>NC_041392.1:582551365-582788370 GCF_002162155.2 Triticum dicoccoides | reverse complement strand
AGGCGCGCCCCCTACCTCGTGCCCTCCTGGTTGATGTCTTGACGTAGGGTCCAAGTCCTCCGGATCACGTTTGTTCCGAAAATCACGTTTTGGAAGGTTTCATTCCGTTCGATATTCTTTTTCTGCGAAACTCTGAAATAGGCAAAAAATAGCAATTCTGGGCTGGGCCTCCGGTTAATAGGTTAGTCCCAAAAATAATATAAAAGTGTATAATAAAGCCCAATAATGTCCAAAACAGAATATAATATAGCATGGAACAATCAAAAATTATAGATACGTTGGAGACGTATCAAGCATCGCCAAGCTTAATTCCTGCTCGTCCTCGAGTAGGTAAATAATAAAAACAGAATTTTTGATGTGGAGTGCTACTTGGCATAATTTCAATGTAATTCTTCTTAATTGTGATATGAATATTCAGATCCGAAAGATTCAAGATAAAAGTTCGATATTGGCATAAAAATAATAATACTTCAAGCATACTAACTAAGCAATTATGTCCTCTCAAAATAACATGGCCAAAGAAAGTTCATCCCTACAAAATCATATAGTTTAGTCATGCTCCATTTTCGTTACGCAAGAATGCTCTCATCATGCACAACCCTGATGACAAGCCAAGCAATTGTTTCATACTTTAGTAATCTCATACCTTTTCAACTTTCACGGAATACATGAGCGTGAGCCATGGATATAGCACTATGGGTGGAATAGAATATAAAGATGGGGGTTATGTGGATAAGAAAAAAGGGAGAAAGTCTCACATCAACGAGGCTAATGAATGAGCTATGGAGATGCCCATCGATTGATGTTAATGCAAGGAGTAGGGATTGCCATGCAACGGATGCACTAGAGCTATAAATATATGAAAGCTCAACAAAAGAAACTAAGTGAGTGTGCATCCACCTTGCTTGCTCACGAAGACCTAGGGCACTTAAGGAAGCCCATTGTTGGAATATACAAGCCAAGTTCTATAATGAAAAATTCCCACTAGTATATGAAAGTGACAAAACAAGAGACTCTCCATCATTAAGATTATGGTGCTACTTTGAAGCACAAGTGTGGTAAAAAGGATAGTAACATTGTCCCTTCTCTCTTTTTCTCTCATTTTTTTATTTTTTTATTTTTGGGACTTTTTTATGTCCTTTCTCTTTTTTTCCTCACTTGGGACAATGCTCTAGAAAATGATGATCATCACACTTCTATTTATTTACAACTCAATGATCACAACTCAATACTAGAACAAAGTATGACTATATGAATGCCTCCGGCGGTGTACCGGGATATGCAATGAACCAAGAGTTACATGTATGAAAGAATTATGAATGGTGGCTTTTCCACAAATACTATGTCAACTACATGATCATGCAAAGCAATATGACACTAATGAAAGTTTCATGATAAACGGAACGGTGGAAAGTTGCATGGCAATATATCTCGGAATGGCTATGGAAATGCCATAATAGGTAGGTATGGTGGCTATTTTGAGGAAGATATAAGGAGGTTTATGTGTGAAAGAGCGTATCATATCATGGGGTTTGGATGCACTAACGAAGTTTGCACCAATTCTCAATGTGAGAAAGGGCAATGCACTATACCGAAGAGGCTAGCAATGATGGAAAGGTGAGAGTGCGTATAATCCATGGACTCAACATTAGTCATAAAGAACTCACATACTTATTGCAAAAATCTACAAGTCATCAAAAACCAAGCACTACGCGCATGCTCCTAGGGGGATAGATTGGTAGGAGAAGACCATCGCTCGTCCCCGACCGCCACTCATAAGGAGGACAATCAAAGAACACCTCATGTTTCAAATTTGTTACATAACGTTTACCATACGTGCATGCTACGAGACTTGCAATCTTCAACACAAGTATTTCTCAAATTCACAACTACTCAACTAACACAACTTTGATATACTACCTCCATGTCTCAAAACAATCATCAAGCATCAAACTTCTCTTAGTATTCAACACACTCATAAGAAAGGTTTTTTACTAGTCTTGAATACCTAGCATATTAGGATTTTTTAAGAAAATTACCATGCTGTTTAAGACTCTCAAAATAATCTAAGTGAAGCATGAGAGAATAATAGTTTCTATAAAAAAACCACCACCATGCTGTAAAAAGATATAAGTGAAGTACTAGAGCAAGAACTATATAACTCAAAAAGATATAAGTGAAGCACATAGAGTATTCTAATAATTTCCGAATCATGTGTGTCTCTCTCAAAAGGTGTTTGCAGCAAAGATGATGGTGGTAAACTAAAAAGAAAAGACTTAAATCATACAAGACGCTCCAAGAAAAACACATATCATGTGGTGAATAAAAATATAGCTCCAAGTAAAGTTACCGATGGAAGTAGACGAAAGAGGGTATGCCTTCCGGGGCATCCCCAAGATTTGGATTTTAGGTGTCCTTAGATTATCTTGGGGTGCCATGGGCATCCCCAAGCTTAGGCCCTTGCCACTCCTTGTTCCATAACCCATCAAATCTTTCACCCAAAACTTGAAAACTTCACAACACAAAACTTAAAGTAGAAAATCTCGTGAGCTCTGTTAGCGAAAGAAAACAAAATACCACTTCAAGGTACTGTAATGAACTCATTCCTTATTTATATTGGTGTTAAACCTACTGTATTCCAACTTCTCTATGGTTTATAAACTATTTTACTAGCCATAGATTCATCAAAATAAGCAAACAGCACATGAAAAACAGAATCTGTCAAAAATCGAAAAGTCTGTAGTAATCTGTAGCTAACGCAAGATCTGGAACACAAAAAATTATAAAATAAATTGCTGGACGTGGGGAATTTATCTGTTAATCATCTTCAAAAAGAGTTAACTAAATATCACTTTTCAAAGACAGCAGTTCTCGTGAGCCCTAAAGGTTCTGTTTTTTACAGCAAGATTAAAAAGACTTTCCCCAAGTCTTCCCAACGGTTCTACTTGGCACAAACACTAATTAAGCACAAAAAACACAACCAAAACAGAGTCTAGGTAAATTATTTATTACTAAACAGGAGCTAAAATCAAGGATTAAAAATAAAATTGGGTTGCCTCCCAACAAGCGCTATCGTTTAACGCCCCTAGCTAGGCATAAAAGCAAGGATAGATGTAGGTATCTTTAGTTGGTAATTCTTTAATGAGATATCTATCACCTTTAGGAGCTTCTTTACTTTTATCAATAATCAAACTTCTAGGCACAAGATCGAAAAAAATCATTAGTAGCAAATGGTTCCTTAATGATAGCAAAAAGATTAGGATGAATACTTATAGATTTGAGATCCGCAGTTTCTTTGCTAGAGGATTCACCCTTATTTTTAGGAACATACATAAGCTTGGAAATTTTAGTTAGAGGACTAGGAGTATTCTTTATGGAAGAAAAAGCGGTTCCTAAGTTGGTAATGATACCCTCAAGTTTATCGATTCTAGTGGAATCATGATTTATTCTTTCATTAACTATGGGTTCCTTCTCCTTAATATTTTTCAAAGTGACTCCTACTTTAGATCCATATTGAGTAATTTGGTTGTGGATCTTTTTATCAAGATTTTCAGTTAACTCTATGGTAGCAACTTTATTTTCAATAATTTCAAGTTTTTGCATTACATGCTCCAAAGTTAACATAGTTCCATTAACCAAAAGAGGGGGTGAACCAAACAAATATATCATAGCATTATAAGAATCAAAAGTGTGGCTACCCAAGAAATTCCCTCCGGTAATGGTATCAAGGACATATCTGTGCCAAGGAATAGCACCTACATAAAAATTGCGAAGAAGAATAGAAGTAGATTGCTTCCTGGTAGATCTATTTTGAGCATTGCAAATTCTATACCAAGCGTCTTTTAGGTTTTCTCCTTCCCTTTGCAAAAAGGGGCAAATAGAGAAAGAGAGGGAGGATGGAGAGAGAGGGTGAATAAAACGGCAAGGGTGAAGTGGGGGAGAGGAAAATGAGAGGCAAATGGCAAATAATGTAATGCGGGAGATAAGGGTTTGTGATGGGTACTTGGTATGTCTTGACTTGCAATGGCGCCACAAATGACTCGTTGTCGGGAGTCAAATCTTGACTTGTCTTGCGCGAACCTCCCCGGCAACGGTGCCAGAAATCCTTCTTGCTACCTCTTGAGCACTGCGTTGGTTTTCCCTTGAAGAGGAAGGGGTGATGCAGAAAATTAGCGTAAGTATTTCCCTCAGTTTTTGAGAACCAAGCCATCAATCTAGTAGGAGGCCGCGCACAAGTCCCTCGCACCTACACAAACAAATAAATCCTCACAACCATCGCGATAAGGGGTTGTCAATTCCTACACGGTCACTTACGAGAGTGAGATCTGATAGATATGATAAGATAATATTTTTGTTATTTTTATGATAAAGATGCAAAGTAAAATAAAAGGCAATAAAAATAACTAAGTGTTGGAAGATTAATATGAAGGAAAATAGACCCGGGGCCATAGGTTTCACTAGCGGCTTCTCTCAAGAGCATAAGTATTTACGGTGGGTGAACAAATTACTGTTGAGCAATTGACAGAATTGAGCATAGTTATGAGAATATCTAGGTATGATCATGTATATAGGCATCACGTCCAAGACAAGTAGACCGACTCCTGCCTGCATCTACTACTATTACTCCACGCATCGACCACTCTCCAGCATGTATCTAGAGTATTAAGTTCAAGAGAACAGAGTAACGCTTTAAGCAAGATGACATGATGTAGAGGGATAAACTCATGCAATATGATATAAACCCCATCTTGTTATCCTCGATGGCAACAATACAATACGTGCCTTGCTGCCCCTAGTGTCACTGGGAAAGGACACCGCAAGATTGAACCCAAAGCTAAGCACTTCTCCCATTGCAATACAGATCAATCTAGTAGGCCAAACCAAACTGATAATTCGAAGAGACTTGCAAAGATAACCAATCATACATAAAAGAATTCAGAGAAGATTCAAATATTGTTCATAGATAAACTTGACCATAAACCCACAATTCATCGGTCTCAACAAACACATCGCAAAAGAAGATTACATCGACTAGACCTCCACAAGAGAGGGGGAGAACTTTTTATTGAGATCCAAAAAGAGAGAAGAAGCCATCTAGCTAATAACTATGGACCCGAAGGTCTGAGGTAAACTACTCACACTTCATCGGAGGGGCTATGGTGTTGATGTAGAAGCCCTCCGTGATCGATGCCCCCTCCGGCGGAGCTCCGGAAAAGGCCCCAAGATGGGATCTCGTGGATACAGAAAGTTACGGCGGTGGAATTAGGGTTTTGGCTCCGTATCTGGTAGTTTGGAGGTACGTAGGTATATATAGGAGGAAAGAGTACGTCGGTGGAGCAGCAAGGGGCCCACGAGGGTGGAGGGCGCGCTTGGGGTGGGGTGGGGGTGCACACGCCCCCTACCTCGTGCCCTCCTGGTTGATGTCTTGATGTAGGGTCCAAGTCCTCTGGATCATGTTCGTTCCGAAAATCACGTTCCCGAAGGTTTCATTCCGTTTGGACTCCATTTGATATTCTTTTTTTGCCAAACTCTAAAATAGGCAAAAAAACAACAATTCTGGGCTGGGCCTCCGGTTAATAGGTTAGTCCCAAAAATAATATAAAAGTGTATATGGCCCATAGTAGGAGGTTTGAATGTTTTGGCAATATATGGCTGAGAGAGTTTGGGAATTGCGCAGAAAGTACAAGTACTACGCATGTGTCATCTGATCACTGATCATACAACCTAGATGCTCATATCACCGTAGCGGGTAATTAAGCTACGGGGAGCACCTAATATGAGCAATGGGGAGCCGTTGGATCCAAGATGCAGCGGCACACACAAGGCCTGAATGTTTTATTTGCAAAAAAACCTTTGGAGAGTTTGGAAATTGTGCATAATTACAAAGACTACTCCCAAGCCATTGGATCTCACTTCCAACGGTGTAAAAACTCGTATCACCATAGCATCTAAGCTGCGGGGTGGATGTGATATTCTATGCCGCTGTCATTTTTGTTTGTAAACTTGCAAAATACGTGTAACTCGTGCCGTTACTTGTCTAATCGCGCAAAGTGTTTGTTCAAAAAAACCATCCTACACTGAAATATCGGAACAACACACGGGGTCCCACTTGTCATTAATCAAATTTGGACCTAAAACTAACAAATCTGAAAGACAAGTTTCAAACTGGCAACCTGGACTACAAAACGTAAGTCGATAGCCTGAAACAACAACGGTTGTTGGCTTTGTCCCATAACTTGATTTTATACAGTATTACGTTGAGTAGAGTAGAGGGAGTGCCTCGTCAACACATGCATGACTGTTGACTCACTTACTGGTGGGTCCCAGGTCTGCGATCTCTCTCTTCTCTCCATCGTCTAACCTTTGCACGGGCACACACGAAGAGTGGTGCTAGCTTGCCGTGGTGTTATTACAACTAAACAAAAGTTTGGAAAATAGAAGAATCACCTAGAACAAGAGACGTTGTGGTTGGTCGAGACGGAGCTAACCACACCTATCCTCCGTGCCACGTTAGCATGATGAAGCTGTGTGGCAAGTGGGGTGTTTTCGACCGACTGGCTGGGTCCCAAGGTGGAACCATAGGTACTATGTATGATATAGTATATTTTTACACGCACATTTTTCCTCCGTGCCGAGACATGGCACACCCTACCGCGCGGTTTCGGGGTCCTCCCGGGTGGTGCACGCATATATTCTTCCTGACGTGGGACCCCCTACTGCGTGTTTTTGCCGAAGCAAGTAAATGAGTCGTCAAATCATTTATGACCACTAATGTCTACTACACAACCTTCTTCTTGTAGACGTTGTTGGGCCTCCAAGTGCAGAGGTTTGTAGGAAAGTAGCAAATTTCCCTCAAGTGGATGACCTAAGGTTTATCAATCCGTAGGAGGCGTATGATGAAGATGGTCTCTCTCAAGCAACCCTGCAACCAAATAACAAAGAGTCTCTTGTGTCCCCAACACACCCAATACAATGGTAAATTGTATAGGTGCACTAGTTCGGCGAAGAGATGGTGATACAAGTGGTATATGGATAGTAGATAAAGGTATTTGTAATCTGAAATAATAAAAACAGCAAGGTAGCAAGTGATAAAAGTGAGCGCAAACGGTATTGCAATGTGTTGAAACAAGGCCTAGGGTTCATACTTTCGCTAGTGTAAGTCCTCTCAACAATACTAACATAATTGGATCATAAAACTATCCCTCAACATGCAACAAAGAGTCACTCCATTGTCACTAATAGCGGAGAACAAACAAAGAGATTATTGTAGGGTACGAAACCACCTCAAAGTTATTCTTTCTGATCAATCTATTCAAGAGTCCGTAGTAAAATAACACGAAGCTATTCTTTCCGTTCAATCTATCATAGAGTTCGTACTAGAATAACACCTTAAGACACAAATCAACCAAAACCCTAATGTCACCTAGATACTCCAATGTCACCTCAAGTATCCGTGGGTATGATTATATGATATGCATCACACAATCTCAGATTCATCTATTCAACCCACACAAAGAACTTCAAAGAGTGCCTCAAAGTTTCTACCAAAGAGTCAATACGAAAATGTGTGCCAACCCCTATGCATAATTTCACGAGGTCACGAAACTCGCAAGTTGATCACCGAAACATACATCAAGTGGATCACGTGATAACCCATTGTCACCATAGATAAGCACATGCAAGACATACATCAAGTGTTCTCAAATCCTTAAAGACTCAATCCGATAAGATAACTTCAAAGGGAAAACTCAATCCATTATAAGAGAGTAGAGGGGGAGAAACATCATAAGATCCAACTGTAATAGCAAAGCTCACGATACATCAAGATCGTGCCGAATCAAGAACACGAGAGAGAGATCAAACACATAGCTACTGGTACATACCCTCAGCCCCGAGGGTGAACTACTCCCTCCTCGTCATGGAGAGCGCTGGGATGATGAAGATGGCCACCGGAGAGGGATCCCCCCCTCCGGTAGGCTACTGGAACGGGTCTAGATTTGTTTTTGGTGGCAATAGAGGCTTGCGGCGGCGGAACTCCCGATCTAGGTTTCTTTCTGGAAGTTTGGGGTTATATAAGAGGTGTTGGAGTCAGGGACAAGTCAGGGGGGTCTCCGAGGCAGCCACGAGGTAGGGGGGGGGTGCGCCCAGGTGGGTAGGGAGCGCTTCCCACCCTCGTGGTGGCCTCGGGACTCTTCTGGCCCATCTCCAGTACTCCGTGGGCTTCTTCTGGTCCAAAAATGATCTCCATGAAGTTTCAGGTCAATTGGACTCTGTTTGATTTTCCTTTTCTGCGATACTCAAAAACAAGGAAAAAACAGAAACTGGCACTGGGCTCTAGGTTAATAGGTTAGTCCCAAAAATCATATAAAATAGCATATAAATGCATATAAAACATCCAAGGTTGATAGTATAATAGCATGGAATAATAAAAAATTATAGATATGTTGAAGACGTATCAACCACCTTTCCTGCCGAGTACATCAGTGAAGCACGGTGGCTAGCTAGTTGGGCTAGTTCGATCGATTAGCTAGGCCGCCGCCACATTTGTTTTTTCGCCCTTTTTTATCTACTTGCCGGCAGGTAAATTTTAATATCCATCGTGGCGTTGCTCTGGTGTTTGGGTGCGGCAGGATTTTTAATTTTTTGATTGACGGGAGCACGCGCGGCAGGATTTTAATTTGTTGATTGACGGGAGCAGGCACGACAACAATTAGTCACGATGACTCCGCTTGTAAAACCCATTGCTCCCTGAACACATATCATCGTCAACTTTTGTTTTACCATGGTGAGAACCAAAAGATGCCCCGCTCCTTGGCTGGCTCCCTCCGCCTTCCCGTAGATTGCATTGCCTTTCATTCGTTTCACCCCCCTGCATCACCAACATCATGCGCCTCGATAAGCAGAGGGACTTCGGTGGTGTTTAGGCGCCCTCTGCATGGGCATGTCTATGTCTCGGCGCAACATGACCGTTGGATCAAACTCAGACGGTGCAGATCAGTCACTGTAGCACAAAGCATGTGGGTGTGTTTGGTTGCATTCTCATCTGAATATAGTTGTTTCCTCTTTGTGTATTTGTGTTAACCTACTAGTGTGGACTCATGCACCCTTCATGCACTTTGCCAAACACCCAAAAGTGGGTCTTGAAGGGAACTTTTGCTCCCATCCCGTGCACCCTTCATACACTCTGCCTAACACTATTCGTGCTTCATATGGTTCATGTTTCATGGAGTACTGTAGCACCGTACTCTCCGTGCGCTGTAGACCTAGTTCTGTTAACATTGATCTCACCATTCGTTCTCGACCGGATAGTCGAAAAAGCGGTACTATGTTACTACATTACTGTTCATATAGTTGACATGCGCACAACATCATTTGTTGTCGTCATATCTTACTACACTAGCAACAAGATTATGTAGTACTACGTATGAACCACTGCACATGCCTAGTAGTAGGAGCATTGTGTATGTTCAAGTGGCTGTCGTGTTTCACACTCCTCCGTCATAAGAGTGGAAACGCTTGCTGTAATCATTTTTTCTTCAGAAAAACAATGGACACGCTCTATCGTGCGGATCCTCCTCCAGCCATGCACTAAATTACTCACTTTTGCCGACGTGTGGGACAGCCAGCATCGGTGTCCACCAGCCATGCACTAAATTACTCCGTAGTAGAGTGACGGTAGACTACCCCGATCGAAGCGCCGCAGTAATGCCCAATGAGCCGTCAAATCACAAAAACCCCTCCTTTCCAGCAGTAAGTTGGACGGACGAAGCAACCATCATTTCACTCTTCTCTCTCAGCTTCCTCTCTACCCAACTCGCTTCTCCCTCATCTTGTTCCTCATTTCTTCAAGAAAACCCCGACCTGCTTCTGCCATTGTTCTTCTCTCCCAAAGAAGGAAAGGTTAGCGCATCAATGGTGTTGATTCTGGCCAAGGCCCGGTCTTGCAACCCCGAGACTGAACCTATAACTCCCTCTCTGTTCTTCTTTTGGGTTTGTGATTATGGTTTCTTTACTATTTGACATTTTCTTGATGGACGCTGGAGCACCGGCCGAAGTGATGTCTATGGCTTTGGCCAAAACCGTCGAGGATCATGGTACAAAGAAGCACAAGCACCCCGCCAAGACTACTGTAGACAAGCTCAAAGCCATCGCCCTGTCCAAGCCCCCCTCTTCGGGATCCCTCATTAAGCAAGTCCAGGTAATATCTCTTCTTGATGATCTTTTTCTCGATCTTGATCGTGTTTTTTCATCTAACATGCAGTACTAGTACTAGTAGTACAACTTTCTGGGTGATCTTGCATGTGATTTTTGTGTGCCAAATGACGATTCTAAATTCCTCTTTTGACCAGAACATGTGAGAGGTTGACACTGATTTCTTATAGATTACTTTCAACTAGTACTATATGAACATCAATGCTACCTTTGAAGAGGGTATATTTGCCTCAGTAACTTGTGTTATGGATATTGCAAGTAATCCCTTTGCTCTCATGCCTTTGAAGACATGTTCTAGTGTCTTTGTTCACTAATTTCTGTGTGTATATGTAGTCATATATGGAGTATAATATCGAAAATCATCTTATATTTCTGAACGGAGGTAGTAATAAAATATGGTTTCTGTTTGAATTAGAACCAGGTCCGTGGTGGAGATGAAGTTCTTAAAGTCATGCCATGTGAACTGGAAGACCTGAGGATGAGTTCTACTGCTAAACTATCCAGCTACTGTGTCCTTGTCGCCACGTGTCCTGAACTAGTGTTTTCCTGTAGCATTGTTGTCAGGCGTGTTCTCGAGGCTATACTTGACCATACCAATTTCCTGGCTGTGCCTTCGATTACGCAGGGTGTGGTTCTTGTAAAGCTTCCCAACAAATTTGATGCGGTCTGTCTTCATCATCATGTTTATGAGTGGAAAGACCACTCTGTTAGGTTCTCCAAGGTTGACGAGATGGTGATGGTGCATGTAGACATATCTCACAAAGTCCATGGCCTAGTCAGTTATGTGGGGTTCATCCTGTAGGTCGGTGGCAAGAAATAGTCTGCAGAGTTTAATTAGTGCAACTTTGCTTGTCTGTAGTAAGTACTATTGTTTAGTACTTGATTTGTGTTTGTGAACCCTGTATTGTTTATTAGTACTGCCACTTTTGGTGTGTGGTCAGTCCTGAGAATGGTCTATGTTAATGTCTATCCACTCAATTCAGTCTGTATATTTTGAAGTATCCAGATCATCTTTTTTGTGCGGATGGTTTATCAATTATGGTTACACTCCAATATCTGTATGCATTGCAGGGTTTATCACACCCACCAAGATTTCCAGTCCCATGGATGTTTGGTCCATACGATTTGTCACGACCTTTGGACTATCCTGCTTGTGGGAGTAGGCGGGGCCCCTGCATGCCACCCGTAGTTGGACGATCAATCTTCTGTTTAGTACTTCTACATAGTGATTTCCTGGTAATGATTCACTCGTGTCACATCAAGTAAATCTTATTGATTTAATGTCATGTTTTCTTTCTTTTCCTGCAATTTTATGATGCAGGTTTTTCCATGTGACATTCATCACAGAATAAACCGTTTGGTTTGCTCTACGATGGCTATTTTTTGCAGGTTTCACTTCTTATGTCGTGTCTGTAACGAAGGCACTGTCCATCAGTTATATTACTGGAAAAAATTGGATCAATCTGTTGTCTGAGTACAAGCTGAATCCCTATGATGAACTGCAGTTTGGTTTAACAGAAACGCCACAATTAGTCCTTCTCGCGTTTAAAAGAAATGAAGAAAAAAACCGAATTACGGCCATGGAGCCTAGTCAAGTTAGAAAGCTGATCATAGCAGACCAGACACGATCACCAGTTGCTCTAGCACTGACAGCGGCAACAGCTCAGTCTGATCCAGTTGAGGATTGGGCACCGACCGCGTCAGCGGATCAGGCTGATCTACCAGAGGATCGGGCATCAACATCGGCACCAGCTTCGACACCGGCACCAGCTCTACAAGGAGCACCATCTCCGGCAGCAGCAGCGGCTTCGGCACTTGCACCAACACTTGCACTTGCATCTGCTCCGGCCCGTGCAGCGGCAACCGAACGAGCAGTTGCACCGGCAACAGATTGCATTGTAGTTCACACTTCATATACCAAAGTCCTTACAAAAACCGACATGTCCACCTTCTTGGTAAGCATTGGCCGCCCAAGTGCTTCGTTCTTTTTTCTTTCCATGTTGTTTCGCATGATTCACTATGTTGATCTAACTGTTTGGGTATGTCTTCTTGTTTGCAAACAAAGAATTCCTAGAGCACAAGGGAGTCGTTCAACAATCCGGGCGACAGCGGCCAAGTTTCTCTTACCATGCGCAACCTCGGTGTGAATGAACCTGCTCAATATACCGTAAGTACAAAGGATGGTCGCATGAGGATTGATGCTAAAGGATGGTCAAGGTTCAAATCTAAATCATATCTTGTGGTAGGGGATGATCTCGAAATCGAACTTTCTCGGCAAGGAGAGCTGGTCCAAATCAACTTTGAAATTCTTCAGTAGCAGCACACAACTGCCGAACCGATCTATCCTCCAAGAGATTTTGATGTAATAATCTGGCATGGTGAAATAGGTGTCCTATGAGTATAAGTAATACGACAATATTATTTATCACATGGTATATCATTGATAGAATTGCAACTCTCATTGCTGGTTAGGAACTGTCGTTCAATTTCATGCCAACAACTATCGTGCTTTATTCAATTTTGTGTATTCGCCTTGCGACAGCATCTAAAACCAGCGCCGTACCGATCGATTGAAATATGAAAAGCGTCGAGGTAGAACACATGGGCCCCAAACATGCAGGGTGGGCCTGCGGCCCAAAGTCCAGAACCATGAGCCTGTCTGAGTATTATATTCTCAGTTGAACCCCCATAATGCCCGTGCGTTGGACATAACATCAAGGTGCATATGTATGAGTATTTTATCTTGTGAGAGAAAAGGATGAACAAGGGAAGGCCTTATTTGCAAATGTGGAGAGGTGTGTGGGTACCTTTTTGCAAAATTGCCATAGTTTCCTTCCTATCCGTCAGATATAAATCAGACGACCTATATTGCAGGACGGCAGGCACACCATCATCACCAACTCGTCTATACTGTGTTAAAAACAACTCTGTTTTTATAATGTTGTGATATAAAAGATTTGTATATTTCTTTACAGAGGGAGTATCTCTCTGTCAAAAATATATTTATGTGTAACTAGTTACTCCTGTCTTTCTACTTCCTTTCTCTGATATGTGGGGCATCCAGCAACGAGGTCCATGTGCCATATGCACAAGTTAGAGTGCACAACTGCACGGTAGACACACCCCGGTCGTAGCACTGCAGTAATGCCCAATGAGCCATGATGACCCACAAGTATAGGGGATCCATCGTAGTCCTTTCGATAAGTAAGAGTGTCAAACCCAACGAGGAGCAGAAGGAAATGATAAGCGGTTTTCAGCAAGGTATTCTCTGCAAGCACTGAAATTATCGGTATCAGATAGTTTTGTGATAAGGTAATTGGTAACGAGTAACAAGTAATAAAAGTAGATAAGGTGCAGCAAGATGGCCAAATCCCTTTTGTAGCAAAGGACAAGCCTGGACAAACTCTTATATGAAGGAAAGCGCTCCCGAGGACACATGGGAATTATTGTCAAGCTAGTTTTCATCACGATCATATGACTCATGTTCGGTACTTTGATAATTTGATATGTGGGTGGACCGGTGCTTGGGTACTGCCCTTACTTGGACAAGGATCCCACTTATGATTAACCCCTATTGCAAGCATCCGCAACTACAACAGAAGTATTAAGGTAAACCTAACCATAGCATGAAACATATGGATCCAAATTAGCCCCTTATGAAGCAACGCATAAACTAGGGCTTAAGCTTCTGTCACTCTAGCAACCCGTCATCTACTTATTACTTCCCAATGCCTCCCTCTAGGCCCAAACAATGGTGAAGTGTCATGTAGTCGACGTTCACATCACACCACTAGAGGGATGACAACATACATCTCATCAAAATATCGAACGAATACCAAATTCACATGACTACTAATAGCAAGACTTCTCCCATGTCCTCAGGAACAAACGTAACTACTCACAAAGCATATTCATGTTCATAATCAGAGGGGTATTAATATGCATAATGGATCTGAACGTATGACCTTCCACCAAGAAAACCAACTAGCATCAACTACAAGGAGTAATCAACAATACTAGCAACCCACAGGTACCAATCTGAGGTTTGGATACAAGAGATGAACTAGGGTTTGAGATGAGATGGTGCTGGTGAAGATGTTGATGGAGATGGACCCCCTACCAATGAGAGGATCGTTGGTGATGACGATGGTGATGATTTCCCCCTCCCAGAGGGAAGTTTACCCGGCAGAACAGCTCCGCCGGAGCCCTAGATTGGTTCCGCCAAGGTTCCGCCTCGTGGCGGTGGAGTTTCGTCCCGTGAGCTTGCTTATGATTTTTCCTCGAACGGAAGACTCATATAGCCAAAGATGGGCATCAGAGGGCCACCATGGGGCCCATGAGGCAGGGGGCACGCCCAGGGGGTAGGGCGCGCCCCCACCCTCGTGGCTGGTTGGTGGCCCCCCTCTGGTACTTCTTGCGCCAAATATTTTATATATATTAGAAAAGTGCTCCCGTGAAGTTTCAGGACTTTTGGAGATGTGCATAATAGGTCTCTAATATTTGCTCCTTTTCCGGCTAAGAATTCCAGCTACCGGCATTCCCCCTCTTCATGTAAACCTTGTAAAATAAGAGAGAATAGGCATAAGTATTGTAACATAATATGTAATAACAGCCTATAATGCAATAAATATCGATATAAAAGCATGATGCAAAATGGACGTATCAAGCCGTCAAATCACAACCCCCCCTTTCCAGCTTTAGCAGTAAGCTGGACGGACGAAGCAGCAATATTTCACTGGGCCTGAATCCTCTTCTCCCTCGTCTGCTTGTTCAGAGAAAACCCCCTCTTGGCGATTGCAGAGGGTTTTCTCATGGAGAACCAGGTACGGATTCTTCATCCATCCCTGATAAATCCAAGTCCCTTGGTCGCGGGTAATCCTAGGATGGCAGCCGCCGCCGTTGATGCATTTTTCTTCCTACTGAATCTAGTGTGTTTCATTTCCAGTGCCCAAAGTGCAAGGACCCTACAGGTTTCTGTGCCCTCGGCGAGACGCCACACTTGTTCCTTCTCATCCTAACACAGGATTTTAAAACGCACATAGTATGTTCTTAGAATCCTCTTTTCTATCTGGGAGGGTGGTTTTTTTTGAACATGTTGTCGACTAATTTGGAAATTTGGATTGCTATATTTGGATAAAAGGTACTACCAGTATGATGGTCAACACTAACGTGAAGGAGGAAGTTATTTCTAGATTTGGATAGGGAATACATTGTGTTCTCATATTATTTTTCCTACAGTGCATTACTTGCTCTACCAGAACACATGTACTCAAGATGCTCGGCGTTGCCATAACTGAATACACTAGTTTAATGGTCATAGTGAAGACAAGCCATGGATATAAGTTCCGAGTTGGGTTCATGAACCAATAAGATCGCTGCTTTTTATGGTCGAACTTGGATAAACTTTCTCAAGTGTTACGGACTGAAAGTTGGCGCACGAATGTTGATGGAAATATCAGAACCTGGTCTCATCTTCACTACGATCTTCCACCCCGACATCGCCACTGGCTCGACATTTCGGTATTAAAAATAGTTTGGAACCCACAGAAATATGTGAAATTGGCCCTGACCAACAAAAAAAAACAGACTGCAATAAATTGCATAAGAAGTCGCAATGAGCTATATATAAATTATTAAAAAAAGAGGGAATGGTCTGACTTGTGGGCCTATTAAGTTGGCGCGTATGCAAGATTTTTTTAGTTATTATATAAGTCAACAAATGATTCTAGCAGACGTAACCATTGGATGTCAATCCAACGGCCGTCGTGTTTCTTCAATCTCTGATCTTCTTGCTCCAACCGCCAAATCCAGCACCGGCGGGACCGCATGCTCCCGCCTCCTGTGGCCGGCTGTGCTGCCGCACAGGCCTCACCACCCCACCGTACTCCCATCGCTGGCCTAGCCATCCCTCTACTCACCCACACCTGCTATTATTCTCCAGCGACGGCAAGCAAACTAGTAAAACCTCATACAGTCATACTCCCCTCCGCGTGGGAAACAACTGCCGAGTCTTCCCTGGCTCCATGTCGTTCCCTTCCTAGGCTTCGCCGTCGTCCACCACCCTGGTGCTCTCGGCACGGCCTGGTCAATGTGGTCAACGACCGACATGCATCTGAAGTGGACTGTATGCGAAGAGGCTGACAGCTGGGTCCACGGCCGCACGCAAGGAAATGCCTCCTTATTACGTGCAAAATAATGATTCCTCCACCTGACATCTGGGACCCACCAAAAGGGCCTCTGTATTTCGCGATAAAAATGTTACCGCCGCTGACAGCTCGGACCCACCAGCTATATCTTCGCACGCAAGGAAGTGCCTCCTTATTACGCACAAAAAATGAATACTCCCCTGCTAGCTAGGACCCAGTATAGTGGGAGGCTGACTTGTGGGCCTACTAACTTGACGGGGACGGAGGGCTTTGTCAACTTAGTCAATATGCACGATTCTAGTACCAGTGATCGTACGATGTTCATCCAACGGTCGTAGTGCTTCTTCAACCTCTGGTCTTCTTGCTCCAGCCGCCCAAACCAGCGCCGGTCGTGCCTCGTGCTCCTGCCTCCCGTGGCCGGCTGCGATGCCGCGGAGGCCTCACCGCCCCCTACTACTCCCACCCCTGGCCAGGCCATCCCTCTACTCACCCACACCCCCTGTTATTCTGCGGCGACGACACCCTCACACCGCAGCGAACCAGTGAACCCTTGTACTCCTCTCTGCGTGGGCATCCACTGTTGCGTCTTCCCTGGCTCCGCGTCGTCCCCTTCCTAGGCCTTGCCGTCGTCCACCGCCCTGGTGCCCTCGACACGGCGTGGTCAATGTGGTCAACGACCACTTCCATCGGACGTGGACTGTACGTAGACAGGCTGACAGCTAGGTCCACGGCCGCAATAAGGAAGTGCCTCCTTATTACGCGGAAAATAATGTGGTCAACCAGCCCTCTCCACGGGCTCCTGTTCAACCACCCCTCCATGGGCTACTGTTCATCCAGCCCTCCACCATCTACTGTTCATCCAGCCCTCCACGGGGTGGTCCTATTCATCCAGCCCTCCACGGGGTCCTGTTCATCTAGCCCCAACTGTCTCGATCAATCGGGGTCCTGTTCATCCAGAGGCAACACCACGGGGTCCTGTTCATCCACCCCCACCGGGAAATGTTCATCCAACCCCCAAGCAACACTCACTGTTCATCCAGAGGCAGTATCGATCGGCTTCAGCAGCAGTAGCGAAGGAATCGCTCGATCGGGTTCACTTAACAGCCATCGATCGATCGCTCGGGTTCAGTAACGCGTAGCTTGTAGTGCAATCCCTCGGGTTCAGTAGGCGAACGCCTCGCTCGGGTTCAGTTAGAGCCCAACGCCTCGCACCCACGTGTGTGCGTGTACGAGAGAAACGTGCATCGCTCGGCCCCGACCACCCACCGTAACCAGGAACACCCCGATATTTTCCTTGCCCTCGCTTCTACCATAGTTTTTTCCGTCATGGACAGCCCAAAGAATGTCATGCAGCTGCGTCTCCGGCCCGCCCAGGACAAAAAGCCCATTTTCTGTCATGATTTTTTGTCATAGAAATAGGAGCCGACCACATCTATGATGATACCGGGTTTTGTCACAATTATCATCATAGAAGTGTCATAAGTATGATAGGAAAAAAATTCGTTTGGCCCAAAATGTCATGGATGTGTCTTTTTTGTAGTACACCCGATCATCATGTGGTGTCTGAACACGGCAAACTGTAGAAATGGTGCATACTCAGGGAGAACACTTTTACTTGAAATTTAGTGAAGGGATCATCTTATAATGCTATCGCCATTCTAAGCAAAATAAGATGCATAAAGGATAAACATCACATGCAATCAAAATATGTGACATGATATGGCCATCATCATCTTGTGCTTTTCATCTCCTTCTCCAAAGCATCGTCATGATCTCCATCGTCACCAGCTTGACACCTTGATCTCTATCGTAGCATCATGGTCGTCTCGCCAACTATTGCTTCTGCAACTATGTCACAACCTGATTTTGCCCCTTTTTTCTTTTGTTTTTCTTATATTATTTTGCTTAAATTTTCTTTTCCGTGGCTATGTGGTCTGGAAATTGAAGAATATTCCCTCTTCTTTCTTTCCAGAGTGTCTTGTCATCCTCAAACCCTTCCCAAGATCTTGCTATTTCCATCTTGGACCAAACCCCAAAATTATTTTCCTTGGGAATATTCCTTTTTCTATTAAAGGAATAACCCAATTTGCCCTAGGTTGTGAAGCAACCTATATTTCCATCACTCCTAAAATTCCCAAATAATTATCATAATTTTTTTGGGTCATATCATCCTCAAATATGGAAAAATATTTCATTGTCCATGTTTCCCATCATGCTCAATTAATTCCTTTCCTTTTTGTCCTACATGGCAGTTTGTGAAGCAAGTGCCATTTATATTTTTCCAATTGACCCCAAACTTTTTGGACACCTTTTCATGTCCAAATAATTGCCTCATGCCAAAATTCAACTTAATTTTCCTAGTGAATATTCTTGAGAAAGTTTTCAAAGTTCTTGTCTGAGGGAATTGGTTGTGAAGGAAGTACTAGCTAGGTTAATCCTATTGAGTTGAAATTTTGCAAGGCCCTTCATATCACCAAATCATCACCCTACTCAAGATTTGAGATCATGCAATGCATCCATGTGAGCAGAGCTTCAAATCTTTGCTTGTGTCCAAATTTTTAGTTAGTGAAGCAAGTATATTTTATATTGCTCCATTATTGCTGAACATTTACCAGGATATTATCCCATCTATATAAACACTCTCCACAAAAAATTGGCTCAATCCATTGCATAATTTTCCCTGTGCAATTTTCCAAGTTTCCGTCTAGAGCAAAGCTATATGAAGCAAGTTCTAGTTTGGTTCATCCAAATGGCCTGAAATTTTTTGAGCATATTCATATCTTCAAATAATTGGGCCATGCCCAATTTCATCTCAACTTGCCTCTCCAAATGAGTGCATCATCCAAATCACCTAATGTCGTGGAATTGTCACGGCAGATGTCCTTAATGTTAGGACTTAGTCGCGAGGCCAACGCATCTATGTGGTAACTTGAGAGGGGTTGAGCGGGACGAGAGGCACGACGTTTTACCCAGGTTCGGCCCCTCACGGTGGAGGTAAAAGCCTACATCCTGCTTCATTAATATTGATGATGATGATCACGGTTACAAGAGTGCTCTATCTCGAGAGCTATTGTCTAAACCTAACTTGTCCAACTTGTGGAACTTGTGAGCTTGTCCCTTTTGGGGAGCCCTGCCCCTCCTTATATATGTTGAAGGGGCGGGTTACATGTGGAGTCCTATTAGGATTAGGACTAGTCTATCTTCTAATACAAACCGGATACAAGTCTGGGTCTTGACTCCTTGTAAGGGTAATATTATTCACACCTTTTCTCTTAAACCGGCCCACCATTAACATAAACTGGCCTTCTGGGCCTTGGGCCTTGTCATCCGTCTGTCCTGTCCGCCGGGTTACCAGTGAGTCATAATGTTTAGTCAGGTTGCTTGTAAACCGTCTGGTCAGTGCGGGTCGTCGGTGAATCGCCAAGTCCGACCGGGTTATACTTCAGGCCGGGTTACGCCACGGGGTATATCCCTGACATTAGCCCCCAAGTTTAGCTTGGATTTATCCATGGTAAACTTATGCTGCAAAATAAACACAAGAACAAATTTGACAGCTTGTGCTCCGGGTTAAGAGTTCTTGTAAACCGGTACCTGATCACCCTTAAGTCCTTGTTATTTCCTCCTTCTGGGATGTCCGGGTCAACAGACCAGCTTCATAGTCAATTTGCCGACATTGGTTTCACAGAGAAATATTGTGAAGAATAACTCCTTTGACTCAGCTCCCAATACTTAACAAAAATATTATTCTTTGAAATATTCATCTGATCTTCAGCCGGTTTAAGAATGTAGAACTTTGCCGGTTTAAGAATGTAGAACTTTGCCGGTTTAAGAATGTAGAACTTTGCCAGTTTAAGACTTGAACTTGCCGGTTTATAATTGTCGGTTTACAAATATTGATGGCACCGGGTCATAATTGTAGTTAACATCAAGCTTGAAAATATACCTCTTATATGCCTATCACTTGTAGCCCCCAAGTCTTAAGAAGGTAGCATAGCAACAACTTAAGACTTGCTTCAATATGAATGTCACAAGCTTGAAGAAATCCAGGTTGTTCATCTCAATCACCAGTCAGAACTGAGTATTCCACATATGTAGCCCCCAAGTGCCGGGTTGTCATGCTTGCAGCAACCTGGGACTTGAAATTGACTTATGCTCATAAAAACTTCAACCAATGTAGCCCCCAAGAGCCGGGTTATTTATGCAATAATGAGCAGGGACTTTGTAAATATGATCATGTAAACTTGAGCAGCAATATGTAGCCCCCAAGGGCCGGCTCATTACGATGTGATGAGTCAGGTCTTTATAAATACAATCGTGCTTCATTGAAAATAACATCATATGATGTAACTCCACCATGGGGCTTGAACCCGCGTCCACAAGGTTAAGAGCTTTATGCTTTACCAACTAAGCAGTGGACCTTTGAATATAATGGATTAAGACTTGTGTACCTTGAATCATTGATAGGAGGAATTGGTAGCCCCCAAGGGCCGGCTCATTATGATGTGATGAATCGGGTCTTCAATAAGGCCAGTGTCAAAATGACTTTGCATTAGCCCCCAAGTGTCATGGTGCATGCTTGCAGCGACATGAGACTTGCATATTTTGATGTAATCTCAACCTGAATAATGTAGCCCCCAATTGCGGGTCATAAGCCTGCACTGACTTGGGACTATTCCTTTGTAGAATAAATCATATCCATTGATAAATAATAACCATCGTGCTGAAGCGACTTTGAAAACCTTAATCATAATATTGGTTATTGATAACCATAATAATAATAAAAATCCAGCCATGTTTGGCTATTTGAAGATTTGAATAATATAATCCGGTTTAAAAACCTCAATCATTCAATATCATCATGAAAATCCAGCCAATTTTGGCTATGAAAGATATGAATACCTTACCAGTTGATAAGTAAATCCGGAGTTTAAATACTCAGCGACTCTTGGCCGAAGGCGACTTAATGCGCATTCATTGTAAGTCAGAGTTTTTATAACCCGGCGGCTGATAGCCTTTGAGAAAATCCAAAATGGATAACCCTTTTGAAGCACCAATTTTGATGATGAGCTTCAATTTATATGTCATAATTCTGCAAATCCTGCACAAAGTGTAAATAACATATGCCCTGGCGGTTTAACGTCGAAAGCCAGGGTGGGTAGCCACCCGAATGCATTCTTATCCTATGACATTGAATCACCTCATTGGTTTAACCAATTCTTGTAGTGAGGGTGATAACCCCAATCTTAAGTACTTATAACTCCTTGCATATTGTGCCGGTTTATGTTAAAACTGTACCGGGTGGTGATAAACACCAGATTAACCATATATAATACTGGCGACTTATAGTCGAAACCAGACCGGGTTAATAAGCGTCGGATTATAACTGATCATGTACTGACAACTTGTAGTTGAAATCCAAGCCGGGTCAAGGACGCCGGTTTACCAAAAGATATTATGAATCTTAACAAAGGTGAAAAAACTTGGCAAATAGAACTCAAAAAGAACATGCGAGGCTTTTTACGAGCTGCCAGGCTCCAAATCGAGGCTTTTCATGGGCTGCCAGGCCGCTGAGTTAAACCATTTAACAAAGCCTTTTAAGATGGGCCTCCAATTAACCAATCGTCGTTTTAACTTTGACAAGTTCAGGGTCTGTATAAGATTGACTTGTCAAACATTCGGCGGGTCATACCAGGATTACCTGGACAGGAGTGGCTTACTTGATGAAGGCAGGTTAACCCGTGGTTTTAGGTGAATACACCAGGCTTCCAAGCCGTGGCTTGATAGCCAATTACAAGGGTCCTTTCAGACTCTTTGTTGCTTTGCACAAAGAGCCCCCAAGTAACTTTTTGAGCTGTGCTCAGTGGGTGCCCATGTTTGAGTTCGTGCTTTTTGCAACACTCTCTTTGGCCCCAAAGTGAATTCATGTTGGCCTTACGCCGATCAAGAGGTGTAGCTATGGTTCAGATATGACCAAGCCCCCTAGTGATATCCCTTTGTGGTTTCAAACCGATCAAGAGGTGTAGCTATGGTTCAGATATGACCAAGCCCCCTAGTGATATCCCTTTGTGGTTTCAAACCGATCAAGAGGTGTAGCTATGGTTCAGATATGACCAAGCCCCTTGGTGATTTTTCTGGTAGCCTTGCGCGGATCAAGAGGTGTAGCTATAGTTCGAATACGACCAAGCCCCCAAGTGATCAATAATATGATAAGCCAATAAGGCATGATACCCATGTTTGAACCGCGCATCATGGCAACAGGTCCTCTTCGGCAACTTTTAATTTCTTGCAAGAGATAAATTCTTCTTGAACCGGAATTTTGAACCGGATATTGAGAGCATCAGAGCTTTATGGGAGACATCTTTCCCTCGAACCGGATCTTAAACTGGAGTCTTCATTTTCAGCCAGAAATTTTCTGACGGCCTTTAAACTCGAACTTGTGAGAAGTTAATTCTTTTTTTTGAACCGGAAATTCTTAAACCGGATTTGAGAGCCTTAGGGCCTTGCGGGAGACCAGATTTCCCTTGAACCGGATTTTAAATCGGCATTCTTCATTTTGATCCAAAAATTTTCTGACGGCCTTTAAATTTTCATCCATATGGTAGTAGCCTCCGGAACCGGGTTATCTTTCCCTCCAACGTCCTAGGGTTCTTGACTTTAATGAAAACTGGCAACATTTGTTGAGTCATATTACTATAGCCCCCGAGTCTCAAGGTGACTCGAGGAGTTGACTTGATATTCTCCATATTTGACCGTGATATAATCCGACATAACTTGTATATCATTAGTGTTGATAGCACGATGTGAATCCACAGAAGGTTGAGGTGACTGCGACGAGTTATAAATGATCCCGCATGAGCTGTGTCAGCAACTCGGCCAATGGTTCCTTCCAACTGGTGATTTGAAGTTAACCAAAACTATAGTGGCGGCGACTTGTGCGTCCGCCCGTTGAACCACCCAGTGCAGACGGCGGCTGATAGTATATGATAAATTGCCTTCATTTTGTTGAAAGAAAACCGGGCTACCCAAGCTGTGACTTGTTCATACTCAATAAATAGCCTTGTATGTTGATGTAGACCGGACTGCAGGGGGCGGCGGCCTGTGCATGCGTTATTGGGTAATTCGCATGGTCCTGACAAGTTGACGCGAACTGATATGTTAGCCAGAAAATATCCACCGCGGAGTTGACAATCATCACAGTGAAGCTAAAATCAATCATGGGCAAGTCGGCCATGCGAGCAGACAGATGAAACGGTCGCGGCATTGTAAACTGGTGCGGGCGAGCAAGTTGTCCTCCGTGTTGTAAACTGGCGCGGACGCATGAACCGGTGGCCAGGGCGGACGGGCGAATCGTCCATGGTGTTGTAATGTGGTGCGGACGGGCGAGTCGGCCGGCGCGTTGATGTAACCCGAACCATGATACACGTGTCCGTGAATGGCATAAAAATTGTCCTGATGTTCGGGCAGACAGTAAAACCACCGCAGCATCAGAAACGGCTTTGGAGTGATGAGTCGGTCGCGGCCTTGTAAGCCGGCACAGACGAGCTAGTTGTCCTCCGCGTAATAAACCGGTGCGGACGCGTGAACCAACGGCGAGGGCGGACGGGCGAGTCGGCCGTGGCATTGTAAAGCGGTGCAGACGAGCGAGCCAGCCACGACGTTTGTAAGCCGGTGCAGGAGTCCGTTGAATAAAGACGACCACCCGTGCCAAATGATGTTGGCATGCCTCCATCTCTGCGGTATAATGCAACCTTGTGACAAATAATTCTTCTGCATATAAAACACAGCAGGGCAAAGTAGTTTCACTCGCATGAATAAATACGTGTTTAAAAATAAATAGGAAAAATAGCACATGGTATTTTTCGAATGTTGATAGCAGCTTGGCCAAGGTGGCCAGGCTCCGGCGATGACAGCGTAGCACAATTCTTGTCAGCCTTGATGACAAACGACTGCAGCAAGAATTGATCATCTGTTCGGATTCGACGGTGTGGCCACGGCAATCGCTCGACACGCTGGCAAGGGGCAGCTCAATAGGTGACTAATTCAGGTCCGGTTTGATCATAGGTAGCAACGGAGTGCAGCCGTGGCGTCTCAGAGGTGCCAGCTTCCCATTATCATCTCCCTCTGATGGATCCTTTTTCTTGTAAATCATCTCAGAATCCGTGCATGTACTAGTAGTTTTCCAAATAGCAATGAATACTAGTACTCCTTTTGGTTGGTTTGACTTTCCTTGCATGTAAGTGCACCATCGAACGGAGCTAGCGGGCACACGCCTCGAACATAATCATAGACTGGCCTTTCCCTCCAGCAGGGGCGGCTCAGTAATCCGGTGGGGGCGGCGAACGTCAGCAGCAGCTCATATCAGAAGTGGTAACGGTGACGGTGGCCTCACATATGGTGACTCAACGGAGACCAAACCCTCACCCGAAGAGGTGTGCGGGGAACGGGCCGCAGCAGCAGATCAACCACTTGTTGGCGGTTTAACAGGGGCGCTGGCTGGTGAAATGGCCAGGTGGCCCGGCGCAGCAGAGACAAAGGGCAGGTGACGATACGGCAACCTGTTGTCTCAAAAGGCGGGCCCTGGCAGAAGCAAGCCGAGGGAGGCGGGTCGCAGTGGCGATGCGAGCCGGTGGAGGTAACCGATAAAAACTGCATGCATGCTTTATATGGTATCTTCCCAGAGCTGACGTAGTGGAGAGACGTGGTTGTACTATGTGTCAATTAAACTTTGAAATCCGTGTAGCATTAGTACTAGATGTACTTGTAGCTGTATTTAGCCTCCACGTGAGGAGCTTCTTGGGGCATCCCACTTGTGCACCACAATCAATAGTGCTTTTGGGGAAATTAACCGTGGAAGCGTCAGATCATGGTTGGCCTGCTACCAGTCCTTTTGTCTTGATCTGCATATAAACAAATTTGAGTGTCCAAGTCTTCGGTCTTTAAATCTGGCCTCTTTTGTTTTCTCTGCTTCATCTGATTCTGACGGACAAAATAATTTTCTTTTCCTCCTGGTCCCAATGGGTTGCATGAATCCATACCGGACTCCTTTTTTGTGTTGACAGTTAATCTGGAGTAATCGAGATGCTTCAGATTGCATTGAAACTTGAAACAAATGTGAAGATGTGGACAAAAACAGCCACAACTCGGTGGATCGCAAAAAACAACCACAATGAAAAACTTCTGGTCCGTCTCGGTGCAATAGGCGACTGATGGATCCTTGACACTTCTCCTTATAAAAAATCCTTGTCTCGAACGGATCTCCATAGCGCTCACTGCAGCCGCTTTATCACGCAACCCTAAAAACTTCCATATCATAATTTCGTACGCGTTGTTCCGACTGTTGGTCGACGTAGATCTTTCTGAAACTAACTTTCTAAATCCAGAAAATTATGAACTTCTCGATCCCTAAAGAAATCCCTTCAAGAACTCAACACCATCGTGTGCAGGCCCCACGGTGGGCGCCAACTGTCGTGGAATTGTCACGACAGATGTCCTTAATGTCAGGACCTAGTCGCGAGGCCAACGCATCTATGTGGTAGCTTGAGAGGGGTTGAGCGGGACGAGAGGCACGACGTTTTACCCAGGTTCGGCCCCTCACGGTGGAGGTAAAAGCCTACATCCTGCTTCATTGATATTGATGATGATGATCACGGTTACAAGAGTGGTCTATCTCAAGAGCTATTGTCTAAACCTAACTTGGCCAACTTGTGGACTTGTGAATCTTGTCCCTTTTGGGGAGCCCTGCCCCTCCTTATATATGTTCAAGGGGCGGGTTACATGTGGAGTCCTATTAGGATTAGGACTAGTCTATCTTCTAATACAAACCAGATACAAGTCTGGGTCTTGACTCCTTGTAAGGGTAATATTATTCACACCTTTTCTCTTAAACAGGCCCACCATTAACATAAACTGGCCTTCTGGGCCTTGGGCCTTGTCATCCGTCTGTCCCGCCCGCCGGGTTACCAGTGAGTCATAATGTTTAGTCAGGTTGCTTGTAAACCGTCTGGTCAGTGCGGGTCGCCGGTGAATCGCCAAGTCCGGCCGGGTTATACTTCCGGCCGGGTTACGCCGCGAGGTATATCCCCGACACCTAATCTGGCCAGTATGGCAGTTTCTACGGCAAGTACCCTCTAAACCTCTTCTCTTAGTCTGATTTTTGGTAATAAGCATCACCTTAGTGATTAATCATGCGCTGCCAAATCTCAAAGTCTAACTCCTCTCATGTGAACCATAGCAAGTTACAAACACCTTGGTGTTGCTCTCATTTGTGGCCATCTGCAAATCTCTTCTTTGCCCGCAAGATCTTTTCTTCCTTTATTTCAACTAAGGGCACCAGGGACTTTCTGCTAGACACCAATTTGGGTGCCAGTGAGCATTGAATGCCCAGGGTCACGCGGTGACCACTGCCCTGGCATGCCATGGCCGCGAGCTGGGTAGCATTTTGCTCGGGCCCCTCCTCCTCTCGTCGTCTTCACGCTCGTGAGTATGTCCAACAACTTTACTGGGTCGCCGCCATCCCCCTAGACTCCTCTCCCACTCCATAAGCCCCTCCGTCAGCGCTTGTTGCCATTCACCCACGGAATCACTGTGGCCGACGATGCTTTAATGGCGCTCGGCCTCTTCCTCTGCTCCTCCTTGGCCCCTGTTGCCCCGTGCTCCTCTGTAGCTCGTCCGTTCTCCCCTCGTCGCCTTCCTCGTGCCTCCCCGTGATCGCTGCCGTCGCCAGAGCCTTGGCCGGACGTGCCCGGTGGCACCCGAGCCGGTGCCTCTCGCCCTGGCTATAAGTAGCGCCACCCGAGCCTCTCCTGAGCACTCCATCGCCCTTGCCTCACTCCAAGACCCCTCCCTAGCCTCTTGCTTGAGCTCGAGGAGCTCTCTGTGCCCACCATCACCGCCATGGCCACCGCCTCTGCTCACTTAGATTCCGGTGAACCACACCCCCTCCCATCATTCTTCCACCCCTAGTAGACCACCCGGGGCACCCTGAGCGTCCCCATGTCTTTGCCTTGTCCTCGGTCGCACCAAAGCCCCGACTCCCACATCGACCGAAACTACCATCCGTCGGAGTCAAATCCGTCATCGTTTCATTCCACTTTGCTAGCCGTGGATGGTTGCGTTGAATGCTCCGCTCATTTCTGAGCTCCAGAGCGTCGCCGGAGGTGCACTATGGCGCCGACAATCGCTGCCCAACACCGGCGTTCTCCCTCTGCTTCATGGGCAGGCGCGAGGAAGACGATGCACTGGCCAGGCAGGCCCCCCTCCACCCCGCGGTCCCACCTGTCAGCCACATAAGACGCAGCCCGACATGGATAAGTGGACGCGTGTTTTGCTAAAATACGCTTTCAGTCAACGAAAGCGTACTTTGGCCCTGCTTTGACCAAGAATACACTTCCCTTGTTGGAAAGCGTATTTCACCGAAAGGCGCTTTCAGTTTTTCCGGCCGAGGGCCTGTTTGTGATGATTTTATTTACAAATGGGTCCTTGGCAGAAAAATAGCTATATCTTTTTACCCTTAACTCCAAATCAGGTGAATCCAAAGCCCACTTCTTCGTTTCGTCGAGCCCGTTCTGCTGGTGTCACTATCATTATGTTTTGGCATACTGAAAATGACCATTTTGCCCTTGCCCGTAAGTAGCTCCCTCCGAGAGAGACTGTTTCCAGCGATTCTTTTCGCGGCTTCACCGCACTTCTTCCCGGTGTATTCCTCATCCCCAGGCAAGCCACAATACCCACTTGCATGATATTCATGCAGTATCCATGGTTTCTACTTGAATATTTAATCAATGTTTGCTCATTTAAAATATGGTTACCGTTGTTCCGGTGATGCTTAGAGTTTGATGTTCACTCTCGTGCTATGTTGTCTTGCACTTGGTTATCATGTATTCCTGCTAGTATTCCTTTCATATGCTTATGCTTGCTAGTAGTGCATGATGATGTCAGTGATGGTCTTTGGGCATGACTGTCATCTGTTCTGAGTGCCGTTGTTATGCATGTTCCATTGCATCCAGTTGGGTAAATGCTTGCATGGTAGCATTGTTGATATGTTCTTGCATGATATTGATCGTTGATGCTAGTAGTTCTACTATGTTTATGAGTAGTGTTGTACTTGTGATATTCATGCTCGTCATTATGCCATGCTCAGTTGGATATGATTCATTGTTGATATGGTTGTCGCACCCCATGCTTATATCATGCTCATGCATTGTAATTGCATCATGTTATTTTATCATGGCTCAACATGTTGCATTCAAGTTTAACCGAATTAAATTGAACTTGAACAACTATTGGCCGAGTCATGGTGCCACAATATCGGGCTGACAAGTGCAACCACATTTGCCTTTATGGGGAGGCCGTTAGTCATCCGTTGTCATTCCTTTTGTCGGTGCCTCCAATGAGGGAAGGTTATGGGCATGCGTTACCCTGGCTCGGTAAGCAGACATAATCTTGTGGACCCGTTGTTGTTATGGTACCATGTCCCCGTTTGGGACTATTTATTTGCCACGACGGTGGTAGTTTTGCCTTTGGTAGGCTGGGTCACCTAGGACTAAGCCTAGTGGGGAGTTGGTTGGAGTGGCCGTAAGAGTGTCATGGCAATGGGATAGTTTTGTCGGAATGCCGTTGGTCCACCCGAATGGGAGTTCGAGGCCATGGGTTCCGTGGTGTGGGTAAAGTGCGCTACCTCTGCAGAGTGTATTAAATCTATCGATAGCCACGCCAGCGGATAAGGGCCTAGTTCATAGTTGGTCACACTTTGGGTCAACAGTAATAATAATAACTTGCTTAACAACAACCTCGGTTCGATGATGAGAAAGAGATTGGTTGTGATCAAGAGAGGATCACAGAGGTATCGTGGATACTAGAGTTGGTTGATCTTTATGTGATCGTGAGATGGTCACCATGGTATCGAGGATACCGAGTTGTTGGACATTCGTGATGTTGTGCCAGAATCGTGGGTAAAGATCAAGCTCCTTGTGGTCATTTAATGATTACTAGGGTATTGTTTATACCAAGCTTGATTTGATCCTGAGATGATCGTGTGATGTCCGAGGCTTGTAAGTGATGCATGTGATGGTTATGAGGTAAACCGAGCAGAATAAGTGGTGCATACACTATGATCATGTTGAATGATAGTGTCATCATGTTTATATGCCCATGCCATGCTCATATTGTTCTAGCTATACCATGTTGTTAATGCCATGTTGTTCTGATGATCTCATGATAACCCTGCTTAACCTGTAATTGCCATGCTGTTATTTGTCTTGAATGCTTCTGGTTATTGTGAGCTTGCAAGTACATTCAATGTACTGACCTGGCGTGTCATGCCAGTTTGCAGGTCATGCTGGATTTGATTGCTTGTTTGCCGTGGATTCCTTGTTTGCGAGCTAGGATAAGCATTCCAGCTAGAGTCCCTGCGGAGTGGAGTTCACCACAGTCGTCGTTGTTCCACGGCTAGAAGTTATTCCGCTGCTTTGAGTTGTTCTTCTGCTTGCATAGAGCAACCGTGACAGGCATAGTATCGCAGTGCCAATGTAATTCCTCGTTATATCGGAACCCCTTGTACCCAATATAGATTATAATAAAGAGCTGATTTGTTATATGCTAAGCAGTGCCATATTCCAGAAGACTTCTCCTTGATCTCTGGGCTGGAGTACGGGGTGTTCCGGTTTCTCGGAGCCGGGGTGCCACCGGCTTGGTATCAGAGTAGGTCTGGCTGTAGGATGCCCTAGCCCGCGCGAACGTTAGAAATCGGTAGTATGGAGCCTAGTTGATTTGTTGCACTTGTTTGTTGCATTTGTTTGTTGCATAACATACATATAGATTATTATTTAGTCGCTAACAGTTAATCTTGTGAGTGTAGGTGGCATCGGTTTCGATCCACTACCTGCAGCCTCCTTCTTAGCATGCCTACTCTTTGGTGTTTGGCGTCATCTCTGTCCCAGTAGAGTGATGCCCTGGTGCCAAGTGTTCCAGAAACCATTCACAGGAGTATGCTCAAATATCGCCTCGAGATCTTTCCATCACCCACCCGTATTATTTCAGTGATAGACTTATCTCTATCCCAAATCGTGCCATCCATCTCGTCCCTTCGGTAACACTTACTGCTATTTGTTATCAGAAAAGGGCAATGCCAGCAAGCCTTGCTTTTCCTCCCCTATCTTGCCATGTCATTCCATTCTTTGGACATGTATGATTCCCTTTGGCATGCTTGATGATGATGTGGTCGTGACCTTGTGTATCGCTACTTGATCACCAAGTCCGTCCTCGCCTCCGTATCCATCTGGTTGCGACCGGTGTTCAGCCAACGCTTGGTGTATCCTTGGTTACGCCAACTCCTTCCACACGTGAATTCATTTTCGTGCACATTGCCACAGCATGCCAGACCATAGTACCAACATTTTTGCGAGAGTTGTGTGCTTAGGTATGCATGCATATTATTGTTGTGAGTAGCAGTAATATGTGATGTTGCTTGATTATTATTATTATTATTATTATTATTATTATTATTATTATTATTATTATTATTATTATTATTATTATTATTATTATTATTATGCTTGTGTGCTTTTGTTTTCGTCGTTTCTTTTGTTTCTTTCTTTGGGCCTTCGGTGTTACATATTTTCCCCTCATTAAAGTTGCTCGTCACCCGACGTTGGACCCAAAGAGTCATCAAGGAGTGCTTACATTTGGAAATTCAGCTGAACAGAATGGAATTCTCAACCGACCGTAGTGAAATGAGAAATATCTGATTGTGATGATAATCAAGTTTGCATTAATGTGCACTTCTCACAATAGTACGGATAATGAAGTCACCCCCAGTGTGCACCCTTCATAGCAAAAATGATCAAATCAGCGAGAAGATAAATTGTGTGCAGGATCGACGGTATATTCTCAGTCAAAAGGTATGATTCAGATGCATGTTTTGATTCTTCATTGAGGATGATTTTGAAATCTGATATACCTGGAAGAAAGCAAGAGTGTACCATGTATTCAATATTCAGAGAGGAGGGTCGTCCAGCAAAGCGTCGTTTCATACAAATAATCCACATCAGAAATAAGCCACATTATATGGTAACCGGTCCGCATATCCCAATGAAAAGCTTCTGGTGTAAGCAACCCAGTCTTCCCTCGCAATCTACCAGAGAAGCTTCCAGTGCAAGATTCATCTATCTTCCTCTGTATGATATATGGATGACTCCCGTGCAAGGTACTCAGACTTCTTCAGTAAGCAACCGCAAAAGCTTCCGGCATAAGGTACCGAGTCCTCCCTAGCAAGTCTTTAAGGAGGGAAGCCTCTGAAGCACGATACCCGGTCTTCCTCAGCAAGATGCTCTCACTGGTCTCCAACATAAGTCATCCAATTTTCCTCAGTGTGGCATGGGTACAAGATATGACATGACGAATTGACAACATATGACCATGAATCCCAATAATCAGGTTCACAATAGTTTGGTCAGAAGCAAGCATCAGTCAGAAAACAAGTCTGCCTGAGGAATTAAATTCTCAATTATATTGTGCGCATGCTGCCAAGCTCTTGCAAGTCAGTGGTACGATGGTGAAGTCAAGGTGAGAATTCGTAAATCTCACGAGTCATGCCAGAATAAGAAAGTCCGTTATACACCTCAGTTGGCCATGCAAGAACCGACAAGGTTTGGAGAAAGACAACATGGGACAGCAAATTTTGTCAGTACTCAGTCAGGCCAGATTCCTCATACCCGACAAGGTGAGATCATTCGTCACCACTTGGTATGCTTTACCGCAAAAGTGAGTTAGAAGCAAGCACATGTGAACCCGGGATAGTTCCCATGTTACATGAACAAGGATAAGTTATGCCTGCCAAAATATTGCACCCGACAGTCCCTATGGCCACACGAAGAATGCGATATGATCAAGCTATTTCAACAAATAATCCAGAATAAGAGCGCAATAATGAAGGAGCAAGACCGGCAATGCAGGTATGAAAATTGTTGCATAACCCACATGGTGCAGATACCCTGGACAGTGTGAGTTAGTATCGACCGCCATGAATATTCATCAAGGGGGTCTACTCAATTTTGGTAAAAACCCCATATCAAGGAAAGACTCGCTCAGTTAATAATATATGCTTGGATTTGTCGGTATCGAATATATGGGTCTGTCAAGTCACACCAAAGGTCAATCCAAGAGTTGATTCCAGCGACTATGGTAAAACATCACACAACCTACTATCCCCATGGATATGCCGACAGAATGAATAATCAGGATGATGAATAACAGTCTTGAAGCATGTGCCCTCACTTATGTGAATCAGCAAAGGATATCCTGTCATGAACAAAATCTTTTTTGTCAGAAACCCCACCAGTCAAGTTTGCAGATCATATAGGGTCGTACCCTTTTATGCTGGCCACATCAGGCGACAATACAATATTTGGTATGAATTTGAGACTCAAAACAGTGGAGCCAGTCAGGATGATCCAGAAATTCATGCGATAAGTCATAATTTGGTAGGAAAACGGTTATGCCCCAACTCACTGTTTGGAACCCGAAGTACCTGCATTTAATGGAAGAACCCAATGCAAGAAGTAAGAGCTTGGGTGTTCATCAGGAAAAATCTAATCACCAATTCATGGAAGTTTGCCAGTATAGCCACAACAATCGAAAATCACTCTCGGATTTGTGAGACGGGCATATATTCAGTCATGATAACTCGTCACACTCAGCTAAGTCAGTGGATACAGAAATAATTGGGGCCAGTATAAGCATGAACCCGTGAGGTAAGATCTGTCAGGATGTGGATACAGTAAAGAAAACCACCCCAGAGACAATCAAGTAAGATGAAGAATTTAATGGGAACAATCAATAAAGGAAAAAGGATACCCGAGTTGGAAACGGTCTCCTTAAGTCAGTATATGCATACTTGTTCCCTGAGCAACCAAATCTTGAGGACGAGATTTCTTTAAGTGGGGAAGAGTTGTCACAGCCTGATTTTTGGCCCTTTCTTTTTCTTTTGTTTTTCTGAGATTTTTTTGCTTAAATTTTATTTTCTGTGGTTATGTGGTCTGGAAACTGAAGAAGATGCCCTCTTCTTTCTTTCCAGAGTGGCTTGTCATCCTCAAACCCTTACCAAGATATTGCCATTTCCATCTTGGACCAAAACCCAATATTATTTTCCTTGGGAATATTCCTTTTTCTACTAAAGGAATAACCCAATTTGCCCTAGGTTGTGAAGCAACCTGTATTTCCATCACTCCTAAGATTCCCAAATAATTCTCATAAATTTTTTGGGTCATATCTTCCTCAAATATGGCAAAATATTTCATTGGCCATGTTCCCCATCATGCTCAATTAATTCCTTTCCTTTTCTGTCCTAAATGGCAGTTTGTGAAGCAAGTGCCATTTATCTTTGCCCAATTGACCCCAAACTTTTTGGACATCTTTTCATGTCTAGATAATTTCCTCATGCAAAAATTCAACTTAATTTCCCTAGTGAATATTCCTAAGCAATTTTTCGAAGTTCCTATCTAACGAAATTGGTTGTGAAGGAAGCACTAGCTAGATTAATCCTATTGAGTTGAAATTTTGCAAGGCCCTTATGTCGGCATACAAAAATAGGGGCGCATCTTTGTACCCCTTCTTTCCTGTGCACGGGCAATCAGAGCCGCGCCCATGGCCACACCAAGCAGAACAAGGGAGGTGAGCCAAGGTAAGATCGAAGCCCAAGACAATCAAAGCAACGCCAAGGCCAAGACCACAAAGAGCGGAGGGAAGAAGCAAGTTCCCCCAGCAAGACCCTTGCCGGGTGGCCTCAGCGGCCCCGACAAGACTCTTGCCGGGACAGCTCGCCCCCCACCAACAGAGCGAGCCACCCTTGAGCCCACGGCCCCCAGTGCCATCATCAGCGTGGGGCCATGGCTCGGGAAGGCACCCCTGTGGTGGCATGTAGATCTTTGTGAAGACATATTCAATATCAGATTAGAAGACGATGATTCTCGGCAAGATCCTTGCCAAGAAAGGCCACCAGACCCCTGGCAAGATCCTTGCCGGGGACGACAACACGCCATGGCGAGACCCTTGCCGGGCCACCCGGCAAGGCCACCGCCAAGCCCACATCAACCAACCTTCCACCGCCGTTCACATGCAGCTGCCAGCCCAACCAGTTGGGTGGGCACCTGCGTGGCAACATGCAGCTCCCAGGCCAACTCATCAAGCGCCTGCGTGGCGGCATGCAGATCTTCGTGAAGGCTCCACCACCGCGCCACCTCAGCTGCCTGCCTGCCTACATGGCACCACACGCATCCCTAACCGAGGCGCGTGTCGAAGCGAGGAGGAGCAGCGACAGACGGGACAGGCCTCGCCCCGTCCCCGATAAAGCAAGAGGACACCTAAGCGATGCATTAAATGCACCTTGTCCTATAATACGAGGGATAACCTTGTGCCACTGTAGACCTTTCCACCTCCTGTGTGCCACTATGGCAGCCCCTTTGTCCTATAAAAGGAGGCCCGAGGCGACGAGGAGAGGGATTCGGCTCTTTCGAACCACACGCTGACCACTGCTAGTTCGAGAGCTCAAGAACTCCCAGAAATACACCCACCAAAGCAGGACTAGGGTTTTGCGCATCCTCGTGGCCCGAACCTGGGTAAATGATCCTTGTGCTGTCTACTAGCCCTGCTCTCCTTGCAACCCTGTGCCCCGACAACCGTAGTAGGGATTCTTGTGATCCCATAGGTATCGTTCCACACCGACATCTTTGGCGCGCCTGGTAGGGGGCGTAATTGTGAGAATCTGGTTTGGTAGTTAGCCGAGCAGTTCTTCATCGCTTTCGGTTTCTGAGAAGAAGGCGGTTGGAGGAACGATGCCGTCTCAACGACAGAAAAACTAAGTCATTCAGAGCCTTGGATTATTTCCTCTTACACTTAAGGTTATCGTCCTCGGAGATCTGGCCTATGTATGGGAAACCTGCACGCAAGGGCCCCTCCCGCGATTGGCAACGCCTTTGATCTGTTTCGAGTCCATTCAACAGCTCAAAGCTGCCGCGTCGAGAGTGGCGGGGTAGCCTTCCGCACCTGGCAACGCTCCTGACTCTGACTCGAGTCAAACTCGAAAGTTCGGGCAGCCGCGCTAAGGGCGGTAAGGTGGTTTGCCCGGCAGCAAGCACACCCGGCAGGCCAATGGGGATCCGTCCCCACGAGCCGCCCTGGGTTTACGCACCGGCAAGCCTACCTAGTTATGTAGGGTGGACATACAAGGAAAAATCAAACAGGAAAATAACATGCATGATACTAAAAAATGCTGCAAAGTTATGTTACATCAAATTGTTGTTGCGGTTCTAACTAGAGATAGCAATTGTCTTGGTTGTGAATTTGTAGTGGCGACAAAAAAAGGGGATGCCTAATCCCAGCACTGGCCCTCTACCCTCAGAATTCCACCGACTCGGCTGATGATGGGCTCGATGCGCTCCCTGAGCGGCACAAGGTCGGTTCCCTCCGGCAAGCTCTCCAGCGTGGCGTCGAAGTCGAGGTCGGGGTACCAGTGCGCCACCTTGGTGAGAACCTTGGTCATGGCACCCTGGCAAACCCTCCGGGACTCATCGGCCAGTGAGGCCGCCCGGTTGGCATGGAGCCACTCCAGAGCACCGATGACCTTCTCGAAGAACATGGTCAGGCTGCAATTGGCGCTCACGCCCCGCTCCGGGACATACCTCACGTCTGGCATCCCCATGATGGCCAGCTGTGTGGAGGCCTGGTTGGCGAGGTGGCAAGGCAATCGAGCCAACTGTTCTCGCCCTCCACGTGGTCCGCGAAGTTGAGGCCCTCGTTCTTCCGCAATAGCTTCTCGGCCTCCAGCTCCTTGGCCAGGGTCCCCTCTCGGGTTATGGCCTCCGACAGCACCTTCTCGAGACCCTCTAGTTTCAGCTTGAGGTCTTTGATGGAGTTGTTGGCCTCGGAGAGCTCCCCAACCTTGCTGACGACCGTGCCCTGCGCCTCTGTCAGGGCACTGTTGAGTGTGTCCTGCTCCTGGGACAGCTTCAGGGCCTGCTCCTTCATCCTGTCGCGCTCTGCCTCCAGCTCCTCCACCTTGCCGGCGTGAACCTGGGCCTGGGCATTGAGTGCCTCCTTGTGCCTCTGCTCCAGCTCGCTGGTCCGCTGCAATACAAGCTTCTCCACCTCTGCATCCTTGCCGCGAAGCATGGCGGCAAGCTTCTCCTCGCACGCAACGAGGTTCTCCTCCTACGAATTCAGCGCGGCCTCGCGCTGGGTCCGAGCGGCTTTGGCGGCCTTGGCCAAGTTCTTCGCCGCCTCCTGAGCTTTCTCGACGTTGGCGAGCTTCATGGTGAGCTCCATGTCGCGCTTGGCCTGCTCACCCTGGGCCGCCTTGAGCTCCTTGTGAGCCTCACGGAACCAGTCCTGCGCCTCGGCAATGCGCTTCTGGAGGTCCGTCTCCGCGTTCTCCACCACTGCCGTCCTGGACTTAGCCTTGTCCAGGCGGGCGCGGTGGAGCGCCGGGAGCTTCCGGAAGCTGGCGCCCATGGCGTGGAGGAGCCACTCTTCCTATGAGTCATCGCCGCCAACGATCGGCTCATCGACGACTTCAAACCCGGCAACGGCAAGCACCTCGTCGTCGAACACCTCTCCCTCAACGGGTGTCCTGGTGCTCGACGCGCCTGGAAGGTGGACGAACAAATCGTCACTCACCCTCAGGTACTTGCCGGAGCCGGAAGCAGCAAAGGAGGAAGGCTGGTCACCAGCCTCCTCCTCCTCCTCGGCTACGGCCCCGCCGGCTTCCCCGGCAGGCCCCTTGCCGGCCTCCTCATCGGCAACCTTGTCGGCCTCCCCGGTGGACCCCTCGGCAGTGTCTTTGGCGGCCTCCTCGGCGGCGATCCTCTCGGCGTCCGCCCCGACGGCCTTGGTGACACCCTCAATGACGGCGTCCACGTCCTCTGGGTTCACCGAGGAGGAATCTGGGCACCGAAGAAGGGGATGAGGCAAGGCCAGGACCGGGAGCCAAAAAAAGAGGGGGGAAGCAGGGACAAAACGGCAAACGACTTACCTGTGCCAGTACCCAGGGACGCCCTCCGGGGCGGCGTGGTCGATGGGGGCGGCGTGTTGGGAGTAGCCCTCTGTGGCTCCTCCTCCTGCTGCTCTCCTCCTGCATACCTGACAAGGTCAACACCAAGGTGTCGTGCCCCTGACACATGTTGACGGGAGAAGAGTGATGAACTTACGCTGGGGGCTCTGCCGGGGGCTGCTGTCCGGGCTGCTCAACACCACCAATGGCGCCCCCTAAGTACCAGCTGGGGGCTGGCCACCCGCCAAGACGTTGGCCCTCTTCGCTCTCTGGGCCAGCGTCTCCCCGTCCTTGCAAAGATGAAAACAAGTCAAGACAAGCAACACAGATGGAGGAGGCAGAGATAACGAAAAGGAACCAGATACTTACTCGTCGTCCGCCTCGACCTCTGCTGTCTTCCTCTTCCTCCTCGGGCTGAGGGATCCATAATCAAAAGTAACCTCCATATAAACATTCGCCGGAGGAGGAGAAGGAGGTGGTGTCTGGGCACGCGCGGACGAAGAAGGGGCGGCTGTCTTCTTCTTCAGCGCGGCCTTCGTCGAGTTCTTTGCCGCCGCAGCCCTCGTATGGCGCCCGGGCTCCTCCAAGGTCAGCTGTGACCGCGCAGCCCTGCTGGGACGGACCGGCTTGCCGGAACTGGCCTGCCGCAGGACTCGCCCCCTCCCCGTAGGTGGCGTCGGCTCTGCAGTCTCGGCCTCCTCCTCCGACGACTCGTCGGTCACATCTTCAACCCAAGGAGCCTCGGTGCCGGTGCTGCTAGCTCCCCCAGTGGCCACCGCCCATCGGGCAAGCTCCTCCTCCTCTGCGGCCGTCGCGGCCTTGTCCTCCACTCCGCCGGCGTTGCCGGCCTCCCTGGCAAGTTACGCTTCCCTCGCCCTGGTGCCGATGTAGTTCAGCTCCGCTTGGGAGGTCTCCTGGACAAGCAGCCATTCGACATCAGCATTGACATACACCTCGTGCAGGGTGTCGAAGAACTACTCCACTTCATTATCCTCCGGCTCCTTCCAGCTCGGGACGGGGCCGTGCGCGTTGCGGTCTGGCATCATGGCGATGATCTCGGACCGACGCGAGTTGTTGCACAACGGGACCACCTCCATCGGCAGCTTGAATAGAGGCCCCTTGAGGACCTTGCCGGCCTTCGCAGCAGCCCTCGCAACCTTGCCGGTCAGCTCGGCCTCGCCGTCGCGTCCCACGTCGAGCTGGAAGATCCGCTGGCAGAAATGGGCGTGCGCCATCGCTATGAAGTTGTGGTCGAGGCCAGGGCAGAGCCGCATGATGTCGGCGGGGTTCGTGAAGAGCCAGGCCGGCCTCCCCTTGTTATGCAGAGGAGCGATCCGGCGACGGATGAAGTCCGCCCGGATCATCTCAAGGGTGAGCATGGCCTGGGTAAGCCGGAGAATCCTGGTGGTGGCGACTGTGAGCTTTCCGTCGTAGGCGTCGACGTCGCTCCAATCGCTTCTGCGAACCGGCGGCGCTCGGCAAACTTTGTAGAACACCGGCGGGTCCTTCTCTTCGATCCAGCATGATCGGCCCCGCCATTCTTCCCACCTCTCCTTCATGGCGCCGTCCGGGTACACTCCATTGGATTTTGGGATCCAGGCGATGCACCCTGAGATGGCATCTCCCATTTGGATCTGAGGGAAGAAGTAATGGCGGAAGAGCGCCGTGTTGGGTGCACCCTGGCAAAGCCTTCACAGAGGTGCGCGAAAAGGGCCATGCATGCCACCGCATTCGGAGTAAAATCCAGGAGGTGGAAGCCGAAGGTGTGCATGATGTCGCTGAAAAAATCGGAGAAGGGAGAACAGAGCCCGCAAGAAAAATAATCAACAAAGAAGGGGTACCGATTTGGGTCAGCCTCGGCACAGTTGGCGGGGATGACGCACGTGGCCGGATGCCCCAAATTCTCTCCCCCCATCTTCACTCCCCATAGGGGCCTAAAGGAGTCCCGAAGCTTGAACACGTTGACCGTCGAGGGGAAGAAGGCGGACTGCGTCCGCTGCACCGCCAGCGCACTCTCCGGCGGCTCCGCGGCTCCGGCGTCCTTGGCCACTCCCTTGCCCTTGGTGAATTTTGGCGCCATGGCGACTGGGGGAGGAGGGCAGGACAGAGGGTGGCGGAAGCACAACGACGGCAAGCGGGGATGAAGCTTAAGGAAGAAGAGGAAGGCAGACGGAGCTTTCCGAGATTGGGGTTGCGCGGAGGGTAAAAGGAATAGTGCGCCCGCAGTTATCCCTTTTTAGGGGGAAGCCGCGGGGCGCGCTGCCCATTTACTGCGACGTGATGCATGCGTGTGGAAACCGCCCCACGCATGCCGCCCCACGTCAAGCACACCCCTCCATGCCGCGCCACGCACGTGGGTCGTGGGAGGCAGAGCGCGCGAAGAATCTTACCACGGTAAAAACCGCCCCACCTGCCCGTGCATCGTTTTGGGCCTGGCCCAACAAAATGTTGCGCTTATGTGTGGCCCAAGCCCGGGGGCTCCTGTCGGTGTACAAAAATAGGGCGCATCTTTGTACCCCTTCTTTCCTGTGCACGGCCAGTCAGAGCCGCGCCCATGGCCACATCAAGCAGAACGAGGGAGGTGAGCCAAGGTAAGATCGAAGCCCAAGACAATCAAAGCAATGCCAAGGCCAAGACCACAATGAGTGGAGGGACGAAGCAAGTTCCCCCGACAAGACCCTTGCCAGGTGGCCTCAGCGGCCCCGACAAGACTCTTGCCGGGACAGCTTGCTCCACACCAACAGAGCGAGCCACCCTTGAGCCCACGGCCCCCAGTGCCATCATCAGCGTGGAGCCAGGGCTCGGGAAGGCACCCCTGTGGTGGCATGTAGATCTTTGTGAAGACATATTCAAGATCAGATTAGAAGACGACGATTCTCGGCAAGATCCTTGCCAAGAAAGGCCACCAGACCCCCGGCAAGATCCTTGCCGGGGACGACAACACGCCACGGCGAGACCCTTGCCGGGCCACCCGGCAAGGCCCTCGCCAAAGACGCCGGCAAGGCCACCACCAAGCCCACGTCAACCAAGCTTCCACCGTCGTTCACATGCAGCTGCCAGCCCAACCAAGCTTGGCGGGCACCTGCGTGGCAACATGCAGCTCCCAGGCCAACTCATCAAGTGCCTGCTTGGCGGCATGCAAATCTTCGTGAAGGCTCCACCACCACGCCAACTCAGCTGCCTGCCTGCCTACATGGCACCGCACGCATCCCTGACCGAGGCGCGTGTTGAAGCGAGGAGGAGCGGCGACGGACGGGACGGGCCTCGCCCCGTCCCCGATAAAGCAAGAGGACACCTAAGCGATGCATTAAATGCACCTTGTCCTGTAATACGAGGGATAACCTCGTGCCACTGTAGACCTTTCCACCTCCTATGTGCCACTGTGGCAACCCCTTTTTCCTATAAAAGGAGGCCCGAGGTGACGAGGAGAGGGATTCGGCTCTTTCGAACCACACGCTGACCACAGCTAGTTCGAGAGCTCAAGAACTCTCAGAAATACACCCACCAAAGCAGGACTAGGGTTTTACGCATCCTCGCGGCCCGAACCTGGGTAAACAATCCTTGTGCTGTATACTAGCCATGCTCTCCTCGCAACCCTGCGCCCCAGCAACCGTAGTAGGGATTCTTGTGATCCCATAGCTGTCGTTGCACACCGACATCTTAATATCACAAAATCATCACCCTAATCAAGATTTGAGCTCATGCAATGCATCCATGTGAGCATAGCTTCAAATCTTTGCTTCTGTCCAAATTTTTAGTTAGTGAAGCAAGTACATTTTATATTGCTCCATTATTTATGAAAATTTACTAGGACATTCTCCCATCCATATAAACACTCTCCACCAAAATTTGGCTCAATCAATTGCATCATTTGCCCATGCAATGTTTCCAAGTTTCTGACCAGAACAAAGCTATATGAAGCAAGTGCTAGTTTGGTTCATCCAAATGGCCTGAACCTTTTTGAGCATATTCATATCTTCAAATCATTGGGTCATGCCTAATTTCAGCTCAACTTGCCTCTCCAAATGAGTGCATCATCCAAATCACCTAATCTGGCCAGTATGGCAATTTCTACAGCAAGTACCCTCTAAACCTCTCCTCTTAGTTTGATTTTTGGTAATAAGCATCACCTTAGTGATTAATCATGCGGTGCCAAATCTCAGAGTCTAACTCCTCTCATGTGAACCACACCAAGTTACAAACACCTTGGTGTTGCTCTCATTTGTGGCCATCTGCAAATCTCTTCTTTGCCCCTAGGATCTTTTCTTCCTTTATTTCAACTAAGGGCACCAGGGACTTTCTGCTAGACACCAATTTGGGCGCCAGTGAGCGTTGAATGCCCAGGGTCAGGCGGTGACCACTGCCCTGCCATGCCATGGCCGCGAGCGGGGTAGTGTTTTGCTCGGGCCCCTCCTCCTCTCGTCGTCTTCGCGCTCTTGAGTATGTCCAATAGCTTCACTGGGTCGTCGCCATCCCCCTGGACTCCTTCCCCCCTCCGTAAGCCCCTCCGTCAGTGCTCGCCGTCGTTCGCCCACGGGAACACTATGGCCGACAGTGTTTTAATGGTGCTCGGCCTCTTCCTCTGCTCCTCCTTGGCCCCTGCTGCCCCCTGCTCCTCTGTAGCTCGTCTGTTCTCCCCTCGTCGCCTTCCCCATGCCTCCTCGTGATCGCTGCCATCGCCAGAGCCTCGGCCGGACGTGCCCGGCGGCACCCGAGACCGTGCCTCTTGCCCCGGCTCTAAGTAGCCCCACCCGAGCCTTTCCCGAGCACCCCATCGCCTTTGCCTCACTCCAATACCCCTCCCTAGCCTCCACCGCCGCCTCTGCTCACTTCGATTCCGACAAACCACACCCCCTTCCTTCATTCTTACACCCCTAGTAGACCACCCGGGGCACCCTGAGCCTCCCCATGTCTTTGCCTTGTCCCCGGTCGCACCGGAGCCCCGACTCCCACATCAACCGAAACTACCGTCTGCCGGAGTCAAATCTGTCGTCATTTTAGTCCACTTCGCCAGCCGTGGATGGTTGCGTTGGATGCTCCGGTCTTTTCCGAGCTCATCCATAGCCAGTGCATCGCCGGAGGTGCACTGTGGTGCCGGCAATCGCCGCCCAACGCCGACTGTCTCCCTCTGATTCGCGGGCAGGTGCGAGGAAGACGACGTACTGGCCAGGCGGCCCCCTCCTCCCCGCGGTCCCACCCGTTAGCCACATAAGATGCGGGCTGGCGTGGATAAGTGGACGCGCATTTTGCTAAAATACGCTTTCAGTCAATGAAAGCATACTTTGGCCCTGCATTGACCAAGAATACGCTTTCCTTGCTAGAAAGCGTATTTCACCGAAAGACGCTTTTAGTTTTTCTGGCTGAGGGCCTGTTTGTGATGATTTTATTTACAAATGGGTCCTTGGCAGAAAAACAGCTATATCTTTTTACCCTTAACTCCAAATTAGGTGAATCCAAAGCCCACTTCTTCGTTTCGTCGAGCCCGTTCTGTTGGTGTCACTTTCATTATGTTTGGGCATACTGAAAATGACCATTTTGCCTTTGCCCGTCAACAGCTCCCTCTGAGAGAGACTGTTTCCGGCGATTCTTTCCGCGGCTTCACCGCACTTCTTCCCGGTGTATTCTTCATCCCCAGGCAAGCCATAATACCCAGTTGCATGATAGTCATGCAGTAGCCATGGTTTTTTACTTGAATATTTAATCAATGTTTACTCATTTAAAATATGGTTACCGTTGTTTCGGTGATGCTTAGAGTTTCATGTTCACTCTCGTGCTATGTTGTCTTGCACTTGGTTATCATGTATTCCTGTTAGTATTCCTTTCATATGCTTATGCTTGCTAGTAGTGCATGCTGATGTCGGTGATGGTCTTCGGGCATGACTGTCATTTGTTCCAAGTGTCGTTGTTATGCATGTCCCATTGCCTCCAGTTGGGTAAATGCTTGCATGGTAGCATCGTTGATATGTTCTTGCATGATATTGATCATTGATGCTAGCACTACAAAAAAATACACTTCTGTGATGATACATGTTTGTCACAGTAGGTCACGTTTTCTGTCATGCATGTACATCCATGACAAATTTATGATAGAATCAAGATAGTCATACCTGTGTTGTCGTAGAAGTGTTCCATGACATTACCAAAATTATCATCACGGAAGTGTCCACTTCCATGACAATAAATCACGTGACATAGAAGTGATTTCGTCAAGGGTGCCCGACAGGTGGCATCCACCGTAACGGACGTCGTTAAGCTATCGGGTCCGGTTTTGGATCCGATAACCAGTTAGCAGTCCGGACCAATGGGAATTTTCCACGTGTAAAATTATCGTTGGCCGGAGGAAACACGTGTCAGCTCAACGTTCGGACAGATGTGATCCACTCATTGGACAGGAGGCGCCTATGATACGTCGACACGTGGCACGGCCCAACAGAGGCCCATTTCGGTAAAAAGGCCGGCCCAGCTAAAGGCCCGCCATGTTTTTCAGACACTAGTGGGCTGGCCCGTTAACAGCTGCCATGTTTTGGGCCAAATTGAGGCTCATACTAGATCATGCCCGTTCACAGCCTGCCATGTTTTGGGCCAAATTACGGGCCATATCAGATCAGGCCCGTTCAGAGCCTGCCGTGTTTTGGGCCAAATTACGACCCATATCGGATCAAGCCCGTTAACATGCCACTGTTCTTTTGGGACCATACTAAGACAGGTTTATATTTCAGCCTATTAAATGCCCATTTACCAGTTCGGCCCAATAATAGTTTTGGCCTGTTAGCGGCCCATGGTGCATCTCGGATGTTGTCGGCCCGGTTTAACTTTAGGCCATTTAACGGCCCATGCAGAAACTAGGCTATTTCTTGTCCGAAGTAACTTTAGGCCTCTTAACTACCCGTAGACTTCATGGATAAATTTCAGCCCAACTGGCCTATCGGCCTGTTAATGGCCCGTGTAACAGTTGGGCCTAATTACAGCCCACGTTGAATCCGGCCTGCTTACAACCCATCTGATAATGGCCCATGAGACTTTTAGGCCTATGGCCCGTGTAGATACCGTCCTGCTTAAAGCCCATAATTTTATTGGGCCAAACAGGCCCGAGATATATTTTGGCCAGTTAACTGCTCGTCCTATTTGGGCCAAACATGGGCCTTAGGCAGTTTCGGCCTGTATTGGCCTGTGATTTTTTCGGCTCAACACTAGCCCAATCTAGGTTTTAGTCTGTTAAAAGCCCATGGTATTCTCTAGCCTAGCTGGATAGAACTTTACTCGGCCTGTTAAAGGCGGGAAACAACTATAGGTTTAGACCTGCTAATGTCCCAAGATGATTATAGGCCCAGTATTTGGCCCATATGAGTAATGGGCCGGCCTGAAGACCGACAAAACTGAGATCCACTGAACCTTTCAGCCTAAATTACAACATACCGACCAAGAATAAACCTAGACTATACAACAAAGAAATTACAACATATTACATCCCCTCGACATAAAGTTCGCTGCCATGATAATAAAGGGCAACCAGACAACAGATTACATAAACTGGGCATGTCGCCACTAGTGGAAGTTAACATGCGGACACAATAATAGACAGAACCGACAACACTTCAACACAGTGTTGGGTAACGCAGTAATTTCAAAATTTCCTACGCACACGCAAGATCCATCTAGGTGATGCATAGCAACAAGAGGGGAGAGTGTTGTCCATGTACCCTCGTAGACCGAAAGTGGAAGCGTTATGACAACGCGGTTGATGTAGTCGTACGTCTTCACGATCGACCGATCCTAGTACCGAACGTACAGCACCTCCGCGATCGGCACACGTTTAGCTTGGTGACATCCCACGAACTCACGATCTGGTAGAGCTTCGAGGGAGAGTTCTGTCAGCATGACGGCGTGTTGACGGTGTTGTTGAAGCTACCGACGCAGGGCTTCGCCTAAGCACTGCTACGATATGACCGAGGTGGATTATGGTGGAGGGGGGCACCGCACACGGCTAAAAGATCAATGATCAACTTGTGTGTTCTGGGGTGCCCCTGCCCCCGTATATAAAGGAGCAAGGGGGAGGCCGGTGGCCCTAGGAGGGTGCGCCAAGAGGAGGAGTCCTACTCCTAGTGGGAGTAGGACTCCCCTTTCCTAGTCCGACTAGGAGGGGGAAGGAAGGAGTGGGAGAGGGGAAAGGCAAGGGGGGCGCCGCCCCACTTCCTTGTCCTATTCGGACTCAAGGGGAGGGGGCGCGCGGCCTGCCCTATCCGGCCCCTCTCTCTCTCACTCCACTAGGGCCCATTAAGGCCCATTAGTCCTCGGGGGGTTCCGGTAACCCCTCTGGCACTCCGGTTTTCTCCGAGATCGCCCGAAACCCTTCCGGTGTCCGAATGTAGCCGTCCAATATATCAATCTTTATGTCTCGACCATTTCGAGACTCCTCGTAATGTACTTGATCACATCCGGGACTCCGAACTACCTTCGGTACATCAAAACACATAAACTCATAATACCGATCGTCATCGAACGTTAAGCGTGCGGACCCTACGGGTTCGAGAACGATGTAGACATGACCGAGACTCATCTCCGGTCAATAACCAATAGCGGGACTTGGATGCTCATATTGGTTCCTACATATTCTACGAAGATCTTTATCGGTCAAACCGCATAACAACGTACGTTGTTCCCTTTGTCATCGGTATGTTACTTGCCCGAGATTCGAGCGTTGGTATCTCAATACATAGTTCAATTTCATTACTGGCAAGTCTCTTTACTCGTTCTGTAATGCATCATCCTGCAACTAAATAATTAGTTGCATTGCTTGCAAGGCTTATAGTGATGTGCATTACTGAGAGGGCCCAGAGATACCTCTCCGACAATCGGAGTGACAAATCCTAATCTCGATCTATGCCAACTCAACAAGTACCATCGGAGACACCTGTAGAGCACCTTTATAATCACCCAGTTACGTTGTGACGTTTGGTAGCACACAAAGTGTTCCTCCGGTATTTAGGAGTTGCATAATCTCATAGTCATAGGAACATGTATAAGTCATGAAGAAATCAATAGCAAAATACTAACGATCAAATGCTAAGCTAACGGAATGGGTCAAGTCAATCACATCATTCTCTAATGATGTGATCCCGTTAATCAAATGACAACTCATGTCTATGGCTAGGAAACTTAACCATCTTTGATTCAACGAGCTAGTCAAGTACAGGCATACCAGTGACACTTTGTTTGTCTATGTATTCACGCATGCACTAAGTTTCCAGTTAATACAATTCTAGCATGAATAATAAGCATTTATCATGAAATATGGAAATAAATAATAACTTTATTATTGCCTCGAGGGCATATTTCCTTCGCACAGTTCAAGAAAGGTTAGCCTGGCCCAGGAGCTGCACCGCAAGCAGCTTAGCAACCTGATGAGACCGCGCTTCTTTGGCGCTCATATCCACCAACTTAAGCTGCATAGCATTAATAAACGTCATGTGCTTGTGGTTAATCTTGCATAGAGATTGGAGTTCCAGTCGTATTTGAGCGGAAGCATGTATTTCTACTTGAATTTCAGACTAAATAAGTCGAACAGATTCAGGCGGCGACTTCATCGAGCTTGTGTCGCTGAGTAAGTTTGACACTACATCAATATGTGACTTCATGGTTGTATCCCTACCCTCAATATGTGTTGCCTTCTCCTCTGGATTATGTGTTAGAGGGACAAACAATGGGTTCGTCTCACTATCATTGTGGCAGTTCTTCCTAGCAGCAGTGTTGTCACCCTAAAAGAGAAACAAGTAGGTAGATAACAGGTTTTGCACATATAAGCATCAGAACTGTCAATTCATCTCATTTCTTTGTCAGAAATAAAGAGACACGGTTTAAAATAGCATTAACATAATAGGCATTGTTCATATTTAAGACAACAGGAAATGGCATTGTGCATGAGCGGCCAGCTTCACCAGCCCACTGGATTACAGATCAAGAACACAAGCATAGATGTAGTTCTAAACAACGTATAAGAATGAATGGTGAGTGCATTGTCAATTTATAACATTTCAGATTGGTAAATAAAGAGACACGATTTAAATAACATTAATATAATATGGCATTGTTCATAGTTGAGACATAGCAGGATATGACATTGTGTTGTTGTTGGTAGTCTCACCACACCACTGGATTACAGATCAAGAACACAAGCATACACATAGTGCTAAAGAAGATAACTTGATATGTTTAGTTTAATTTACATGGTACAAATAAGGAACTAGATTGTACAACTAAAGACTGAAATTGAGAAGGACAAACTTATGTTTATGTACTTCTACTTTATAAACTATGAACAAGCAATTTGATGCAGACGACAAAAATAAACATCATTTGCACTCATAGCTATCCAAATATAAACAACAAAGTTTGAAGGATGGAGGAGGACAAACTTGCATTTGTAGTGAAGACAGGCTCTATAAAGGCCTTGTCCATATTGATGGGGGGGGGGGGGAATTCAAGAAGTTTACCGCACACTCTTCTTCAAGAGTATTGCCTTTATTCTACATTTTGTTAAGAGTAAATATAGATGTGAAAATATAGGAACAAATGGCAATTACTTAACTTAAGATGCAGAGTACAAATGTAAATACAACATACAGGCAGAACGCACTGACAAGAGCAATGCAGAGCTAAACTTCTTCAGTAACATTGGTTTTATTCAATATTTTGGCAAGAGTAAATGTAGATCTTATGTGTAGAAAAATGGAGGACAAGGGAAAATAAGCTGCAAAGTGTACATGAAGAACTAGCTAACAAATATAAGTACAGTGATGAAGGACAACAGATACTTACAAGAACAATGCAGAACTAAATTTCTTCATAGGCATTGGGTTTATTCTACATTAATTTAAGCACTAATATATATCTGATAATTTGGAGCAAACAGTGGATAAGCAAGCTATAATGCATAATGATGTCACATAATCCACTGGGTATGAATGTAAGGACAGCGATAGGACAATACGTACTCACAAGAGCAAAGCAGCGACTAGCACAATTGCGATATCCTAGGTTTTGCGGCGCTGGTTCTATCGCCAATATACGTCGGGTGCTATGTGATTTCTCCGGTAGCACCACCTTTTTCAAGGACATTTCTTGTACTCCTTCAGGTTCTGCAATCACCCTCTTCCTTTTAGATGTCTGAAACACAAGAACAACATTTTAATGAAAAAACATGGTATGACAACAAATGGAATAGGTGTTGATAATGGATGGGCATGGCATCTTCACATATATCATGAGTAAACTAAGCAGATGGCAGTGCAACGAAGCAAAAGAAATGCAAGACACCTTATGCAATATATGTGCAACCAATAAAACCTTGCCAAATTAGAACAAGCACCTTATTGGGTGAACATGATAGGCCATCTGCCTTTGACTCCTTGAACTCAGAATAGTCATTAGGATTATATTCTGAATACAAATGTATAGGTCGGGAGCATGTGGGTTTCATTGCTTCCACAATGGACCTCAATCCCTTGATGCCAAGTTTGTTACCCAATGAACTATTCTGCAATATTCTTCTGATGTGCGCATTCTTATATTCATTGTGATTACGTACAATATATGTAAAGCATGAAAACACAAATAGTAGTAAGGTTATCTTTGTTAATGCAAAGGATATTGTAATATAATAGATGCTCCCTGTAAACCCTTGTGTGCTATCACTAGATTCTGATGAGAGAACCCATGTGTGATGTAATATGGTGAGTAGATTAATATAATCTGGCACAACTACACAAAAAAATAAGCTCCCTATTGGGGGCCCCAGATGTAAGGATAGTTGGCAGACGATAGGTTCATAATATACCATATAGAAATTTTATTGCCAAACCATGATAACGAGAGCGCAGAGCCAGTAGACAGATCGTAGTGTAGATAATAGGGGTACACCATAACCACCATAAATATATCTGGAAAGCGGAACTGGCTGGAAAACATAGGGTTTTGCCGCTACTAATATGCAGCCTATCGATCACCTACAGGCCAGCTCTATTCATCTGAAGGCGCACAACTGTTACTATCAGTTTAGTCTATCAAAGACCGGGCGGCTCCCACCATTTCTGGGGTATTATGGCAGACCAACTCGAAGTGCGAAATCATTTAGCAGAACCGGCCCAGTAGAGGTGTCAACTGCAGATGTCCCTGCTCTCCTTCCTGACAGGGAACATACTGTGCTTACTAAAGAAGAACAAAAGAGGAACATGTTAAAGAACAGAAGAGGAAGCATATTCTGCATGTCTGCATGCAAGTCGCGTGATGATACGTCCATTTTGCATCATGCTTTTATATCAATATTTATTGCATTATGGGATGTTATTACACATTATGTCACAATACTTGTGCCTATTCTCTCTTATTTTACAAGGATTACATAAAGAGGGAGAATGCCGGCAGCTGGGATTCTGGCTGGAAAAGGAGCAAATAGTAGAGACCTATTCTGCACAGCTCCAAAAGTCCTGAAACTTCACGGATGATGTTTTGCAAATATATAAAAAACATTGACCTCAAAAACTTCACCAGGGGGGCCACACCCTTCCCACGAGGGTGGGGGCCACGCCCCCTACCTCGTGCCCCCCCTGGTGGCCCTTCGGTGACCTGCTTCTGCTATATGGACTCTTTCGATGGAAAAAAAATCATAAGCCATCTTCTCGGATGAAACTCCGCCGCCACAGGCGGAACCTTGGCGGAGCCAATCTAGGGTTCTGGCGGGGCTGTTCTGCCGGGGAAACTTCCCTCCCGGAGGGGGAAATCATCGCCATCGTCATCACCAATGCTCCTCTCATCGGGAGAGGGCAATCTCCATCAACATGTTCATCAGCACCATCTCATCTCAAAACCCTAGTTCATCTCTTGTATCCAATTCTTGTCTCCAAGTCCGGGATTGGTGCTAGTAGGTTGCTAGTAGTGTTAATTACTTCTTGTAGTTTATGCTAGTTGGTTTAATTGGTGGAAGATCATACGTTCAAATCCTATATGCACATTAATACCCCTCTGATTATGAACATGTTTATGCTTTGTGAGTAGTTATATTTGTTCCTGAGGTCATGGGAGAAGTCTTGCTATTAGTAGTCATGTGAATTTGGTATTCGTTTGATATTTTGATGAGATGTATGTTGTCTCTCCTCTAGTGGTGTTATGTGAACGTCGACTACATGACACTTCACCATTGTTTGGGCCTAGAGGAAGGCATTGGAAGTAATAAGTAGATGATGGGTTGCTAGAGTGACAGAAGCTTAAACCCTAGTTTATGTGTTGCTTTCGTAAGGGGCTGATTTGGATCCATATGTTTCATGCTATGGTTAGGTTTACCTTAATACTTTTATTGTATTTGCGGATGCTTGCAATAGAGGTTAATCATAAGTGTGATGTTTGTCCAAGTAAGGGCAGTACCCAAGCATCGGTCCACCCGCATACCAAATTATCAAAGTACCGAACGCGAATCATATGAGCGTGATGAAAACTAGCTTGACGATATTGCCATGTGTCCTCGGGAGCGCTTTACATCATATAAGAGTTTGACCAGGCTTGTCCTTTGCTACAAAAAGGATTGGGCCACCTTGCTGCACCTTATTTACTTTTGTTACTTGTTGCTTGTTACAAGTATCTTATCACAAAACTATCTGTTACCACTTATTTCAATACTTGCAGAGAATACCTTGCTGGAAACCGCTTATCATTTCCTTCTGCTCCTCGTTGGGTTCGACACTCTTACTTATCGAAAGGACTATGATAGATCCCCTATACTTGTGGGTCATCAAGACTCTTTTGTGGCGCCGTTGCCGGGGAGTGAAGCGCCTTTGGTAGGTGGAATTTGGTAAGGAAAAATTTATATAGTGTGCTGAAATTTACTGTCACTTGTTACTATGGAAAGTAATCCTCTGAGGGGATTGTTCGGGGTATCTTCGCCCCGACCAGTAGAGCAAAGAGTTTCTCCTCAACCTACTAAACCTACTGAAAATGAAAATGCTTGCTTTGAAATTCCTTTGGGTATGGTAGAAAAACTGCTAGCTAATCCTTTTTTTAGGAGATGGAACAAAACATCCTGATGAACATCTAATATATGTGGATGAAGTTTGTGGATTATTTAAGCTTGCAGGTGTACCCGGACATGTTGTTAAGAAGAAGGTCTTCCCTTTATCTTTGAGGGGAGATGCATCGACATGGTATAGGCTATGTGATGATATGGAGTCTTGGAACTACAAACGATTGAAATTGGAATTTCATCAAAAGTTTTATCCTATGCATCTTGTTCATCGTGATCGCAATTATATATATAATTTGTAGCCTCGCGAAGGAGAAAGCATCGCTCAAGCTTGGGGGAGGCTTAAATCAATGTTATATTCATGCCCCAATCGCACCATGCTTGTGATTATTCAAAAAATTTATGCTCGGCTTTCTGATAACAATCGCACCATGCTTGATACTTCTTGTGCTGGCCCTTTTATGATGAAGACTATTGAATTCAAATGGGATTTATTGGAAAGAATTAAACGCAACTATGAATATTGGGACCTCGACAATGGTAAGGAGTCAGGTATGACACCTTGTTTTGATTGTGTTAAATCTTCTATGGATACCGATATTTTTCATAAATTTAGCACTAAATATGGACTTGACTCTGAGTAGCTTCTTTCTGTGAATCTTTTGCTGCTTATGTTGATCTCCCCAAGGAGAAGTGGTTTAAATATCATCCTCCCATAGAAGTAAAAGTAGCTGCACCTATTAAAGTTGAAGAAAAGACTATTACTTATAATGATCCTGTTGTTCCTACTTCTTATGTTGAAAAACCACCTTTCCCTGTTAGGATAAAAGATCATGCTAAAGCTTCAACTGTGGTTCGTAAAAGCAATATTAAAACATATACACCTCCTGAGCAAGTTAAAGTTGAACATAATATTGCTATTGTTAAAGATCTCTTGTCTGATAATATATATGGGCATGTTATTTATTTCTGTGATGAAACTGCTAGAATTGCTAAATCCCATGATACAAATAAACCTAGACCTATGGTAGGTATGCCGATTATTTCTGTTAAAACAGGAGATCATTGTTATCATGGCTTATGTGATATGGGTGCTAGTGCTAGTGCAATACCTATTGACTTATACAACGAAATTATGCATGACATTGCACCTATTGAGTTAGAAGATATTGATGTCACAATTAAACTTGCTAATAGAGATACTATTTCACCAATGGGAATTGTTAGAGATGTTGAAGTCTTGTGCGGGAAAACTAAATATCCTGCTGATTTTCTTGTTCTTGGTTCCCCACAAGATAACTTCTGTCCCATTATATTTGGTAGACCCTTCTTAAATACTGTTAATGCTACCATAGATTGTAAAATAGATGTTGTTACTGTCGGTTTAGATGATATGACTCATGAATTTAATTTTTCTAAATTTAGTAGACAACATCGTGAAGAAGAATTACCTAGTAAAGATGAAATTATTGGTCTTGCCTCTATTGCCGTACCTCCTAGTGATCCATTAGAACAATATTTGCTAGACCATGAAAATGATATGTTTATGAATGAAAGAAGGGAATTAGATGAAGTATTCTTTAAACAGGAACCTATTCTGAAACATAATTTACCTGTTGAAATCCTAGGAGATCCTCCTCCACCCAAGGGTGATCCCGTGTTTGAGCTTAAACCGTTACCGGATACTCTTAAATATGCTTATCTTGATGAGAAAAAGATATATAATGTTATTATTAGTGCTAACCTTTTAGAACATGAAGAAGAGAGATTATTGAAAATTCTGAAGAAGCACTGTGCTGCTATTGGGTATACTCTTGATGATCTTAAGGGCATTAGTCCCACTCTATGCCAACATAAAATTAATTTGGAAGAAGATGCTAAACCAGTTCGTGATCATCAACGCCGGCTGAATCCTAAAATGGAAGAAGTGGTAAGAAAGGAGATACTAAAGCTCCTCGAGGCAGGTATAATTTACCCCGTTGCTGATACTCGGTGGGTAACCCTGTCCATTGTGTCCCTAAGAAGGGAGGTATTACTGTTGTTCCTAATGATAAAGATGAATTGATTCCTCAAAGAATTATTACTGGTTATAGGATGGTAATTGACTTCCGCAAATTAAATAAGGCTACTAAAAAAGATCATTACCATTTACCTTTTATCGATCAAATGCTAGAAAGATTATCCAAACATACACATTTTTGCTTTCTAGATGGTTATTCTGGTTTCTCTCAAATACCTGTTTCAGCCAAAGATCATCAAAGACTACTTTTACATGCCATTTTGGTACTTTTGCTTATAGACGTATGCCTTTTGGTTTATGTAATGCACCTTCTACCTTTCAAAGATGCATGATGGCTATATTCTATGACTTTTGTGAAAACATTTGTGAGGTTTTCATGGACGACTTTTCCGTCTATGGATCTTCTTTTGATGATTGCTTGAGCAACCTTGATCGAGTTTTGTAGAGATGTGAAGAAACTAATCTTGTCCTGAACTGGGAAACGTGCCACTTTATGGTTAATGAAGGTATTGTCTCGGGGCATAAAGTTCCTGAAAGAGGTATTGAAGTTGATAAAGCCAAGGTTGATGCTATTTAAAAGATGCCATGTCCCAAGGACATCAAAGGTATAAGAAGTCTCCTTGGTCATGCAGGTTTTTATAGGAGGTTCATTAAGGACTTATCAAAAATCTCTCGGCCTCTGACTAATTTATTACAAAAATATATACCATTTGTCTTTAATGATGATTGTGTAGAAGCATTTGAAATACTTTAGAAAGCATTGATCTCTGCACCTATTATTCAGCCACCTGATTGGAATTTACCCTTTGAAACTATGTGTGATGCTAGTGATTATGTTGTAGGTGCTGTTCTAGGACAAAGAGTTGATAAGAAACTAAATGTTATTCAATATGCTAGTAAAACTCTGGACAATGCTCAAAGAAATTATGCTACTACTAAAAAAGAATTCTTAGTAGTTGTATTTGCTTGTGATAAATTTAGACCTTATATTGTTGATTCTAAAGTAACTATTCACATTGATCATGCTGCTATTAAATATCTTATGGAAAAGAAAGATGCTAAACCTAGACTTGTTAGATGGGTTCTCTTGCTACAAGAATTTGATTTACATATTGTTGATAGAAAAGGAGCTGAGAACCCAGTTGCAGACAACTTGTCTAGGTTAGAAAATGTGCTTGATGACCCACTACCTATTGATGATAGCTTTCCTGATGAGCAATTAAATGTCATAAATGCTTCTCATACTACTCCATGTTATGCTGATTATGCTAATTACATTGTTGCTAAGTTTATACCACCTAGTTTCACATACCAGCAAAAGAAAAAGTTCTTCTATGATTTGAGGCATTACTTTTGGGATCACCCACATCTTTATAAAGAAGGAGTAGATGGTGTTATTAGACGTTGTGTACCTGAGCATGAACAGGAACAGATCCTATGCAAGTGTCACTCTGAAGCTTATGGAGGGCACCATGCTGGAGATAGAACTGCACATAAGGTACTACAATCTGGTTTTTATTGGCCTACTCTCTTCAAGGATGCCCGTAAGTTTGTCTTATCTTGTGATGAATATCAAAGAATTGGTAATATTAATAGACGTCATGAAATGCCTATGAATTATTCACTTGTTATTGAACCATTTGATGTTTGGGGCTTTGACTATATGGGACCTTTCCCTTCCTCTAATGGTTATACACATATTTTAGTTGCTGTTGATTACGTTACTAAGTGGGTAGAAGCTATTCCAAGTAGTAGTGTTGATCCTAACACTTCTATTAAAATTCTTAAAGAAGTTATTTTCCCAAGGTTTGGAGTCCCTAGATATTTAATGTCTGATGGTGGTTCACATTTTATTCATGGTGCTTTCCGTAAAATGCTTGCTAAATATGATGTTAATCATAGAATTGCATCCCCTTATCACCCTCAGTCTAGTGGTCAAGTAGAATTGAGTAATAGAGAACTCAAATTAATTTTGCAAAAGACTGTTAATAGGTCAAGAAAGATTGGTCCAAGAAACTTGATGATGCATTATGGGCCTATAGAACTGCATAATGGGTATGTCTCCGTATAAAATGGTCTATGGAAAAGCATGTCACTTACCTCTCAAACTAGAACACAAGGCTTATTGGGCTATTAAAGAACTAAATTATGATTTTAAACTTGCCGGTGAGAAGAGGTTATTTGATATTAACTCACTTGATGAATGGAGAACCCAAGCTTACGAAAATGCCAAGTTGTTTAAAGAAAAAGTTAAAAGATGGCATGACAAAAGGATACAAAAGCGTGAGTTTAACGTAGGTGATTATGTATTGCTATACAACTCTCATTTAAGATTTTTTGCAGGAAAACTTCTCTCTAAATGGGAAGGCCCTTACGTTATCGAGGAGGTCTATCATTCCGGTGCCATAAAAATCAACAACTTCGAAGGCACAAATCCGAAGGTGGTGAACGGTCAAAGAATCAAACACTATATCTCAGGTAATCCCATAAATTTGAAACCAATGTTATTGAAACCGTAACCCCGGAGGAATACATAAAAGACACTTTCCGGAATGCTTCAGACTCCAAAAAGGAATAGGTATGTGATACGGTAAGTAAACCGACTCCAAAACAGTTTTTAAGGCAATATTTCTCCATTTTGGAATATTTAGAAAAATAGAAAAATAAGCAGCAGTCTGGAAAGGACACGAGGGCCCCACGAGGGTGGAGGGAGCGCCCTACCCCCTGGGCGCGCCCCCTACCTCTTGGGCACGTCGTGTGCTCTCCGGACTCCGTTTTCTTACATGACACGTATTTTGGTCGGTAAAAATTCATTATATAATCTCCCGAAGGTTTTTGACTCCCGTATCACACAAAATCCTCTTGTTTTTGTTTTGAGCTGTTTCTGTTAGGATTGTCAAGGCCAGGCACTATGTCGTCTCCCTCCTCCTCCAACCATGAGGGCAATGATGCTTGGCCAATGAAGATAGAGCTGAAGAGAGAAGAACCTATGGAGATCAACAAGGATGAAGGGATAAAGAAGGCCATGGATGACCAAGTTCCAGCAACAGAGGACACCCTTCAACTGGATCAGAATCTTCTTACCCCAACAGAAATCGAAGCCTTCAAGATGATTGAGTTGGCTCGTATACAAAATAAGTATCTCACACGTGAAAATATTTTGTTGAAGGAGCATATCATCGCACTCAAGGGCATTATCCACAAGCTAGAAGACCTCCTATGCTCGATGTGCGACTATCCATCATCAACACCTCCACCTTCTTTACCAACAAAGTAGAATTGAGTATCTGGTATGGGCACTCCACTTGGCAACTGCCAAGCTTGGGGGAGTGCCCCGGTATCGTATCACCATGACTTTTATCTTTACCGTTTTTCTTAGTTCGATCCTTTTGGTAATATTTTGATCTAGTAGAATAAAAGTTCTTAGTATGATCTAGTTGTGAGTTTTGCTTTATGATCCTTCTATGTAACTGAGTTTGTGAGCTAGATAATAAAGATTAGTGTTGAGTCAAGGGCTTGCTTATTTTTGCCATGATCCCAAATAAAATAAAAGAAAAGAGAAATAAACAAAAAGAAACAAAGAGATCATGTGAGTCTTATGGAGAGTAATGAGCACACATAGAAAAGTATGATGAATAAAAGTTATTGAGGGTTGACGAACATAGTTTTGGTCATCGTTGCAATTAATAGGAAGTAATAAAGAAAGAGAGGTCTTCACATATAAATATACTATCTTGGACATCTTTTATGATTGTGAGCACTCATTAAAAGATGACATGCTAAAGAGTTGACATTGGACAAGGAAGACAACATAATGGTTTATGTTTTCTTACATCTGAGATAAATTATATTGTCTTGGATCCTCCAATATGTTGAGCTTGCCTTTCTCCCTCATGCTAGCCAAATTCATTGCACTAAGTAGAGATACTATTTGTGCTTCCAAATACCCTTAAACCAGTTTTGCCATGAGAGTCCACCATACCTACCTATGGATTGAGTAAGATCCATCAGGTAAGTTGTCATCGGTGCAAGCAATAAAGATTGCTCTCTAAATATGTATGATTGATTGGTGTGGTAGAAATAAGCTTTATACAATCGTGTGATATGGAAGTAATAAAAGCGACAGACTGCATAATAAAGGTCCATATCACAAGTGGCAATATAAAGTGATGTTCTTTCACATTAGGATTTTGTGCATCCAACCATAAAAGTGCATGACAACCTCTGCTTCCCTCTGCGAAGGCCCCATCTTTTACTTTTGTCTCCTTTATTACAAAAGAGTCATGGTGATCTTCACCCTTCTTTTTTTTTACATTTTATCCTTTGGCAAGCACAATATGTTGGAAAGATCCTGGTATATATGGCTAATTGGATGTGGGTTTTCATGAGCTATTACTGTTGACATTACCCTTGAGGTAAAACGTTGGGAGGCAAACCTATAAGCCCCTATCTTTCTCTGTGTCCGATTAAAACTCCATACCCATAAGTATTGCGTGAGTGTCAGCAATTGTGAAAGACTATATGATAGCTGAGTATGTGGACTTTCTGAAAAGCTCTTATACATTGACTCTTTCCTATGTTATGATAAATTGCAATTGCCTCAATGACTGAGATTATAGTTTGTTAGTTTTCAATGAAGTTTACGATTCATACTTGATATTGTGATTGAATTATTACTCTAGCATAAGATATCATAACACAAGAATCATATAAGTTGTTGTTCTAAGAATGATCATGATGCCCTCATGTCCGTATTTTATTTTTATCGACACCTTCATCTCTAAACATGTGGACATATTTTCGATTTCGGCTTTTCACTTGAGAACAAGCGAGGTCTAAGCTTGGGTGAGTTGATACGTCCATTTTGCATCATGCTTTTATATCAATATTTATTGCATTATGGGTTGTTATTACACATTATGTCACAATACTTATGCCTATTCTCTCTTATTTTACAAGGTTTACATAAAGAGGGAGAATGTCGGCAGCTGGGATTTTGGCTGGAAAAGGAGCAAATATTAGAGACCTATTCTGCACAGCTCCAAAAGTCCTGAAACTTCACAGATGATGTTTTCCAAATATATAAAAAACATTGAGCTCAAGAACTTCACCAGGGGGGCCACACCCTGCCCACGAGGGTGGGGGCGCGCCCTACCCCCTGGGTGCCCCCTACCTCTTGGGCCCCCTGGTGGCCCTCCGGTGACCATCTTCTGCTATATGGACTCTTTCGATGGGAAAAAATCATAAGCCATCTTCTCGAACAAAACTCCGCCGCCACGAGGCGGAACCTTGGCGGAGCCAATCTAGGGTTCTGGCGGGCTGTTCTGCCGGGGAAACTTCCCTCCTGGAGGGGGAAATCATCACCATCGTCATCACCAATGCTCCTCTCATCGGGAAATGGCAATCTCCATCAACATCTTCATCAGCACCATCTCATCTCAAAACCCTAGTTAATCTCTTGTATCCAATTCTTGTCTCCAAGTCTGGGATTGGTGCTAGTAGGTTGCTAGTAGTGTTAATTACTCCTTATAGTTGATGCTAGTTGGTTTAATTGGTGGAAGATCATATGTTCAGATCCTATATGCACATTAATACCCCTCTGATTATGAACATGTTTATGCTTTGTGAGTAGTTACATTTGTTCTTGAGGACATGGGAGAAGTCTTGCTATTAGTAGTCATGTGAATTTGGTATTCATTCGATATTTTGATGAGATGTATGTTGTCTCTCCTCTAGTGGTGTTATGTGAACGTCGACTACATGACACTTCACCATTGTTTGGGCCTAGAGGAAGGCATTGGGAAGTAATAAGTAGATGATGGGTTGCTAGAGTGACAGAAGCTTAAACCCTAGTTTATGCGTTGCTTTCGTAAGGGGCTGATTTGGATCCATATGTTTCATGCTATGGTTAGGTTTACCTTAATACTTTTGTTGTATTTGTGAATGCTTGCAATAGAGGTTAATCATAAGTGGGATGTTTGTCCAAGTAAGGGCAGTACCCAAGCACCGGTCCACCCACATACCAAATTATCAAAGTACCGAACGCGAATCATATGAGCGTGATGAAAACTAGCTTGACGATATTGCCATGTGTCCTCGAGAGCGCTTTACATCATATAAGAGTTTGTCCAGGCTTGTCCTTTGCTACAAAAAGGATTGGGACACCTTGATGCACCTTATTTACTTTTGTTACTTGTTGCTCGTTACAATTATCTTGTCACAAAACTATCTGTTACCACTTATTTCAGTACTTGCAGAGAATACCTTGCTGGAAACCGCTTATCATTTCCTTCTACTCCTTGTTGGGTTCGACACTCTTACTTATCGAAAGGACTACGATAGATCCCCTATACTTGTGGGTCATCACATGACTTTTGTCATTTGGGTCAGTCGACCATTTTCGGGCGGGTTGGATGAAGATCCTACGTCTCTTAACCCTTCTTCTTCCTCGTCTCTGATTCTTCCCATACAGAACACCGCACGGGCCGCCGGCCGAACCACTGGCCCGACCCCCCGCCCTCCCCTGAACGGCCCCCACCGCGTGTGTTCCTCCGCCACCCCCACCCCCACCTGCGTCGAGTTTTCTTCGTTCGACGTGTCCCACCAAAACCACCATCCCCACACGAGGCCCTTCCTTCGCACCGGCAAACTCCCGTGAGCTCTGAAAAATCGACTGACCCAATTTTGAAATTTAGTCTACTGTCATTTAACTAGTGTGCAATATAAAAGGGCAAAACCATAGGCATTGCGAGTATAGTGTTGAGCGTGCCATGGCGGATCTGAAGGTGCAAACTGGACAAAGGCAACTTCGGAACCAATGTTTGCTTTCAACTAGCAAGTAAGTGATGGACAAGAAAATCAGAGTAAAGCAGTGGCGATCTATTTTCTTGCTGCGATAAATAAGTTGAGCAGATACAAAAGAGTACCGCCTCTGGTGCGGCGCCGTGTATGCATCTGCTGAGAATTTGATGATGTTATGGTAGCGATGGCTGTCGGTGGTGTGGAAGAAGATCTAGGAGGGTAGACGGTGGCGGCGGGGTGCGGTGGGCGAGACGGTCGTAGGAGCGATGCCAGCAAGGTGGACGACGGCGGGGATGAAGCGAGAGGACGGGATGCAAGGATTCCGGTCCGAAGCTGCGGATGAGAGAGGTCGATCTCTTGTAATGGACGACGGTGTCGGGGTATCAGCTCCGGCATGGTGGAGGAGGACGGTGGTGGATGGGGTGGCGGACGGAGGAGGCTGGGGTGGAGAGGCTGTTTTGGCGCCCACAGAGTACGAATGGGGAAATGGAGGGAGAGAGGAAGGTGGGAACCATGTCTTCAGGGTGAGCTTGTCCCAAATGCAAGGAAATTTACAAACTTAGCCCCCGTTTAAAATTTCCTACATCACAGCAATATTAGTCGATTGGGGATAGGACGGTAATCTTGCATACACCGAATATTTGCTGACGAGAGTTTCTTTTTGGCGCCCACCGTGTATGAATCGAGGAGAGAGTCGATTTCAGCCGAGGAGACACTATGTTTTGGCGCCCACCGTGTATGAATCCAGGTGAGAGGCGGTTATGTCAAGTTTGAGTGAAATTACAAACCTACCCCTATCGAACCTATAGAAATCGAGCCGATATGCTTTGCGTGTCAGGGATAGGCAGTAATTTCCATCTTGTAGATTTTGGTTTCGGGCGGTTACTGCGACTTTCCTCGCTTCGTTCCAATTTTTGCAGAGTAAGAGTGCACGTTTACCGTGCCAACTCAATTTGAATCCAATTTGTATTCTATTTTTGTTCGGCCAGGATCCATTTGCGACTCGAATAAAATTATATATACATCATATATATATATATATATATATATATATATATATATATACTTTCAAAAGCACAACACCTTTATACATAAATATGGTTCACAAATGGCATGATCTTATATTCATAAGGCTGTATTCATCTTAATTTCGATTTCCAAATATTTGAAACCACTTTATGTTGAAATATGATAACCCACAAGTATAGGTGATCGCAACAGTTTTCGAGGGTAGAGTATTCAACCCAAATTTATTGATTCGACACAAGGGGAGCCAAAGAATATTCCCAAGTATTAGCAGCCGAGTTGTCAATTCAACCACACCTGGATAACTTAATATCTGCAGCAAGGTATTTAGTAGCAAAGTAATATGATAGTAGTGGTAAGAGTGGCAAAAGTAACGGTAGCAGTTTTGGTTTTATAGTGATTGTAACAGTAGCAACGGAAAAGTAAATAAGCGAAGAACAATATATGAAAAGCTCGTACACAATGGATCAGTGATGGAGAATTATGTCGGATGCGATCAATCATGCAACAGTTATAACATAGGGTGACATAAAACTAGCTCCAGTTCATCAATGTAATGTAGGCATGTATTCCGAATATGGTCATACGTGCTTATGGAAAAGAACTTGCATGACATCTTTTGTCCTACCCTCCGTGGTAGCGGGGTACTATTGGAAACTAAGGGATATTAAGGCCTCATTTTAATAGAGTACCAGACCAAAGCATTAACACATAGTGAATACATGAACTCCTCAAACTACGGTCATCACCGATAAGTATCCTGATTATTGTCACTTTGGGATTAACGGATCATAACACATAATAGGTGACTATAGACTTGCGAGATAGGATCACGAACTCACATATATTCATGAAAACATAATAGGTTCAGATCTGAAATCATGGCACTCGGGCCCTAATGACAAGCATTAAGCATAGCAAAGTCATAGCAACATCAATCTCAGAACATAGTAGATACTAGGGATCAAACCCTAACAAAACTAACTCAATTACATGATAAATCTCATCCAATCCATCACAGTCCAGCAAGCCTACGATGGGATTACTCACGCACGGCGGTGAGCATCATGAAATTGGTGATGGAGGAAGGTTGATGCTGACGATGGCGACGGATTTCCCTCTCCGTAGCCCTGAACGGACTCCAGATCAGCCCTCCCGAGAGAGTTTAGGGCTTGGTGGTGGCTCTATATCATAAAACACGATGCATCCTTCTCCCTAATTTTTTTCTCCCCTAACACGAATATATGGAGTTGGAGTTGAGGTCGGTGGAGCGCCAGGGGGCCCACGAGGCAGGGGGCGCGCCCCCCACCCTCGTGGATAGGGTGTGGGCCCCCTGACATGGATCTTTTCGCTAGTATTTTTTATATATTCCAAAAATAATCTCTGTTGATTTTCAGGTCATTATGAGAACTTTTATTTCTACACAAAAATAACACCATGGCAATTCTGCTGATAACAACGTCAGTCCGGGTTAGTTCCATTCAAATCATGCAAGTTAGAGTCCAAAATAAGGGCAAAAGTGTTTGGAAAAGAAGATACGTTGGAGACGTATCAACTCCCCCAAGCTTATACCTTTGCTTGTCCCCAAGCAATTTAGTTGATAAACTGGAAGTGACAAAGAAAAACTTTTACAAACTCTATTTGCTCTTGTTGTTATAAATATGTAAAGCCAACATTCAAGTTTTCAGCAAAGATTATGAACTAACCATATTCACAATAACATTTAGGTCTCATGTTTACTCATATCAATGACATAATCAACTAGCGAGCAATAATAATAAATTTCGGATGACAACACTTTCTCAAAACAATCATAATATGATATAACAAGATGGTTTCTCGCTAGCCCTTTCTGAGACCGCAAAACATAAATGCAGAGCACCTTTGAAGATCAAGGACTGACTAGACATTGTAATTCATGGTAAAAAAGATCCAGTCAAGTCATACTCAATGTAAACTAACAATAATACATGCAAATGACAGCGGTGCTCTCCAACTTGTGCTTTTTAATAAGAGGATGATAACTCAACACAAAAGTAAATAGATGGGCCCTTTGCAGAGGGAAGCATGGATTTGTAGAGGTGCCAGAGCTCGGTTTTGAAATAGAGCTGAATAATATTTTGAGCGGTATACTTTCATTGTCAACATAAAAACCGAGAGATCTCGATATCTTCCATGCTACACACATTATAGGCGGTTCCCAAGCAGAATGGTAAAGTTTATACTCCCCCACCACCAACAAGCATCAATCCATGGCTTTCCCGAAACAATGGGTGCCGCCAACTAACAACAATCCTGGGGGAGTTTTGTTTGCAATTATTTTGATTTGATTTGAGCATGGGACTGGGCATCCCAGTGACCAGCCATTTTCTCGTGAGTGAGGAGCGGAGTCCACTCCTCTTGAGAATAACCCGCCTAGCATGGAAGATACAGACATCCCTAGTTGATACATGAGCTATTCGAGCATACAAAACAGAATGTTTATTTGAAGGTTTAGAGTTTGGCACATAGAAATTTACTTGGAATGGCAGGTAAATACCGTATATAGGAAGGTATGGTGGACTCATATGGAACAACTTTTTTGGATTTATGGAGTTGGATGCACAAGCAGTATTCCCGCTTAGTACAAGTGAAGGCTAGAAAGAGACTGGGAAGCGACCAGCTAGAGAGCGACAACAGTCATGAACATGCATTAAAATTAATCAACACCGAATGCAAGCATGAGTAGGATATAATTCACCATGAACATAAATATCATGGAGGCTATGTTGATTTTGTTTCAACTACATGTGTGAACATGTGCCAAGTCAAGCCGCTCGAATCGTTCAAAGGAGGATACCACCCTATCATACCACATCACAACCATTTTAATAGCATGTTGGCATGCAAGGTAAACCATTATAAACTCCTAGCTAATTAAGCATGGCGTAAGCAACTATAATCTCTAATTGTCGTTGCGAACATGTTTCATTCATGATAGGCTGAATCAGGAATGATGAACTAATCATATTTACAAAAACAAGAGAGGTCGAGTTCATACCAGCTTTTCTCATCTCAATCAGTTCATCATATATCGTCATTATTGCCTTTCACTTGCACAACCGAATAGTGTGGATAATAATAATAGTGCACGTGCATTGGACTAAGCTGGAATCTGCAAGCATCCAATGCATAGGAGAAGACAAAGTAATATGGGCTCTCTGTTAGATCAACAATAATGCATATGAGAACCACTCAACATTTTAATCATGGTCTTCTCCTATCGACCCCCAAAGAACAAGAAAGAAATAAAACTATTTACACGGGAAAGCTCCCACAAGCAAAAGAAGAACGAGAAATCTTTTTGGGTTTTCTTTTAATTACTACTATTACAGGCCTGGAAAGTAAACTAGCTAAAAGCAACAACTAATTTTGGGGGTTTTTCTTAAGGTTTTTCAAACACACAATAAGAAAGCTTAAAAAAGAAATTAAACTAGCATGGATGATACAATGAAAAAGTATGAGCACCGACAACTGGCATGAGTGTGTGAACATGAATGTAATGTCGGTGAGAGATACGTACTTCCCTAAGCTTAGGCTTTTGGCCTAAGTTGGTCTATGCCCATGGATGGCCTGGTGGATATCCGAAGTTGAAGTTGGGGTCATACTGAGATGCATCAACTACTACCCGAAGGGCTGCAGCTTGGAGGCGGGTTGCCTCCGTCCTCCTCTCGTACTCGTTCGCCTCCTCCTTGGTTATAACATATCTCCCTTTTGCCTGAAAGTCAAAGAAAGTAGGAGCACTGAGAGCGGCATGATAGCTGCATCGTCTGTCAAAGATTAGTCGGTACTGGAGGGACTGATCATTCCTCTTAACAAACTGATGACGAATCATAGCATTATAATCTAGATAAGCAGGAAGCAACTCAATATCATCTCCGCGTATGGGTGTCTCCAGAAAATCAGCTGAATGGGTTGCATAAATTCCACCAAAGAAATCTCCATTAATACTATTATTATGCAACCTACGTGCAACAATGGCCCCCAAGTTATATTGTCTATCTCCTAATACATCACTCTTGAGAACACTAAGATCGGGAACGCACATGTGACATGCCTCGTCCTTACCGTTAATGCATCTACCTATAAAGAGAGCAAAATAATGTATGGCAGGAAAATGAATGCTCCCTATGGTAGCTTGTGTTATTTCTCTAGATTCCCCCACAGTTATACTAGCAAGAAAGTCTTTATATTCAGATTTGCATGGTTCACTAGCACTACCTCACTAGGGGAGTTTGCAAGCAGTGTTAAAATCTTCTAAGTCCATGGTATAAGATTTGTCATAAAGATAAAACATGACAGTTTGAGAATTGCGTGATGATGTAAATTTAAACCTTCTCACAGATGAATGAGATAAATAGAGGTACTAACGGCACTTATCTGCCTCAAAGCTCTCAAGATCAGCGTTACGCACATATGCCTCAAATTCCTCCTTAATTCCTGCCTGGACCATGAGATTTTCTGACGGCCATTCACAAGGCCGCACTTGAGCCTCCCTTGGTAGTTCATTGTCCGGCTCGCGTACTGCGGGCCTTGGGCCTTGCTTCCTTGAGGAACCACCTTGGTACATTTTCCTAAACATTTTTATTCCTCTGAAAAATTTCTGAAATTTTTAGTGACTCAAAATAAAAGTGAACCAAACTCAATAAAATTGATAGCAACTACTCCTACAAGTGCCTAGAGGCCATATCATGCATTAAAACTAATTTGGACCATATAAATTTGGCATGCAAGCTCAAGAACAGGGTCACCTAAGCAGCAAAAATTTGCAATAAATAAAGCACTAGAAGAAAAACTAATTGGACCATTGGAGGAGTCACATACTGAAGAACAATCCCCCAAAGCAGTTTTGTGAATGGAGCTTTGAGCAAGGAGATCGAAAATGGCAGCAAGATGAGCTAGAACACGGGTTTGAGCTGGTTGGTGATTTTTTTGGGAGGAAGAAGGAGTGTGTGGTGGCTGGAATAAGTGGAGGGGGGCACTAGGGGCCCACGAGACAGGGGGCGCGCCCAGGGGGTGGGCGCGCCCTGGACCCTCATGGCCAGGTCCTGGCTCCCCCTGATGTGTTCTCAGTGCCAGATATTCTCAAATATTTCAGAAAAAATCATATTAAATTTTCAGGGCAATGGGAGGACTTTTATTTCGGGGTATTTTTTATTGCACGGATAATTTAGAAAACAGACAGAAAATACTATTTGTGCTTTATTTAATATAAATAACAGAAAGTAAAAAGAGGGTACATAGAGTTGTGTTTTCTAAATTCATCCATCTCATGCTCATCAAAAGGAATCTACTAACAAGGTTGATCAAGTCTTGTTAACAAACTCTTTTCGAATAACATGAAACCAGAGAATTTTCGAATAACACTAGGTTACCTCAACGGGGATATGCATGTCCCCAACAATAAGAATACTATATTTCTTCTTGACAGTAGGAAGAGGAAATTCAAAACCTCCAATAGTAATAGTTGGAATTTTTCCAATAGAATTGATACTATGGACTTGAGGTTGTTTCCTCGGAAAGTGTACCGTATGCTCATTACCATTAACATGAAAAGTGATATTGCCTTTGTTGCAATCAATAACAGCCCCTGCAGTATTCAAAAAGGGTCTACCAGGAATAATAGACATACTATCGTCCTCGGGAATATCAAGAATAACCAAGTCCGTTAAAATAGTAACGTTTGCAACCACAACAGGCACATCCTCGCAAATACCGACAGGTATAGTAGTTGATTTATTAGCCATTTGCAAAGATATTTCAGTGGGTGTCAACTTATTCAAATCAAGTCTACGATATAAAGAGAGAGGCATAACACTAACACCGGCTCCAAGATGACATAAAGCAGTTTAAACATAGTTTCTTTTAATGGACCATGGTATAGTTGGTACTCCTGGATCTCCAAGTTTCTTTGGTATTCCACCCTTAAAAGTATAATTAGCAAGCATGGTGGAAATTTCAGCTTCCAGTATCTTTCTCTTAATAGTAACAATTTCTTTCATATACTTAGCATAATGATTTAGTTTAAGCATATCGGTCAAACGCATACGCAAAAAGATAGGTCTAATCATTTCAGCAAAGCGCTCAAAATCCTCATCATCCTTTTTCTTGGGTGGCTTAGGGGGAAAGGACATGGGTTTCTGAACCCATGGTTCTCTTTCTTTACCGTGCTTCCTGGCAACAAAGTCTCTTTTATCATAACGTTGATTCTTTGGTTGTGGGTTATCAAGATCAATAACAAGTTCAATCTCTAGATCATTATTATTGCTAGGTTGAGCATCAACATGAACATCATCATTAACATTATTACTAGGTTCATGTTCATTACTAGATTGTGTTTCAGCATCATAAATATAAATATCATTGGGATTCTCAGGTGTGTCAACAACAGGTTTACTAGAAGCATGCAAAGTCCTATCATTTTTATTTTTCTTCCTCATAGAAGGACTAGGTGCATCAACATTAGTTCTATGAGAATCTTGGTCAATTCTCTTAGGGTGGACCTCAGGATATAAAGGTTCCTGAGTCATTTTACCCCCTCTAGTCATAACTCTAACAGCATTATCATTTTTCTTATTATTTAATTCATTGAGCAAATCATTCTGAGCCTTAAGTACTTGTTCTACTTGAGTGGTAACCATAGAAGCATATTTACTAATAAGTTTAAGTTCACCCTTAACACTAGCCATATAATCACTCAAGTGTTCAATCATATAAGCATTATGTTTCAATTGTCTCCCAACATAAGCATTGAAATCTTCTTGTTTAACCATAAAATTATCAAACTCATCTAAGCATTGACTAGCAAACTTAATAGGCGGGATTTCAGCTTTATCATATCTATAGAGGGAATTTAGCTTTACTACCTGTGTTGGGTTATCAAGACCATGTATTTCTTCAATGGCTGGTAAATTCTTAACATCTTCAGCTTTAATACCTTTTTCTTTCATAGATTTCTTTGCCTCTTGCATATCTCCAGGACTGAGAAATAGAATACCCCTTTTCTTTGGAGTTGGCTTAGGAGTTGGTTCAAGAAGTGTCCAATTATTTTCATTAGTCAACATATTATTCAATTGCAATTCAGCTCGATCAGTAGTTCTTTCCCTGAAAACACAACCAACACAACTATCTAGGTAATCTCTGGAAGCATAGGTTAGTCCATTATAAAAAATATCAAGTATTTCATTTTTCTTGAGAGGATGATCAGGCAAAGCATTAAGTAACCGGAGAAGCCTCCCCCAAGCTTGTGGGAGACTCTCTTCTTCAATTTGCACAAAATTATATATTTCCCTTAAAGCAGCTTGTTTCTTATGAGCGGGGGAATATTTAGAAGAGAAGTAATAAATCATATCCTAGGGACTACGCACACAACCAGGATCAAGAGAATTAAACCATGTTGTAGTATCACTCTTTAACGAGAACGGAAACAACTTAAGGATAAAGTAATAGTGAGTTTTCTCATCATGAGTGAACAGGGTGGCTATATCATTTAATTTAGTAAGATGTGCCACAATAGTTCTAGACTCATAGCCATAAAAAGGATCAGATTCGACCAAAGTAATTAACTCAGGATTGACAGAGAAATCATAATCCTTATCAGTAATGAAGATAGGTGAAGTAGCAAAAGCAGGGTCATATTTCATTCTAGCATTCAAAGACTCTTCTTTAAGCTTAGCTAATAATTTCTTAAGATCAGATCTATCATTGCAAGCTAAGAAGTCTCTAGTAGTTTCTTCATCCATAACATAACCCTTAGGCACAACAGGCAATTCATATCTAGGGGAGAATCTTCATCATCTCTTTCATCAATATTATCAGTTTCAATAATTTCATTTTCTCTAACCCTAGCAAGTTGTTCATCAAGAAGTTCACCTAGTGGCACAGTAGTATCAAGCATAGAAGTAGTTTCATCATAAGTATCATGCAAAGCAGAAGTGGCATCATCAATAACATGCGACCTATCAGAATCAATAGCATGTGTAGGTGTCGCATGTTTACTCAAAACAGAAGGTGAATCAAGTGCAGAGCTATATGGCAGTTCCTTACCTCCCCTTGTAGTTGAGGGAAAAATCTTGGTTCTTTTATCTTTCAAGTTCTTCATAGTTATCAGCAGATATAAATCCCAAGTGAATCAAAGAATAGAGCTATGCTCCCCGGCAACGCCGCCAGAAAATAGTCTTGATAACCCACAAGTATAGGGGATCACAATTGTTTTCAGGGTAGAGTATTCAACCCAAGTTTATTGATTCGGCACAAGGGGAGCCAAATAATATTCCCAAGTATTAGCAGCTGAGTTGTCAATTCAACCATGCCTGGATAACTTAATATCTGCAGCAAGGTATTTAGTAGCAAAGTAATATGATAGTAGTGGTAACAGTGGCAAAAGTAATGGTAGCAGTTTTGGTTTTATAGTGATTGTAACAGTAGCAACGGAAAAGTAAATAAGTGAAGAACAATATATGAAAAGCTCGTAGGCAATGGATCAGTGATGGAGAATTATGTCGGATGCGATCAATCATGCAACAGTTATAACATGGGGTGACACAGAACTAGCTCCAGTTCCTCAATGTAATGTAGGCATGTATTCAGAATATAGTCATACATGCTTATGGAAAAGAACTTGCATGACATCTTTTGTCCTACCCTCCCGTGGCAGTGGGGTCCTATTGGAAACTAAGGGATATTAAGGCCTCCTTTTAATAGAGTAACAGACCAAAGCATTAACACATAGTGAATACATGAACTCCTCAAACTACGGTCATCACCGGTAAGTATCCCGATTATTGTCACTTTGGGGTTAACGTATCATAACACATAATAGGTGACTATAGACTTGCAAGATAGGATCAAGAACTCACATATATTCATGAAAACATAATAGGTTCAGATCTGAAATCATGGCACTCGGGCCCTAGTGACAAGCATTAAGCATAGCAAAGTCATAGCAACATCAATCTCAGAACATAGTGGATACTAGGGATCAAACCCTAACAAAACTAACTCGATTACATGATAAATCTCATCCAACCCATCACCGTACAGCAAGCCTACGATGGAATTACTCACGCATGGCGGTGAGCATCATGAAATTGGTGATGGAGGAAGGTTGATGATGACGATGGCGGCGGATTCCCCTCTCAGAACGGACTCCGAGAGAGTTTCGGGCTTGGCGGCGGCTCCGTATCGTAAAACATGATGAATCCGTCTCCCTGATTTTTTCTCCCCGAACATGAATATATGCAGTTGGAGTTGAGGTCGGTGGAGCGTCAGGGGGCCCACGAGGTAGGGGGCGCGCCCAGGGGGTAGGCGCGCCCCCACCCTCGTGGACATGGTGTGGACCCCTGACGTGGATCTTTTTGCCAGTATTTTTTATATATTCCATAAATAATCTTCATTGATTTTCAGGTCATTCCGAGAACTTTTATTTCTGCACAAAAATAACACCATGGCAATTCTGCTGAAAACAGCATCAGTCCGGGTTAGTTCCATTCAAATCATGAAAGTTAGAGTCCAAAACATGGGCAAAAGTGTTTGGAAAAGTAGATACGTTGGAGACGTATCAAAATACAATGTATGCATTCCTCGCTAACTGTCTCCAATTAATGTGTGTTTCATGCGTTTTTTTTACTTCTCAAACATGCATAATGTGTTTCGCACACACAACATATAGTGTAATCCCGTTTAGACATTAATTGCATATAAATCATGCATTGTCTCTAATTAAAGAATCTATGGATCACTAATATTGATAAACTATATAACATTACATGTGTCCCCAAATTCAAATGAATATGCATGTTTGATACACCAATTTGCATCATGATATTATCGATGTCGTGATCTCCAGTTTAAATATTTGAATCCCCTTTAATCCAGATATTCGTCTCATATAGCTACCACTCATGCTTATATAGGAGTATCTCTCTAGACCTATACGCGTTCATTGTCTCTCGGGTATCTCTCGTGCTACCTGTATGTCGACAATGATATTTTATCGTCGCAACACACTAACGGTACTCTCTCCCTCAACCTTCACCACTCTATCTCTCTCTAAGTATATCTCGCTCCCTGCTATGTGGATCTAACTATGATTCTCCATGTGAAATCTCTTTCTCTCACACAAATACCAACTTCATCTCCCAGGGTCTCATTTCTCTCTACTATTCCCCTGTGTGCCACTCGCACACCCACTCTCACACAGAGATGTCTTTCGCTCCTTACATATGAGAATCTACGACTCTTCCTCTTAAATATCTCTTTCTCACACACAAACACAAACTCTGTCTCCCAGGGTCTCATATCTCTCCACCATTCTCTTGTATGTCGCTCACACACACTCTCTCTCCCTAGAGATATCTTGCGTTCCCTCATATGTCTCTCTAGCTATCACTCTCGTTGTGAAATATCTTTCTCTCTCGCAGACACAAAAATCCGTCTCTCAGGATCTAATTTCTCTCTGATATTTGTTTGTGTGTGACTCACATGCACACTCTCTCTATCTCTCTCACACCCACACACATAACTCAGCCTTCTGATCCACTCGACTCCTATCTCTAACACACACTAGCTAGCATCTTTATCTTTCTATTTATCTGTTTCTCCATCAACCTTCTTTCTCGCCCTCACTCTTGCTTCCTAACATGCACACTATATATGTTTCTCTCTACATGCAGTCAAGTGCCCTCATTTTATCTTTCTCTCACACACACATAACTTCACCCTCTGAACCACCCGGCGGTTATCTCCAACACTCAAACTAGCCGATGTCCCTCTAGCTAGCATCTCTGTCTCTATATCTATTTGTAGTTTCTCCATCAACATTTCTTTCTTGCATGAACTCTTGCTTCCTATCACCCACACTATATATGTCTCTCCATACATGCATTTATAGGTTGATCTCTTTTGCACAATCGTTCTGTCTCGCTCCCTCTGCTCGCCATAGATGCATGCTGCAGCCCACACCACTATCTCTTAAAGACAAAAACACATGCTCAATTATCGAGCCTTCTTCCCTGCACTCACATGCATGCATATTGTCATACCGATCTCTCCCATATCGTTGATCTTATGACTTATGTCTTCTTTTTTTATCTCGATCATGCTCGCGTGCACACACACACACATCCAACGTATGCATGTATACCTCTCGCACATGCACGTTCAAGGTCTCCTATGTCTCCATACATAGTTAATTACCCTCAACCCTAATGCCACATCGAATCGTTCTCTTCTTGTGTGCACATAACTTCCGCCTAGATGGGTAAAACACACACTCACACTTAACAATCTCCTTCTAGCTACCCCCCCTCTCTCACTCTTCCCCAATATCCCCGAAACCAATAAGACCATCCCTTCGTTTAATTCCCGCCTACATGCACCAACGATATATAGTAGTCTTCCTTGGTGTCTCTTGAACAAACACGTTCTCTCGATGTCGACTCCTCTCATGCGCACACGCCTTCTCTTCCCTCTCTACGGGCCTTTTCTCTCTCGCACCCCCTTGTTGGTGGCCTCTGTCATACACTATGATGAAGCCACACACACTTAAATTACATCCGCCACCGAGGACCCCACGTCACAATCACACGCTAAGACTCCATCTCACACACACATGCTCTAGGCGGAGCATTTGTTCCTACCACCCTTCGTCCAACCTTACCCGTATGATAAGGAATCACCTTAATTTACTTGTATAACATGGAAAAATTCCACTTTACTTTAGTAGTTAGCAAACTTATCATCTACACTCTTATAAAAAAACGAGTTGGTGATGATGGTGTGAGTGCCATCTTGTAATATAGAGCGTACGATCTATATCTGACGGATATAAAGCAAACTATGGCAATTTTACAAAAGATACACGCACCTCTCTCCACATTTACAAACAAGGCCTTGCCTCGTTCATCGTCCTTATCTCCCACAACCTCATTGCTGAGCAATTAAAAAAGGAAGTCTCTGGAACAATCTAGCATGGTGGCCGCTGCCACTTGCGGGCGCCATCCATCCCCATGCCTCCGCCCAGTCCGACCACCAGTCACCACCACGCTCCACTCCTCCTCACCTTATCTCTCATCTTTCATTTTTTCGATGAAATTGTTGAGATACCACTTTTCTGATAAAAATCTTGAGATATCATTAGTATTTACACATGGGATTACTCCTGCATGGGTCAGTCACAACAGGTGTTTTGTAAAGAAATGCATATTGATGTTCCGTGCAATGCACGAGCATCTTGCTAGTAATTATATAACACAAATCACGAGCAGGAAGAGACATTTTTTTTACACAACCACGTTAACATGGCCACGTAAATCACTAGCTAAAGTGTAATACCATTATACTTATATCCTGATGCAAAAGGTTGGGTACATGTCCGAAGAATAGAGTCGCACACACACACTCTGTCTATCAGAATCTCTCACACACACCAATTACGTGACGCCAATTTGTGCACCTGCGGGTACACATGATGGCGCACATTTATTTAAGCCGAACGGGGAACCCAAACAGTAGCCGCATTCATTCCCCTCCCGCCGCCTCTTCTCTGGTCGACGTAGCATGGTAGCCATGGGCCGGCCGAAGGTAACGACATACGCCATACTCCCGTCGGAGCGGCGCTTTAATCTGGAAATTTTAGTGGTCATGCATGCATCTTTTCGTGCTAGCACTCCTATATAAGGGTTGACCGGTCGCTTCCCGCGGACGTGCGCGGGTGGTGGAAGAGGAAGGAGAAGGGAAGCGGGCTGTGGAGTAATGTTTTTTTACCACATTTCTTAAGAAACTGAGTGCAATATTTGAGTAGTTTTGCAACCTACCAGTACCACCACCACGCCCGCGTCTGACCGCCCTGGCCGACCCAACCCCCCTCCCTTGCCGGCGCGCGCTTCCCGCTTGAAACGTTCAGCGTCGCCCCATAACGTCAGTGCCGCATTAATGCCCGGCCAGAGTGGAGGCGACCTCTCACTAGCGCCGGCTTTGAAGCAGCGCGATGGCCGAGAGAGCGTCGCTTCCCGGTGCACGCAACTGCTCTGCGTCGAGGCTAGCCATAGTTTGGATGAGTCTCCATCATGGGGAGCCACACTAACTGCGATGATATGGACTCCCGTTTCCCACAGTTATGGATCGTTTCATCTACGAAGAACACGTGGGACTAGAACTACGAGACGAACATGTACCAAGGAGTGGACGTACGAACCTGAGTAATGTAGTGCAGTAAGTGAAGTAGAAAGGCACAAATAGTATGAACATGCGTGAAATATAGGCATTTGTCTCTTACTACCACTAAATGTTGATCTCAAAAAATGTTGTACGTGCAATGCCCGATGATGTTATGGAGTACGTGCCTACTCTACTACTACTACTATATTAATTGGAGGCACATATTAGGTTTTATATTTGTTTACGTGTATGCCCCGAGACCTTCCAACTAGACGTGTCTTTCTCTCCGGGTCGCACTTTGTATCGTTCATACCACTAGTACTACCACGTGTGGTCTCCGACCCAGAAGTGGAGATGCTCTATCACGATGTTCATGTCCCACTCCTTTTGCTGACGTGTGGGACATCCAGCACGTGCCGTGTTTGGCACTCCTTCGTCGTAAGAGTTGAAACGCTAGCATTCACCAGAAATAAAAAATAAATATAAATAAGAAGTGATACTATACCACGCGGTTTCCTTGCTCCTCGATATCGGAAAGAATACTTCCGTTCGTCGACATGTGGGACGTCGACCATCCTGGTCCACTTGCCATGCACACAGAACTCCAAGGGAGAGTCACCCCAGTCGTCGCGTCACAGTAATTACTAATGAGCCGTCAAATCACAGGCCCAACCTTTCCCACTGTGAATTTGCTCGGGGAACCATCATGACTTCGTTGAATTCCGCTTCTTGAAGAAAACTACTATACCGGCAGTACTGCTAGCTATAGTAGTTACTCCAGCAGAGGCCTCCTTTGGTTCATAGGATAGGAATTTTATAGGAATATGAAAATCATAGGAAGTGAGATGACATGCATCTCAATTCCTATAGAGAAAGAGATGCCATTTGATGCATAGGATAGGAATTTTTCCATTGAGTCTAGGCTAATGTACTGGTAATTTGCTCTAAAAACTATAGTAGTAACTAGTCCCTCCGTCTAGGTGTGTAAGTCACCTTACGAAAAGCAAATAATCCCAAAACCCTTAGGCTAGTCATAGTGAGAGTAACTTAGCGAGTAACATAGCACCCTCCAAGAAATTTTTGCTTATGTGGCAAGTAGTTAATGAGAAGTAGTAACATAATATATTACTGTAACATAGCTCTTCCCAATACAAGATGAGTATACAAGCTAATAAATGAAGCCATCTATGACACTACTACTATGTTACTTTGCACTATGAAGGTAGTAACTTAAACTAGTTTTCATATGCATGACACTAGTATAAGTTACTCCCCACTATGACCAGCCTTAGGCACGGTACATTAACTCCCTTCTTGTTTCTTGTTTCGGGACACATCAACCAATAAGAGATGTGGGCAGTGCATGTTTTCAAGTACTTGAGACTACCAAACATGACATGTAGTGGTTAGTTCATTTCATGCAATGCTATTAGTTAGCAAAACCATTAAGTTCTCTCGTTTTCCCCTCCGCCTTGGTCGTCGTGCACAACCTAAGATGACTTATACACCTAGACGGAGGGAGTAGTACTGGTACATGCTCGTAATTAAGTAAACAAATGTACGGGCGACACAAACACACACAGACTAACTACTAGTACTACTACTTCTCACATGCTGGCCAGACGCCGTCATTCTCCTTCCCGGCTTTGTCGGCGACACCCCACCATGCTTGGATCTCCGCCGACCTCTCCGCAGCAGCGCGTGCCGCCTCTTCTTTCTTGCGGCGGCGGGCCTCTCTTTTCTTGAGTGCTTTCTGACTTTTTTCCTCCCTCTGTGCGGCTTTGGCCACCTCTTGCTCTACCACCCATTCGGCCTTGACAGCTTAAAATTCCGCCCACATAGGTGTGAGGTCGTGAGCGGCGATGAACTTGGCACGGCGGGATGCCATTGCTTCCCTACCATTGTGTGTGCGGTCGTGGGTGGCGAGGAACTCGGCATGGCGGGATGCCATTGCTTCCTTGCCGGTTAGTGTGCAGCACGGTGGAACGACGCTTGGTGACAACTCTGGGGTGGAGTGGCCGGACAACCATATAGTGCATTGGTTTGTCAAGAGCTCAAGGACAGAAGACAAAGGAAATTTGGATTCCCCTTCAATCCTGGTCATTTATTATCAAGTAAAATGCATTGGTGGTCATCTAACTTGTCTTGATAGCTCACTTTGATCATTGTATACGAGATATGGTGATTATACGGTCACTAGCTTAGCGTATAGCTCTATATTTGTCTGGTTGACCAGTCAAATAGTCTGCATGCGCCTCATCGGCTCGTATTCTTTATCTATCTATCTATGCGGGCCTACCTGTCAGTGGAGAAAGAAATAAAAACCAAAATTATGCTTATGTGAGGAATCAAACCACGGACTCATCGCTGCAACGCACACTTGTCAGCCAAATGAAAATGAAATACTTTGCATTAAATGCACAAACATATTTTTTATATATTATACATGATTCACACATTAGCTCACACCCTCCATAGAGGCAAGTAGCATGTACGCGTTCAGACAGCCAGACACTCACGCTCATGCTGTCAAACCATGCTAATGCATGCACATCGCCCTCTCAATCAAAGCCCTGCTCATGGCGCAACACAAACGGCGAGCCCGTCACCTACGCGCCCCGGCGGTGCCTGACATTACTGTTTAGACATTTGCTGGAGGCCTCCGCAAACACCGAGCATGTACTCCCTCTGTTCCAAATTACTTGTCGTGGTTTTAGTACAAATTTGAACTAAAACCACGACGAGTAATTTGGAACGGAGGGAGTATTCACCTGGCTCAACACCAACGGTCATACTCATGACTCGGCGCCTTGCTCATGTATATCGTCCATCACAACGACAATCTATAAAACAGCCTAGCTAGAGAGCGTACTATGGTACGGAGTATGAACTATCGTGAGCAACTGATCATAGTGCCACTGCACAAGAGTGTGTGTCTGATCGATTCGTCCATTATTCATAAGTTTGCATGGTTGTGTGGTGTCTAATGGTGGTCGTCGAAGGCTAGCTGGCGACAAGAGCGGATGCATGGACGCCTGGTTGTCAATACGTGTCGCATATGCTTCAAACGCTTGTCATCCATGAGTTCAAATTTTACCACCACGCCAGGGTCCGACCGTCGTGGCCTACGGAAACCCCTTCCATCGCTAGCGCGCGCTTCCCGCCAGAAACGTTCACCGTCTCTCCAGAGCGTCAATGCTGCATTCACCGGACTTAACTGCAGGTGCATTTGTTACACTGACATGCGGGCTAGATGCCCGTTGGGCCCACATGTCAGTGACCCAATGCACCTGCAGTTAAGTCACTGAAGTAGCGTCTGCATTCACGCCCGATGCGACCTCTCACTGGCGCCGGCATTATAGCAGTGCGACGGCCAAGAGAGCACCACCCACGCGGCATCCCGGTGCAAGCGACTACTCCGTGTTAATGACACCACGGCCATCCTTCTATCCGCCACCCACATTAATGACACATAGCTGCCGACGAACCTACTCCGGCGCCAGCCGCCCATCCGTCTGTCGTGGCTCATTGCCATACGCCCGCTATACTAACTTGAGCCCTAGCTCCCAGCCATAGCCGAAGACCCACAGTCATTCTCCTCCGGTCCCTTCCTTCTGTTGGCACCACTGCAACCATGGCCTCCTGGCACTCTAAAGCTCTCTTGGACGTACTGTTGCAGGAGCAGACAAAGGAAATCGCCGGCTCCCCCCCCTCCCGACCGCCCTCCGCCACCACGACCACGAAGTCGGCGCGCGTGCGAGGGCGCAGCTGGCATCGAGGAAGAGTAGTACACGGTAGGTCGTCGCCGCTCTAGTCCCAGGAAGGCCACCACTCCTCCACTTAGTCGACGCCAAGCTTGGTGGGATAAAAATCGGTGGCCGATTAGCCGCTTGACCGCGACGTGGAGGCGGAAATCATCATAACCTTGTGCTCCAGAGGAGGAGGTTATCGAGGCGGATGAGGAGGAGGCAAAGGCAATGGCCGGCTTTCTCAGGTTCATGGCCGGACATGGTGGTCGGGCACCAGCGATCGTTTAGATTAGGTTTACAATAGGTTTTAGTACGGTTTGTGTGAAATATGTAATGAATTTTGTCTAGTTTATAGGAAAAGTTTTCAAAATGTAATGAATGTCATCCAGTTAATTTGAAATTTGCTTTGTTTGCACGAATTTCGTCTGGTTAGTTCATATAGTTGTTGAAAGGTATGCGGGCAGCATTGGATGGCATCCATTAGTGTCCTCGAACAAATGCCGGTGTAAATTTGGGGTAAATTTGAGGGCCAGCGCTGGAGATGCCCTAACTATCATGCCATAATTGCTAACAGTGCTCCATTATTTCGCAGGGAACAGTTATCCCTCGATCAAAATCAGATCCGCCGTGTTTCACACTCCTCCCACATAAGAGTGTAGACTGTTGCTTACATAAAAATGGAGCAAGTGGACGGCACTGTAGCACATCATATCACTCAAACTAGCCCGCCTAATGCACGGGAAAGAACCGCCCTCATCATTTTGTTCTGGATTTCTATCGATCGATCACACGAAAATGTTACGCTTTGCAAGTTCAAAAGGAAAAGGCGGCACACTTACGACTCGTACGTGTCGCGTTCGCGTCGCACCCCTGACAGTCCGTCTCGCATGCCGCTCACCAGAGGGGACACGCGTTGTCTTGCATTTTCACTGACATGTGGGACTGTAATTGAATAAACTGTTGATAGTCGAAATCTAATCGCTCAGCGGGCGTTGGCTGAGAAGAGAGAGACGGGGGAGGGAGAAGAGATCGCCCGCCCGCCGCACACGGATTGCAAGAAATATATGATGATAATGTGAGCTGGGCCATGCGGGAGTCCAGACCGCTTCCAAGCCCGCTTCTGACTGCCCTGGCCCACCAGAACACCCCCACCCCACCACCTCCCTTCGCACGCTCCCCCCTCAGACGCTAGCTGCCCGCATTCATAGCAAGTAGTACCAGTAAAATTCTGGGTTATAAGGGCATGTACAATGGTTGATAAGATAGTCTTATCATAAGTCTTGCATGTAATTTAGAGATGACACAAAAACATGTGTACAATGGATCATCTCTTAGCCTTATCTTCAATAACTAGTTATTCCTAAAAACATGGTGAAACATATTGTGCTAAGAGATCATCTCTTTTCTTCTCTTATTTCTCTTAAATAAGAGAAGACAAGCCTTTTCTTATGATTTCTCTTTCCTCCACTTCATCATTTCTCCTATGTGGTATCCCTACAATAGAACCATTGTACATGCCCTAAGCCCGCTAATGTGGAGGAGAGAGAGGCATTGACAAAGTCAAGGAGTGGGATCTGCAGGAGCCCGTCTCTACACGTGCTCCTAGGTATAAAAAACTAATTCCAAAAAAGAGGCATAAAAACAATTATGTCTAAAAAAGAAAGGTAAAAACATTTGAGAGGAAATAGATAGAGAGAAAGTGAGAAAAAGTTGTAACCTTATAGCCAACCTTATAGTCAGCATTATAGTATTACATGAGGAAGGAGGGAGTGGTGCACATGCCAAGTTCACTGGGCTGCCGTGTTTCACACTCCTCCATCGTAACAGTGGATACAATAGGTTTCATAAAAAATAAATAATGAATACTCGTTGCTCGTCCACTATATCAGAAAGAATACTTTCATTCGCTGACATGTGAGACGCCGACCATCTTGGTCCACCTGCCATGCACAAAATTATCCTGGTCCACCCCGGTCGTAGCGCAGGCCCAACCTTTCCCACTGTAAGTTGGACGGACGAAGGAACCATCATGAGTTCGTTTAATTCTGCTTCTTCAAGAAAACTCATTGTACCCACAGTACTGCTACCACACGCGAAGACTGGATGACACTGTACCACGTCATATCACTGAAACCCATTAGGCCAAACTAGCCCGCCTAGGATTTGTACTCCCTCCATTTCAAAGTTAGTAGTACACAGTTGACTCATCTATTTTGGAACGGAGGGAGTACGTCTCTGTACTGCTATGATTTTGTGTTGTACGTCTCTGTACTTTTGCTACGATTTTCCTACCCTATGAGCCAAATGAGGCCTGAATGTATCTGTGTCAACTATTGTCTGATCGATCGCTAAGACTACAATTTTAGGAGCTTGGGCTATTGGCTAATCGACGATGGATCAATATAAGCGTACCACGAGCTCATCAGCCCCAATGTTTCTCTTCGGTGAGTATTTTGCAAGTACTATAGCTCGCACAGTAGCTAGCCTACTAACACCAAGAATCATCAAACAAGCCCTACTGATATGATAAACAGTTCAAACTTACATCTAAGCATGCCATATATTACATCAAAAGCTGGTGAGGATACATCTGTTTCCACAACTCGGAGAGGGTTCACATGATTCACTATCAAACAAAAGTAGCAAGTATCACCCACAAAAGACAGTGCACTATCAAACACAATGCAAATTACCCTGAAGGATTAGCGTGACCAACTATTTCTTGTCATCGATCTCTCGGGCAATGACCACAGCACGGACAGCGGCATGGGAATCGATCTCAGGGGAGATGTCCACAGGATGGACAGCGGCATCGGAATCGATTTCCCGGGCGAGGTCAACAGGACGGACCGCGATATCGAAAACGATCTCTGGGGCATTGTCCACAGGACGGGCGGCGACATCAGAATCATCAATGACGTCCATCGGCACCTGCACAACCCTAACATATTAGCAAACAAATTGCAAATAATCAAAAACCACAACTATGGTAAGCCATTATTTTTTACCTTGTGCAGCTCACCGAGGGATCCCATCCCTCCGGGGCCATCTCCTCGTCCTCGATGGGGGCCATCACCTTGCCGGGGGAATACGGCTTCTCAACGGCGACTATCTCTTCAAACTCGGCCTTGAGCCTTGCATAGGTGGCCATTAGAGTTTCTAGGGTAGGCACGGTGATGCCCTTGCTGTTCTTCCAACTCTGTTTGAGGAGCTCGTCCGCCAACGTCGTCAACTCTTTGGCCAGTGCTTGTTTGTTGGAGTCTTCGTCTCCATGGGTTGGCCCGCCAACATGGTCAACTCATTGGTCGGTGCTCGCTTCCTGGAGATCGCTGTCGCCAGTGGGTTGTCCGCCGACAACTCTTTGCCTAGTGCTCCAGGATCCATCAATGAACTAACAAACAAAAATCAATAGAAAGGAAACCACATTCGCAATGAAAATGGGAAAAGAATAGGCTGTGAGAATCGATTGGTGCTTCGCAAAAAGAAGATTCTTGGAATGAAAATATAGTGGCATCATTGATTTGCCCACCTTTCCTTCCTCGGTACAGAAGAAAAGTGGCAGAAGTGAGTAGCTTGGAGTGAGGTTTTCTTCAAGAAAGGGGAGAAAGGGCTTCAACGAGCGTTCCAGTGAAATGATGGTTGCTTCGTCCAGTCCAACTTCGAGGCCACTTCGAGGCCACACCGGGGTGACCGGTGAGTCTCGACTATAGCACCTCGCTGTGATTTGGTGGATGGCACGTGGGCCTAGATGCTTTGATGTCCCGTGTGTAGATAGAGCGGCTAGTCATATAGGAATACTCAATATTGTGCACCGCGACCAAGGCGGACAGAAAAACAAGAGAACTACACATTTATTTACGGTGTAGATTCACTCATTTTGCTCTAGTACTACTCATTTAGGGTGTAGTGTAGTCACTTGTTGAAATCTCTAGAAAGGCAAATACTCATTTCCAGTTTACAGGGATATACTAGCAAGTAGTACTACAATAGTGGGCTCAAATAGCAATTTTGTCTCATGCAAGAGCCTGGCTATATGCGTGCTCCAAGCCCTTCTCGACCCACTTTTGGGTGTTTGGTAGGGTGTATGAAGGGTGCATGAGTACACACTAGCTTAACACAAATACACTAGGAGCATGCATGAGAATAGCATGCATGAAGAGGGGTGCTGGAATGAGCATGCACGAAGAGGGAACAACTATGCCGAGATGAGAATGCAACCAAACACACTGTGGTGAGCGTTCGCAACTGCCACGTTCGGGTTGCACTTGGCTCTTCGCCTCTTTGAGAAGACGAACAATGATGTTACTACTACTTATACAGTATCAAATCCACTACTGCATGTCCGTCCACCGTGTGCGGGAGGGATAGCTTGTTGTAATACTATATAAGGCTAGTTGTAATGGGAGTATCATAGGTAGTACTCCGTCTGTTCCTAATTATTTTTCTTTCTAGAGATTTCAACAAGTGACTACATAGGGAGCAAAATGAGTGAATGTACACTCTAAAATATGTATATATACATCTGTATGTGGTAGTCCATTTGAAATATCTAAAAAGACAAATATTTAGGAACGAGGGAGTATCATGCATGCCAACTAGGCAAATTTGATGAGGTGGCATAGAAGTAAATGAAGAAAGAGAGGGTTGAGTATCATATCATGATACCTTATCATATTAAATGTTGTGCTACTATGTGTCATGCATGCTAATAAATGAAGTCATCGATGATACTAACATATGATACTATGCCCTACGGATGTGTAGTATCATACACTAGTATCATATGCATGATACTAGTATTCCATTACGACCAGCCTAAGCAAAAGCCTGTCCTTGTCTGCAAGCCAATGCGCGCATGGGCGAGGGAGAAGGCGTCTATAGTAAAATCAAGCTTCTCCTCATTGTACGAGTTGACGCGACACATCATAGCACTGGCCCCACATGGTTTCCTCGAAACATGGCTGAAACACCCGCAATGTACAATACTCCATTTGCTGCAACCTCTAACATTTACCCCACCACAAATTAAAATATATATTCCTGTCTTGACTAGATGAGCGTGCAAACTACAATCACTAGGATGACAGGTAGGGCCAGAAGATTATTTTAGTCAAAAAAAGCATGGAGCCGACCCCAACGATTTTAAGCTTACAGACATGGTACACGCTATCCTAGACTACTCTACACATGAAACTGCCACACGAGCGTCCGGACTGCGCTTGGCTCTTCGCCTCTTCAGGAAGTCGAACAATGATGGAGTACTACTGCATGCTTCTGGCCATCTGACACCGATTGAACTGCTACATGTCCACCGCATGTGGGAGGGAGAGCGTGTAGCGAACTAAAGCTTCTCCTAGTCCTGCCAGCCACCACGCTCATGGGCGAGGGAGGGACGCAGCTTCATTGAGTTACTGCTCCTGCCTATGCGTGCATGATGCTACCTCTTGAGCACTGTGTTGGTTTTCCCGGAAGAGGAAGGGATGATGTAGCAAAGTAGCGTAAGTATTTCCCTCAGTTTTTGAGAACCAAGGTATCAATCCAGTAGGAGGCTACGCGCGAGTCCCCCGTACCTGCACAAAACAAATAAATCCTCGCAACCAACACAAATAGGGGTTGTCAATCCCTATAAGGCCACTTACGAGAGTGAGATCTCATAGATATGATAATATAATATTTTTGATATTTTTATGATAAAAGATGCAAAGTAAAATAAAGGCAAAGTAAATAGCAAAGGAAATAACTAAGTAATAGGATATCAATATGATAAAGATAGACCCAGGGGCCATAGATTTCACTAGTGGCTTCTCTCGAGAGCATAAATATTCTACGGTGGGTGAACAAATTACTGTTGAGCAATTGACAGAATTGAGAATAGTTATGAGGATATCTAGGTATGATCATGTATATAGGCATCACGTCCGAGACAAGTAGACCCACTCCTGCCTGCATCTACTACTATTACTCCACTCATCGACCGCTATCCAGCATGCATCTAGAGTATTAAGTTAAAAACAGAGTAACGCCTTAAGCAAGATGACATGATGTAGAGGGATAGACTCATGCAATATGAAGAAAACCCCATCTTGTTATCCTCGATGGCAACAATACAATACGTGCCTTGCTGCCCTTACTGTCATCGGGAAAGGACACCGCAAGATTGAACCCAAAGCTAAGCACTTCTCCCATTGCAAGAAAGATCAATCTAGTAGGCCAAACCAAACTAATAATTCGAAGAGCCTTGCAAAGATAACCAATCATACATAAAAGAATTCAGAGAAGATTCAAATATTATTCATAGATAGACTTGATCATAAACCCACAATTCATCGGTCTCAACAAACACACCGCAGAAAGAAGATTACATCGAATAGTTCTCCACAAGAGAGGGGGAGAAGGTTGTATTGAGATCCAAAAAGAGAGAAGAAGCCATCTAGCTAATAACTATGGACCCATAGGTCTGAGGTAAACTACTTACACTTCATCGGAGAGGCTATGGTGTTGATGTAGAAGACCTCCGTGATCGATGCCCCCTCCGGTGGAGCTCCGGAACAGGCCCCAAGATGGGATCTCGTGGATACAGAAAGTTGCGGCGGTGGAATTAGGGTTTTGGCTACGTATCCGATTGTTTGGGGGTACGTGGATATATATAGGAGGAAGGAGTACGTTGGTGGAGCAACGGGGGGCCCACGAGGGTGGAGGGCGCGCCTAGGGTAGGCAGGCGCGCCCGCCTAACTCGTGGCCTCCTGTTTCTTTTCTTGACATAGGGTCCAAGTCTCTATGGTCTTATTTGTTGAGAAAATCACGTTCCCGAAGGTTTCATTCCGTTTGGACTTTGTTTGATATTCCTTTTCTTCAAAACCCTAAAACAGGCAAAAAACAGCAATTCTGGGCTGGGCCTCCGGTTAATAGGTTAGTCCCAAAAATAATATAAAAGTGGATAACAAAGCCCAATAATGTCCAAAACAGTAGATAATATAGGATGGAGCAATAAAAAATTATAGATACGTTGGAGACGTATCACATGACAGGTGGGCCCAACAGGCGGGTGGCCCACCTGTCATGCAACCAAAGGCTGGTGCAGCCACAGGAGCTTAGTTCGCGAGGGAGAGGGTGTTGTAGTAATCAAACTTCTCGGTCTTGTATGAGTTGACGCGACACATCAAAGCACTGCACTCGATATATTTGAATAATTTGCGTTTACCGATGCATTAATTACAACGCATGCATGCATGCCATGACTTTCCTTTTGATACTTGCATGTGTTGATTTAATGCACCTTGCCAAATTTTGACTATAAATTTAACTAACCAAATGTTCATGCAAGTCACAAAAAAATACATAATTGAAAACTATGTTCAAATACGAATCAAATGATATAATTTTTGTTAACACGCACTAACATTTTGTCAGTTAAATCTTTGGTCAAAATTTAGCACCAATTACAAAGGGGCCCAATACATATTGTACTCTCACATTTTGTTTTGAGGATACTCCCACATAGAAAATATAAATAATAATGCATGTTGGGGAAGCCTACATTTCCGATAATTTTAGCCGTGGGCTTGTTCACAAATTTTACGAGGGGGTGGTTGTTCATTTAATGGAGGGTCTTGTACCAGACTTGAACGGTACAAAGTGCGGCCTGGCACACTGTAACACCACTTGGAATAAGTGGGTAGCTATCTCAAAAAACAATCAACAACTCAAAAAAACGGTGACCTGGCACATACACAATTTTAAACGACTGTTTTGATGGAGTGAAAAAGGAAAACTACCCCACTACGTATATATAGGCCGGAGCCTCCGCGCTTGCTTGCTACGGTTGCTCTATTTACACACTCTCATCCATTCCAGATCTAAATGAGATAGAGGTGGTAACACTGTCTTTCTCCCTTCAAAAAACACTGTCTTTCTCCCTTCAAAAAGACTGCCTTTCTATCCTCACCATTGGTTACAGATCCGAACGTATCCCCCTCCGCCGGTGAAGGGGAGGAGGGGCAGCGTTTAGGCCGTCGTTGACAGCGAGGGAGGAGACCTACTGCCAGCCACACCGTTATCTCTGGCCGAGCGCCAGTGCGGGAGGTCCTCCGAACCCTTCATCGTTGCCCTAGTGTGGGCGGATCCGGCCTCCCGCCGCCCACCTATCCACATCTCGATGACCTTCAGGTATATCTTCCTTCAAAACCACCCTAGCTCTACTTCCCCAGCTCGCTATGTCGCTGCATGTGCATCATTTTCTACCTCTCAGCCCCTCTCGATCGGATGGTCCAATGACACATCTTTTTTCTTCTATTGTTAGAGGTAAAGCTACTTCATGGAGTTGAATCTTGTACTTGGTTCAAACAGGAAATAAAGCGGGGGTGGGGAATTTAGTATGTACATCAGACTTGGTACAAACAAGAAGGATAGGGGGTGAAAGTAGCACAGACTGGTCATCCAACCAGTCTCTTGGTCGAAAAGGGAAATATAGGGGAAACGCTGTACAAAGTGGTGTATGACCAGGATTAGATTTGCTATCCACACATAAGATGGTTGCATGCATCAATTTTTTTGAACATCAGTACAGACACAAGCGCTCATACATACGCGCAGGCCAGGGGCACGCCTCCATTTCCAAAAAAACATAGGAGTAGGTGGCTAGAGTGAACAAAAATGTGACCAACCTAGATATGTTTCTTGGATGTTTGTTTCTCGGGGCAACAAACTCTGAATCACCACTTTATGCCCCGGTTTAGGTACATGGTGCTGGACTGCTGGTGCACCCACTGTCCCATGCCCTTATACCAAATATTTAGCTATTCTTAATCTAATGCCCCTGGTAAAATGAAGCCATGCCACTGTTATAAGCCATGACAAGTTTAGCCAAATGTTTTTGCCTGTAATTTTTTGAGACTCTGACTGTTTCCTTTGTAGCTATTTGTGCAAACAGGGATATCCATTTCATCTGGTTGTTGTTGTGATCTTTTGGTGCACTACACAAAACACTTCTTAAAAGAAGTGACTTTTGTGCTGTTTAACTGGAATGTCAGAATGGAACAGTTGGTTTATTTCGGTGGAACTACACAAAGGGAGATATGTGTTCCAATCCTCATCATCCATATTGGCACCATAACCGTCCTTTAGGTAAGAATGATATTTAATGCATGTGTTCATCTCTATTTTGCGACTGCCATGAGAAAATAATGCTACTGTTTACTATAGTACACTTGTACTCCCTCACTGACAAAACCAATTCTGAAATAGAAGGCCAATCATGTACTTGGTTTCACCAACTGGTGAAGATAAAGAGAAACAGAGCATGAAGAGGAGGAAGAAGAAGAGTAAACAGTGCCAAGGTGATATTGCTGAAGTCGAGGCCTCAGTCGAGGCCATTCATGGGCTTCGGCAACATCTGCCTTACATGTGAGACGATCCTCCAGGGAGCCCTTCCACTTCTGCGTATTGTCCATGATTAATTTGATGCTACTGTTAGAGTAATATGCTAGTGTCTTTCTATCCTTTCTCACTAAGCTAATGAAGGTTTCACCTTGTTCCTACTTGTGCAAACAGGGATCATGTTGTGCCAATCATACATTTTAGTGGAACTACACAAGACAATACAATGAACTGTATCCCAGCCAGTGCTTTAACTCTCCTGGAAGTTCTTGATAATCTTTCGATGTAATCTCAACACTGGTAAACAAGAGTGATTTCAACCATACATTTGAAGTGCACAAAAATATATACTATTGAGTGATTCCAGTGAGTGCTTTATCATCTCTTCTGGGACTACATGAATAAGATTTTTTGCTCAGGTTGGTACCGGCCTAAGGCCTTCATCCATATTAGTTTGTTGTCATCTCTATTTGTATCGTGCTACTGTCATGAGAAACTCCTTTGTCTTTGCACGTTAAAGTTTTGCAACCTATGATACATGGCAATGCTTTGAGTGTTGAGCTAATTGGCATTGATGAATAAACTAATACCTCTCTTTAAGCAAGACTACTATGTTGCTAACTTTACCCATTAAGATAATGAGGGTGCTTCTATTTGTTAGTGTATGTTTTATCAACTTGTGCCACTATTACAGTAATCTCACTCTCTCAATATATGTGCCAATAGGGATGCTCAATTTTGGTGGAACTACACAAAAACTTTGGGTGCTTCATTGCCTCAACAGCTTCCTTCCTTTCATGTCAGTCACTAATCTAGGCTTGCTTCCTTCCTTTGTTGTTAGTCGCTTGGCTTATCTCAGCTTCCTGTCAAAGGAAATAGTAATTGATATGCTACCTCACACAGGTTGGTACTGGTCTTTATCCTGATTATTATGCTTGTCATATGTATTGGTAATTTGGTATTGTGCTACTGTTTTCCAATTTCATAAAGGAGCAACTTGGAGCCTGAACTCGCAGGCAAATCATTACATTGGGTGATTTCAGTAGAACTGCACAAAAAGATGAGATAGACAGGTACTTATGCTGCTGCGATGTACTCCAAAGCTCACTGAGACAAGCACCGATGTTGACAAGAAGAAGTGCCTATATTCATTCGAGCATCAACCAGTTGTCAAACTCCAAGTATTAGGAGAGTGAACGCCAAAAATATTGCTTGGCGCATAGCCCAAAAAAACGCAGTCCAGTCTTTGGTCCCAACTTGTGCCTTTTGGTTATCAGCACATATGGTAGCGAACTGTATGGCATGGAGTCTAAAGATTCCAGACAAGTTGGTTGGCGCGTATATTCATCTGGCACTTAATCAGTCTACACGCCAGGGATGCTCCATTTCAGTTGAACTACACAAAAAATTTGGGTGGTTCATTTTCTCAACCGCCTCCTATCGGTGTCAAAACCGGCGGATCTCGGGTAGGGGGTCCCGAACTGTGCGTCTAAGGCAGATGGTAACATGAGGCAGGGGACACGATGTTTTACCTAGGTTCGGGCCCTCTTGATGGAGGTAAAACCCTACGTCCTGCTTGATTTATTCTTGACGATATGAGTATTACAAGAGTTGATCTACCACAAGATCGGAGAGGCTAAACCCTAGAAGCTAGCCTATGGTATGATTGTATGTTGTCCTACGGACTAAAACCCTCCGGTTTATATAGACACCGGAGGAGGCTAGGGTTACACAAGGTCGGTTACAAAGGAGGACATATACATATCCGTATTGCCTAGCTTTCCTTCCACGCCAAGTAGAGTCCCATCCGGACACGAGACGAAGTCTTCAATCTTGTATCTTCATAGTCCAACAGTCCGGCCAAAGGATATAGTCCGGCTGACCGGAGACCCCCTAATCCAGGACCCCTCAGTAGCCCCTGAACCAGGCTTCAATGACGATGAGTCTGGCGCGTAGTTTTGTCTTCGGCATTGCAAGGAGGGTTCCTCCTCTGAATACACCACGGAAGAATTTGAATACAAGGATAGTGTCTGGCCCTGCAAAATAAGTTCCACATACCACCGTAGAGAGAATAATATTTCCACAAATCTAATCTACTGACACGTTTTGGCAACATGACATTATGCCATGGCCCGGTGATTATTCAAACCGTTTCCTTTAACTAGCCCCGCACATAACACGAGGCAGTCTCTTGACACGTCTTGTCAAAGCAGAGATCGTGTCCCCCTTATTACGGGATTCTCATCAATACGGGTGTGGGTGACCCAACCGCGCCATCGATTATGGTGCTTGGGGGATAAGCGAGTTTTACCAGGCTAGTGGGGGCGCATAGTTTCGGCCGCCCTTATAAAGGGACAAGGTTTAACCTTTTTCTACCCATGCCTTCTTCCTCCTTGCTCATCCATTCTTGCGCACTCGAGCTCCAACGCCCAAGTCCACATCCTTCCCCTCAACCTTCTCCAATCATGTCCGTAGCGGGAGGCAAATGGATGGCTTCCTCCGTTATGGAGGGGCACATCAAGAAGCTGCGCGGAGCCGCATACTTAGCCGCGAATATCGCGCGTCGGCTACCCGCTGCGGGGCAGATCGTCCCTACCCCGGAACCTCACGAGAGGGTAGTTTTCCTCCACCACTTCCTCCTCGGACTGGGGTTTCCCCTCCATCCATTCGTTCGCGGTCTCATGTTCTACTACGGGATAGACTTTCATGATCTAGCCCCGAACTTTATCCTCAACATTTCGGCGTTCATCGTCGTGTGTGAGGCTTTCCTCCGCATCCGGCCCCACTTCGGCATATGGCTGAAGACCTTCAATATCAAGCCGAAGGTGGTGGGAGGCCAACAAGCAGAATGCGGCGGAGCCATGGTGGGCAAGATGCCCAATGTTATATGGCTTGAAGGCTCCTTCGTGGAGACCATAAAGGTGTGGCAATCGGCGTGGTTCTACATCATCGAGCCACGCGACACCAACTAGGTGGCTGCCCCCGAGTTTCGATCCGGAATCCCCACGCGGCTCACCTCCTGGAAAGAGAAGGGCATGTCCTGGGGTTCATCGGTGGAGCTGGACGGACTCCAGAAATGTATCCGGAATATGGCAGGCAAGAAGCTCAAGATTGTCAACATAGTCCAGGTCATGCTCATCCGCCGGATCCTCCCGTGTCAACAATGGGATTTCAATTTGTGGGAGTTCGACCCGGCCCAGCACCAGACTCTGAGAGAGCTCTTCGACACGATGCACAAGGACGTCTGGAGGGTGCTGTTCAAGGGCGCTGAGGTCCCTCCCTCTCTCACCGAGGACCGCGGGCTAAGCGCGAAGCGCCTAGCGCATTCGATGAGTTCTATACATCTGGTAGGATATTTATTTCCCCTAGCTTAACCGTGTGCGGGGTCTGAGCTCCATGCCTTTGACAGGACTGGGTGGAGACGTCCGGGCAGATTAACTGTCCGGCCCCTCTGCCCGAAGACACTGCGGACGCTCTCCTGATGGAGATGCTAACTCCGGCTCCTTACAAGGTGCCGGAGAAGACCAAGAAGGCCAAGGGAACCCGAAAGAGTTCTCGATGCCAGGTGTTATCGGACTCATCGTCTGATAACTTCGCGATGCACTCCTCCCCCGAAGACGAGGAGGAAGATGAAGATGCTCCCCCTCCAGTCGGGGGAGACAAGAAAAGGAAGGCCGCCCCAACCGGGCGGGCTGAAGGGTCCAAGAAGGGAAGGACTCTCCGTTCCGACTACTCCACCACCATCGCCAAAGGCGAAGACTAGTGGCTGCTCAGGGCCAAGCCCCTGGCAAAGTCGTAAGTATTTGGATGCCAGAGTAACTCATAGCATACCTTTGTCGCACTGCTTCTCCTAACTCCGAATTATGATTATGCAGACCGCCACGAGTCCGTATCGACGTATCTTCATCGGACGGCTCCCTGGGCTCATCGGATATGGATAGCGATCCACTTCCGACCGCCACCTCCCCTTGCCCTACGGAAAACGCCAAGGTATTGTCTCAAGAGGCACCGGGTCGAGGGGAGACAGTCCCGGAGCCGCCTCAAGGCGACCTCCCGGATTCCAGGAGCAGAGGGAGCAAGGCTCCCGAGGGCTCCGAGTTCAGCCCTCAGCCAATCACCGCGCCGGAACCTCCAGTGGTTCTGGACTCAGGCAGGCGGCCCCCCTCCAAAAGGGGCAAGACGCCTATGCCGGTGACCTCTGTCCATCCAGAGGCACCGGACAATCTGCTGGGAGCGCTTCGCAGCGCTTCCATCGACGAAGAGCACCTCACTATTATGAGTGTGGTGGTCCAGAAGGTTCAGTCCGCTAAGAGCGGACTGACTGAAGCCTATGCCAGCCTTCTAACAGGCTTTGAGGTAAGTATTTGAAATATAAGAAAAATATTACTGCATAGACAGTAGCCCCTAATGCTCTATTCGGTGTTCACAAAGAAAAGCCGAACAGAGGATCAAACAATATCGCAGGAGTCTAATATAAGTATGTCTATATGCGTATGTAGGCTTCGCTGCTGTCCTCTGCCGCACTGACTGCGGAGGTCGCCGCACTGAAGCAGGACCTCAAAGGGTCCAAGGAAGAGCTCGGCCTTGCCAAGAGGCAGCTCAAGGAGAACAAAGGTAAGTAGTACCTAGTCTATGGATATATATAAAAAGAATGCGATTGCAAAATGACAGGATCATCGTAAATTTGCTAGGGGCCACGACCGAGGTGGCGACCCTGAAAAAGCGCTATCCGAGGCCGAAAACAAAGCGGCCAAAGAGCGCACCGAGCGGGAAAAGGCAGGAGGCTTGGGTGGGTGAGCTGCAGCAAGAGCTCCACGCTCTTGTGACGAAGCACTAGGCGTTGGAGCTTGACTTGAAGACGCGAGAGTCCGAGCTTGTCGCGGCCCTTGAGAGCGCAAAGAATGCCAAGGCCGAAGCCCAAAAGGCCCTCCAGGAGATTGATGCGATGAAGAAGATAGCAGCGGGTAAGGCATTATATATGCAAAGAAAGCATGTGAAAGTAAATTACTTGTTACTTACCCGAATCCGGAGCTCTCTAGGAGCGTTCATAGATTTGCCCCGCAGCGTGTCAGATGCCGCACAGTTTTACCAGGCTGAGGAGGGAAGCTCAACGGAGAAGCTGTTCTGGTCTCAGTATACTGGGACCGAACACCCGATGCCTCTGAGCGACCAGCTGAAGCAACTGGTCGAGCTGCACAAGGTGGCCGAACAGGCGATGAAGGGCTTTATAGTCCGGGTGTGGCCTGGCGATGCCCTTCCCAACAGCTACTTCGGCCTGGTGAGGTGGCTTATGGATGCCTGCCCACGGCTGGAAGTCATCAAGCGGTCTGCCTGCATCGAAGGTGCACGCCAGGCTTTCGCCTGTGTGAAGGTGCAATGGGCCAAGATGGACGCCGTGAAGCTGGTGAAGGAAGGGCTGCCGGAGGGCAAGGAGCATTGCAACCCCGAGATGTACTATGAGGGTGTCCTGAAGGGTGCCCATCTCGTAGCGGACGAGTGTATGAAAGATGTAATATTTGAGTAAACTTGCTCGTGTGATCCTGTATTATGAAAACTTGTTCATATGCGCTATGCAACGCTTGTCTGAATTTAAAATATTACCTTCTGTTCGGCTGTTTATCAAATCTGAGAGATGGCTAGTCGTCGGCTTCTGCCCCCATGCCACGAGTACTGGGGTGTTCGGGATAAACCTGAGCACTCTTGTTCCCATTGTTGGGTCCTTCGAGGGAGGTGCTCAGCACAACGAACAAGGCAATCGGACCATAATGTGTTATCACTCTCACTTAGCCATAGAATTCTATAATTTTAAATTTCGGCGAAGCCCCTAGTATTCGGAAGGCCGAATTTGGGGCGCGATACACGCCTTAAGCCGGATAGGGCCGACTCCTCGCTCTAAGCGGCATAAGTCTTTAGGGACTTGAAACCTCTTGAACAGCGACCAGTCTCTCGCCTTATCATGCTAGTCAGTTTTAGCTTTCTCTACTGAGGTGCTTAGCCTAGCAGAACCGGGGCACAATCGCAGCAGTTCTCCCAGTGCTACCTTAGTCGATATAGCGGAACGTAAGGTACCAAAACATGGGAGCCGGGCAAACCCAACTATTGACCCAAGACATGATTCAGAGCTGATGCATATAATGCTATAAGTTCGGGGTGCCGCACTGTCGAAAGTGTTCGGACTTCTCACGCCGTATTATGGGGTATGCTTAAGCCCCTGGCGTATTGGCCATACCAGAGTGTACGGGTGCTAGATGTCGTGGATTAACATATATATAAAAAGGAAGAATGCAATAATAGTCTTAATGCTATGCATTGTTTATTCAAAAAGGTGTGTTAGAGTAGAATGATACAAGTAGTGCGATAAGCAAAAAGTAGGACTATTTGACATGTCCCTTCCAAGGGCAAGCTGAGGAATAGTATTAAAGCAAATGTTTCACTCGTTATCGTAATCCACCTGGGAGTTCCGTGGTGTGACGTAGCTTTCTGCCTCCTTGGTCACTGCATCATGTGTTCGGCAATCATGCTGCCGGATAGGGTTTCCAGAGATTAAAGCCCTGAAAGAGAAAAATAACAAAGCGGGAAGCCCCTAGTGCGGTTTAAGCCGCGACTTGGGGCGTGCCGCAGTCGTGCCCCCTCCCCGCCTGTGCCCATGGTATTTTTAATGCGTAATTATGTATGCGTGGCACGGGTTTCACCGTTTGGCTGGGACCGAGGTGGGGGCCGCATTGCTATGTGAGCTCAGAACGTGCCAGGCGGTCCTGTTGCCGATTACTCCGGGCGCGCTTGAAGGTGTTCGGGTCCTTAATCGCCGAACTAGTGGATTGCCTTAAGAGGCTGCTCTGTGCTTCTGCTGCGAGGGCCGCAGTGTGCTCCTCCGTGTAGAGAGAGCGCTCTGTGTTTCCATTGACTGTGATGAGGTCCTGGCATTTTGAGGTTGATATATGCATAATGCGGTACCGCATTGAATCTTGTGAATGCGGTTCGCCCGAGCAGTGCATGGTAGCCACTGCAGAACGGGACTATGTCGAAGATTAACTCTTCGCTTCAGAAGTTATCCGGGGATCTGAAGACCACTTCCAGTGTGACTGAGCTTGTGCAATGGGCCTCTACACCTGGTATGACACCTTTAAAGGTCGTTTTTGTGGGTTTGATCCTTGAGGGGTCGATACCCATTTTGCGCACTGTGTCCTGATAAAGCAGGTTCAGGCTGCTGCGGCCATCCATAAGGACTTGAGTGAGGTGAAATCCATCAATGATTGGGTCTAGGACCAATGCGGCAAATCCGCCATGACGGATACTAGTGGGGTGGTCCCTGCGGTCGAAGGTGATCGAACAGGAAGACCATGGGTTGAATTTTGGGGCGACTGGCTCCAACGCATATACGTCCCTAAGTGCATGCTTTCGTTCCCTCTTGGGGATGTGGGTTGCGTATATCATGTTCAATGTCCGCACTTGAAGGGGGAACCTCTTCTGTCCTTCGGTGTTCGGCTGCCGGGGCTCCTCCTCGTCATCGCTATGTGACCCCTTGTCTTTATTTTCGGCATTTAACTTGCTGACCTGCTTGAACACCCAACAATCCCTGTTGGTGTGGTTGGCTGGCTTGTCGGGGGTGCCGTGTATTTTACACGAGCGATCGAGTATACGGTCCAAACTGGACCGGCCCGGAGTGCTTCTTTTGAATGGCTTTTTCCGTTGACCGGGTTTAGAGCCTTTGAATCCGGCACTGACTGCCGTATCCTCAATATTGTCGCTGTTAATGCGGCGCTTATGCTTGTTGCGACGTGACCTGCCATTGCCGTCCTTGGTATCCGAAGTACCATGGTTCTTTGATATGTTATTACTGCGAGCCAGCCAGTTGTCTTCTCCCGCACAAAAGCGGGTCATGAGTGTCATGAGGGCTGCCATAGATTTCAGCTTTTCCTGACCAAGGTGCCGGGCTAGCCACTCGTCGCGGATGTTGTGCTTGAAAGCTGCTAGGGCCTCTGCATCCGGACAGTCGACGATTTGATTTTCTTTGTTAGCAACCGTGTCCAGAATTGCCTGACCGATTCCTCTGGCTACTGAATTATGTGGCTCAAGTCATCGGCATCTGGTGGTCGCACATAAGTGCCCTGAAAGTTGTCGAGGAATGCGGCTTCCAGTTCATCCCAACAACCAATGGACTCTGCTGGCAAGCTGTTGAGCCAATGCCGAGCTGGTCCTTTGAGTTTTGGTGGGAGGTATTTGATGGCGTGTAGGTCATCACCGCGGGCCATGTGGATGTGCAGGAGGAAATCCTCGATCCATACCGCAGGGGCTCGAATCCGTCGAATATCAAGTCTCCGCGGATATCGGCTGTGTAGTTTAAGCTTCCAAACGTGACCTGATGGCCAGGGGCGTAACTTTCGATCTGCTCCAGATGGCCAAGCGAGTTGGCCCACAGTGCCAAGCCGCCGAACACAAAGATCTGTCCGGGGAGAAAAGTCTCACCTTGGACCGCATCGCTATCAATGATCGTAGGAGCCATCAAGCCTAATGGCGATGACACAGAGGAACTCTCAATGAAAGCACCAATGTCGGTGTCAAAACCGACGGATCTCGGGTAGGGGGTCCCGAACTGTGCGTCTAAGGCGGATGGTAACAGGAGGCAGGGGACACGATGTTTTACCCAGGTTCGGGCCCTCTTGATGGAGGTAAAACCCTACGTCCTGCTTGATTTATTCTTGATGATATGAGTATTACAAGAGTTGATCTACCACGAGATCAGAGAGGCTAAACCCTAGAAGCTAGCCTATGGTATGATTGTATGTTGTCCTACGGACTAAAACCCTCCAGTTTATATAGACACCGGAGGAGGCTAGGGTTACACAAGGTCGGTTACAAAGGAGTATCCGCCTAGCTTGCCTTCCATGCCAAGTAGAGTCCCATCCGGACATGAGACGAAGTCTTCAATCTTGTATCTTCATAGTCCAGCAGTCTGGCCAAAGGATATAGTCCGGCTGTCCGGAGACCCCCTAATCCAGGACTCCCTCACCTCCTTTCTTGTTTGCGATGTAGAATTCTGGTGAGCTACAGGACCAAGATGAGCCAGTAAACTAGTTGGATGAAAGTAGTGGCCAAGTTGCTCAAACCTCCCTCGGCTGAGGCCACCATTTGAGGATAAACCTACAAGAAAAGTTCAGATTTTCTGTGCTACCTCTTATGTACTCGAAAGTTTACTCGTACAAGCATTAGTTTTAGCAAGAAGTACCTCCGGCTGAACACCATTTACCAGTCTGTACCCTAGGTAAATAAAGTTCATCCATGGATGATATTGGCTGTGATCTCAATCATTTGGTTGCATAAACATACTGAACATGTGTATATCTGAATCTTTTTGTGAATTATCTATGAATATTGTCATGTGATCTATCAATCATTTGGATGCATAGACATGTTGAACTTGTGTATATATGAATCTTTTGAGTTGTTGATTGTGAATGTTGGCTATGAATATGAACGTGTCATGTGAACCTGAGTTTGATACAAATGTTTACCTGTTCTGTTGTACTTGTGTGTGAACTTGTTAGTATATCTACTGTGGGATTTGTGATGTGTGGGTGTCAACAGCACACCTTCTTCCCGAGAAGAATTGCACATGCTTTGTTAGGGTAGCAATGGCGCATCGGCTCTTTTTAATATTTTTGCTCTGTCTTCCCCCCTCCCCCGCTCAACCCCTGCCGTAATGTTTTCGGCCTCAAAACAAGCATAGTACTGCATTGTTTTCACTACAAAAAAAGACACATCCGTGACATTTTGGGCCGAACGAAATTTTTTCTGTCATACATATGACACTTCTATGACGATAATTGTGACAAAACCCGGTATCATCATAGATGTGGTGGGCTCCTACTTCTATGACAAAAAATCATGACAAAAAATGGGCTTTTCGTCCTGGGTGGGCCAGAGACGCATCTGCATGACATTCTTTGGGCCGTCCATGACAGAAAAAACCATGGTAGAAGCGAGGGCGAGGAAAATTTCGGGGAGTTCCCAATTACGGTGGGAGGTCGGGGCCGAGTGATGCGCGTTTCTCTCATACACATACGTGCGTGTGTGCGAGGCGTTGGCTCTAACTGAACCCGAGCGAGGCGTTGGGCTCTAACTAAACCCAAGCGATTGCAGGCTACGCGTTACTGAACCCGAGCGATCGATCGATGGCTGTTAACTGAACCCGATCAAGCGATTCCTTCGCTACTGCTGCTAACTGAAGCCGATCGATGCTGCCTCTGGATGAACAGTGAGCGTTGCGAGGGGGTTTGGATGAACAGTTCCCGGTGGGGGTGGATGAACAGGACCCCATGGTGTTGCCTCTGAATGAACATGACCACGATCGATCGAGCCGGTTGGGGCTAGATGAACAGGACCCCGTGGAGGGCTGGATGAACAGGACCACCCCGTGGAGGGCAGGATGAATAGTAGACGGTGGAGGGCAGGATGAACAGTAGCTCGTGGAGGGGTGGTTGAACAGGAGCCCGTGGAGAGGGCTGGTTGAACACTAGCCGGTGGAGTAGCGTGCGGTGGAGGCTGGATGAACAGGAGCCCGTGGATGAACAGTCGCAGGTGGAGGCTGGAGGAGGTCGACGGTGGATGAACAGTAGCTCATGGAGGCTGGAGGGGGTCGACGGTGGAGATGAACAGTATCCCATGGAGTCCCGTTTTGCGGTACGCCACACCCCTCCCGATGAACAGGACCCCCGTTTTGACCGTAGGAGGTCCGTTTCGTCCGTTTTGCGGTACGCCACACCCCTCCCAATCAACAGGACCCCCGTTTCAACCGTAGGAGGTCCGTTTCCTCCGTTTTGCGGTACGCCAGACCCCTCCCGATCAACAGGACCCCATTCCGAACATAGTATGTCTGTTTACTCCGTTGTGCGGTACGCTAGGCCTCGTTTCCATCGCTTGTTCTGTCCAAGCCCTCCCGATGAACACGACCACGCATTCCGTTCCGACCCAGCCGGTTGGCTCCGACGCGTTCCGTTGCCTCCCCAAGAACACGACGCATTCCGTTGCCTCCCCATGAACACGACGACGACGCTGTTTCTCCGTTGTGACCCAGCAATGTACATGAGCCCTGGCCGTACGTATGCGCGAGTAGGCGTTCGAGACCCCGCCCGTATGTACACATACGTGGCCGTATTTTCTTTCTTGCACCCTGGCCGCTGTACGTACGTGTACATGCTACGTGCGCGCCTCTACTACGACACATGCGCACCTCTACTATGACACGTGCGCGCCTCTACATCGACCAGTATGTACGTACACGTTCGCGACCAGAATGAAAACGCTAGATACGCTTCGACCAGGTGGGTCCCGACTGTCACGCACTTCCTTGCCTGCGAATATGTAGCTGGTGGGTCACAGCAGTCAGGGGGCGAATCTTTTTTTTTTGCCCGGACGCACTTCCTTGCGTGCGAAGATGTAGCTGGTGGGTCCCAGCAGTCAGGGGGAAACGTTTTTTTCGCGAAATACAGTGGCCCGTCCGGTGGGTCCCAGCTGTCAGGTGGAGGAATCATTATTTTCCGCGTAATAAGGAGGCACTTCCTTGCTGCGGCCGTGGACCCAGCTGTCAGCCTCTCCACGTACAGTCCACGTCCGATGGAAGTCGTTCCTTGACCATGTTGACCACGCCGCGCCGAGAGCACCAGGGCGGTGGACGACGACGAGGCCTAGGAAGGGGACAATACGGAGGCAGGGAAGACTCGACAGTTGTTTCCCACGCGGAGGGGAGTATGACTGTACGAGGGTTTACTGGTTCGTCTGCCATCGCCGGAGAATAACAGCAGGTGTGGGTGAGTAGAGGGATGGCTAGGTCAACGATGGGAGTACGGTCGGGTGGTGAGGCCTGCGCGGCAGCACAGCCGGCCGCGAGGAGGAGGGAGCAGGCAGTCCCGCCGGCGCTTGTTTGAGCGGCTGGAGCAGGAAGAGCAGAGATTGAAGAAGCACAATGGCCGTTGGATGGACATCCAACAGTCAGTGCTTGTGCGTCAACCTTTTTTTAGGAAAGCCTCAAATCTGTGGAAAACAGCATACAGCCCATCTGCCATTATTTCTAATAATTTACAGCCCATTTGCTAATTCTTAAGGTTTTTTTTGGAGCCCATATTCTTTTTGTTAGCATTACAATCCATATTGTGGCAACGGTTAAAAAATTATACGAAATTTTGCATATTTCGGTGCGGTCCGAACTGTTTTTAATCCCAAAGTTTCGACTCACATTCAAACTGATTTTAAAAATAAATGTATATCAATATAAAATCCAACAAATTCTCCACGCATAAAAATTAATGTAATTTAAAATCTTGAAATGAAAAAAAAAGATATTTGAAACTAATTGCCGGCTTGATGTGTTTTAAAAATGTACAGCCCATTTCTCATTACTGATGGGCCATTTTCTCGGCCAGCCGAATGAAAGCTCTCCTCGTCTTGAAAGATTTACAGCCCAACGGGCCTGACAAAGCGACTTACTTGGCAAATCACAAAAAAACTATGCTGTGGCCGTGGACCCAGCTGTCAGCCTCTCCACGTACAGTACTCTTCTGATGGAAGTCGTTCCTTGACCATGTTGACCATGCCGCGCGGAGAGCACCACGGCGGTGGACGACGGCGAGGCCTAGGAAGGGGAAGACGCGACAGTGGAAGCCCGCGCGGAGGGGACTACGAGGGTTCACTGGTTCGGCTGCGGTGTGAGGCTGCCGTCGCCGCAGGGCCTGGCCAGCGGTGGGAATAGTAGGGGGCGGTGAGGCCTCTGCGGCAGCACAGCCGGCCACGGGAAGCAGGAGCATGTGGCACGACCGGCGCTGCTTTGGGAGGCTGGAGCAAGAAGACCAGAGGTTGAAGAAGCACTACGGCCGTTGGATGGACATCATACGGTCACTGGAGCTATAATCGTTCATACTGACTAAGTTGACAAAGCCCTTCGTCCCCGTCAACTTAGTAGGCCCACAAGTCAGCCTCCTAGAAAGGTGGGTCCCAGCTAGCCGGGGGAGTATTCATTTTTTGTGCGTAATAAGGAGGCACTTCCGGTGGGTCTGAGCTGACGGCAGGGGGAACGTTTTTTTTTTGTGAAATACAGTGGCCCGTCCGGTGGATCCCAGCAGTCAGGGGGAAACGATTTTTTTCGCAAAATACTGGTGGCCCGTCCGGTGGGTCCTTGCTGTCAGGTGGAGGAATCATTATTTTCCGCGTAATAAGGAGGCACTTCCTTGCTGCCGCCGTGGACCTAGCTGTCAGCCTCTCCACGTATGGTCCACGTCCGATGGAAGTCGTTCCTTCCATGTTGACCACGCCGCACCGAGAGCACCAGGGCGGTGGACGACGGCGAGGCCTAGGAAGGGGACGACGCGGAGCCGGTGAAGACACGACAGTGGATGCCCACGCGGAGAGGAGTATGAGGGTTCACTCGTTCGGCTGCGGTGTGAGGCTGCCGTCGCCGCAGGGCCTGGCCAGCGGTGGGAATAGTAGGGGGCGGTGAGGCCTCCAGGCAGCACAGCCGGCCACAGGAGGCAGGAGCAGGCGGCACGACCGGCGCTGGTTTGGGTGGCTGGAGCAAGAAGACCAGAGGTTGAAGAAGCACTATGGCCGTTGGATGGACATCGTACGGTCACTGCAGCTAGAATCGTTTATATTGACTAAGTTGACAAAGCCCTTGGTACGTCAACTTAGTAGGCCCACGGGCCAGCTTTTGAAACGGTGCGCCCTAGATGTCAGGGGGAGGAATCATTTTTTGGGCGGGTGAAGCTAGAATATCCGAGATTGAAGAAGAAGCACGGCATCCGATGGATGGACATCCAACGGCCACTGCTGCTAGAACCATGTGTTGACTATAAGTTGACAAAGCCTTGCATACGCGTCAACTCTGTTTTTTTTGGGGACGCGTCAACTTAGTAAGGCCAGAAGTGTGTGGCAGAGAACTTATAGCCCATTTGAGATTTGTAAGAAGGTGTAGCCCATTTTTGAATTCTAATGGAATTTACTATAGCCCATTTACAGTTTGTTAAAAGTACAGCCCATTTCAACCAACCGTTCAAAATAGAATTCAATAAAATTTCCCACATATTGATGGGATCCGAAATATTTTTATCCCAAAATTTCTAGTCAAATTAAATACAATTTCAATATAAATTTATATTACGTAAAAATCCAACGAAACATTGCGCTCACACAATTAATGAAATTAAAATTTTCAATATCCAAAAATAATATTTATAAAGTAATCACATGTTTGGTGCATTTTTTTATAGTTACTGCCCAGTTTTTATAATTACATCCCATTTATTATTTCTTAAAGCCCATTTTCTTGTTAAGCCTAATGCATCCCTCCTAGGAAAGATTTGCAGCCCAGCGGGGCGGAGAATAACAACTTGACCTTGCCTGGGTATTCCTAAAAAAAGTATAGCTGGGCTAGCCATTTTCAGCTTGAAAAAAATTAATATCTGGGCTGGATATCTGGCCTGGACTAGACGGGCCACAGCCCGCCCAGTTAATACTCGCAGTGATGTTTTCGTTGTTGTTCAGAGGAGAAAAATTAATATCTGGGCTGAACATCGAAAAACTCTACAGTGCTCACACCTCAAAAACACAAATACTGCTCGAGCTGCTTGGTCCCAGCTATCGGCCGCTTCTTGTGCAATTCTCTCGTTTATTGACTAGTACTACATAGGTTGACAATGGTGTGGGACCGTGATGTCAGGAAACCAAGGGAAGCGAAATAAATAACTCCAGCGAGCGCTTCCACCTCTACCTCATTGTCTCCCGTGGAAACCCCTTTCCTCCCTTTTTTTGCTCGGACAAGGACCAATGCATGCAGCACGTCCATGCGGTTATTAGGCAAGAAATAAAAGCGCTTTGCATGCTATGAATTATGATGGCCTGCATGGGTAGCTAATAAGGCATCCTCTTAACTGCTGTGATTAAATGTTGTGTTTAGAAGAGAGATATATTCTTCTTTTCCACCAATCTGCTTGCACCTAGGTCGTGATGCACCTTCTAATACGACTTATTCACCTAGACGGAGGGAGTATAGTTTTATACATATATATAATAAGGAGGCACTTGCGTACGTGAGGCTATGGACCTGGTGGGTCCCCATTGTCATCCTCTCCAAGTAAAGTCATGTCCTACCCGCACATGCTTTCCGCCCGAAACAGTCAGCGCCACCTGCCCTGCTTCCCGGTGCAGGCGATTGCTCCGCCTTCAAACGACACAAGTGTCGTCCGTCCGTCCATCTGCCGCCCACATTAATGATACGCGGTTGCCGAGGCGGCTACTCCGGCGCCACACGTCCGTCCCTCCGCCCGCCCACCATTGCTATATAAACTGTTGCGCCAGCCATAGCCGCAGTCATCCGCATCAGTTCCCTTTCTCCTGTCCACACCACTACTTCCCATCATGGATTCCTCGCGCTCCAGCGCTCTTCGGGATGGGCGGACGACGGACCACAAGGAGATGGCAGCCATTGCTGCCGACCGGCTGGCCGGCAGGCAGCCGGAGGACGATGACGTCCCAATGGAGAACATGGTAGTCGACGATCCGGCACCAACCCCCTCTTCCACGCCATCCTCGTCGGTGCATTGCACCATGACCATCAGCGAGGCCCGTGCCCAATATATGGACAGTGTGACGCAGATGCGTTGGGAGTAGTTCCGAGAGGCGCAGGCCAAAGCCGCCTACAACCACCATCTCCTCCGGGAGCACCTGCAGGCGGAGGAGCAGATCGCCGCGGAGCGGGCAGAGCAGGAGGTGCAGCTTGACTCGTACCGCTCCGCCCGCAAGGGCCGCCTCGAGCGCTGGCGAGAGCGCATGCGGGTGGCGGAGGCTGCGGCCTCCTACAAAGAGGCTAGCAAAGAGGGCGATGAAGCGGGCGAGACGCTGTTTGGCGAGACCGAGGACGAGGTAGAGGACAATGCCAGCTCCGATGAGTCCCCGCTCTGTTGGCGTCGACGAGGCCCTGCTCCACCGAGGCCCCGTGGCACCAACAATGAGGCAGAGGACACCGCCGGCTCCACCGAGGCCCCGCCCCGCCAACAACGAGGCAGAGGACATCGCCGGCTCAGCCGAGGCCCCACCCTGCCGGCAACGCTGGGGAGGATTTCCACCACTCCACTGAGGCGCTGCCCACCAGCAACGAGACAAAGGACATCGCTGGCTCTGCCGAGGCCCCGCCCCGCTGCCAACGAGGCCGCGCCACACAGAAAACGAGGAAGAGTAGAACACGGTAGGTCGCCGCCGCTCGGGTCCAAGTAAGGTCACCGCTGCTACCCTCCTGTTGAAGCCAAGCTAGGCGGGTTGACCATTGACGGCCGGTTGGCTTCTTGGCGGCAACTTGGAGTCGGGGAGTTCTGCTAGAGAATAACGCTGCTTCTACTTAATTGCTAGTGCAGTTGGCTGACTGACATGTGGGCCCAACAGGCCACATGTCAGTTACGCAACTGCACTTGCAGTTAAGTCACAGAAGCTTCTGTTCGGCTCAGCGGGACACAGGTGGGTAGCTTCGGTTAATTAATTATACCTCCAGAGCACCCCTTTTTAGTTGAAGAATGTATGAAATGTAATGAAATCTGGCATGTTTATATGAAATCCGACCATGTATGAATGAATTTATTTTGATTAGTTTGAATTCCTGTATCACTGGCATTGGATGAACATGCAAAACAATATGCACTAGCATTATTCCCAGGGTGATCACCTCGTTTGCAGCAGTTTCACATGTACTCCCTCCGGTCCTTTCTAGTCTGCATACAAGTTTTGTCTGCAGTCAAAGTATCTCTACTTTGACCAATCTTATACAAAAAAATATGCACTTTCACAATGTGCGAAGTAAAAAGGAACAGAAGGAGTACAAGGAGTTTGAGCAGGTTTTTAGCATTTCTGTACATTACAATCAAACACACAGGCCTGGCAATTCATAGAGAAGATTCAAAACAATTGATGATTATGCATCTCGGTGACTCACATGTCAGAGGCAATATTTACTTCACAACTAAAGAATAAAGAAAAAATTGATCGACGCTGCTGACAGCAAGGGTGTCCCATTCGAAAATATCAAACGCATGTCTTGCTAAAATCAATGAGCAAAATTTGACAAGGTTGTCCCATTCCAAAATATCAAATGCCTACGATTGTGGAATGGGCAAGGTTTGCCATCAGTTCGGACATTGACATGGCACCTCGTGCTAAATAAACCAGCTGTTCTTTTTGTGCAGTTCCACCAAAATCAACCAAATTCGCGCGTAGCTTGTATGTTTTGCCCTTATATGTTGCAACGCCTTGAACTTATCGGTACCTCCTTTCTTGTGGTGGAAATGAATGATTCGATGTATTCATGAACATTTTGTGCAGTTCCCATTGAAATCAAGCTGAGCACCCCTGTTTGCACAAATACAAAAAAGTGATTAGTATAGAGCAAACTGCACTATGAATTGACAGTTTCAACAGGCACATACATCATCCATGTAGAGCACACTTTTAGAAAAATGGAACTCACCAGAAAGAATCCTAGAACAACATTGTACTCGCGCATCACAGCAAAAAAATGGAGATTTTGTCAGTCCTTCTGAGCTGAAGTTAGTTTAGTCTTGTGGGGAGTAATGTAACCATCCTTCAACTGCTCCTTCTGATGATAAGATAGACAGGGCTTCTTCATCCTAGCATAATCGGAACTAGTCACTTCACGTACTCCATATTCTTCTTCAGAGGAAGATGATCCTGTTGTGCAAAGACAAGAGGACTACTAAATGGTAGCATCACTGTTTGCTCGAAAAAAAGGAAAGGAAATATTTAAAACAGCATAGATGAAGCACTTCTCAAGGACAATACCACTTTTTCATGACAGTATCTAAACAGTAGCACAACACCAATAGAGATGACAAAGCTCAATCATATGGATGAAATCAGTGGGCGAGTACCAACCTTTGTCAGGAGGCTTATTGTGTAGAGCATACAAATGAAGCTATTCTCCGGAACCATCTGTTGCAATCTACGGTGGTGGCCATGCTTACTATATACTCCTCGATTAGTTTAATGTTTCCAACATCTTCTTGTGCAGTTCCACTAAAATATATGGTATCTTCAAAGAAGATCCCTGTTTGCACAAGTAGAGATAATTACATATTACATTAAGAGTGGCATCAAATTAGTGGCAAAACAATTGCTCGTTCCAGACATAGCAATAAATTAAGATGCAAAACTATATCATTACTTGTGTCATCACAGTTCCAGTGCTTCATTACAGCACCGGGAGTTGATTTTTATTTTGCTTCCCCTTGTTCTTCCCCTTCATCACTTGGTTCAATAACAAACAAGCTTCACCTTCAATGTAAGATTTGGCATGTCAATTAGGGAGCACAAGTATAGTACTAAACTTAATTTTCTGATGTAAGTGGCAAAATACAGGCCAGCAGTTGTGAAATATCCTTATCTTACCTTAATGGGATATTACGGTGCACATACAGATTGGAAGTCTTGTCTCCATTTGTGCAGTTCACTAAAATCAAGCAACATTATCGTACAAGTAGCACAACATATGAATGCACACTGCAGAATCATGTGAAAGAAGGCTAGTACTGACCTCTCATGATGCGGAATTCAAACAACTCACAAGAAGAAGATCTGAACCAAATTCGCCTTAACGGATAGGAAGTAAGATCTCCTCTTGTGCAGTTCCACTAAGATCAAGCAATCAAGCAACGTTGTCGGTGTGACATTTTGGTTGAACTGCACAAAACACTCTTAAAACAAAAGTGTTTTGTGCAATGCAACAAAAGGTCACAATGGCAATAAGGTGAAGCAGATAACTCTGTTTACACAGAGGTGCAAAGGAAACAATTAGTGGTCAATAACGGTGGATGACACAGAAGCCAACAAAAATAAGCATCTACCTTATCTAAATGGGAAAGAAAGCAAGACAGTAGCATTTCTCAAATGGTGGCATTGATTAATATTAACATAGAGATTATATTAACAATAAATTCGTTAAACATGTAATTTGCTTTTAACTGTGGCATTGCATCAATTTTCCAGCGGCATTATTAGAGGGTGTTTGTTTACAGGGACATTTTGGTGTAGGGACTAAAAAACCTCCGTGTCAGTCCCATCTAAACCAAAGAGGAAGAACTTTTAGGGACTAAAAGTGGGCATTTGGGACTAAAGAAAGAAGACCCCGAGGGAGTCTTTTTGGGACTTTTTCCAACAGTTGCCCCTGCCACGCATCGCACCTTGTCTCTGTTAGTTCATTACTAGGGGTAACATGGTATTTTAGCATGTCATTTGATAACCTCTAGTCCATGTTTAGTCCCTGGAACCCAGCAGGTAGGGACTAGGGAGTTTTTAACCAAACAGGGCCTTAGATTAACAACAGCTAATGAGTTGCACGGGACAGTGGACGCACCAGCACCATGTGCATCTACCGATGTATTGTGGTCATGCACAGTCTGTTGCAACAAAGAACAACCAACCAAGGAGCATATTTGTGTTGGTCCCGGTTTTGTTATCTTTAGACGCCTTTCCCTATGTGAGCGCAGCAAATCTAGTCCTGCTCAAACTCTACAGCCTTGTCCCTTCCTTTCCTTTTTGAACTAGTACTTTCGCCCCTTCCTTTCCTCTTTGAACCACGTCCTAGATTTATGTGATATAACTTTCCCCACTACTTTCCCCCATTCCTTTCCTCTTTGAACCACGTCCTAGATTAATGCTATACAACTTTCACCCTTCATTTCCTCTTTGAACCACGTCCTAGATTCATGCTATATACAACTTTTCCCACTACTTTCCCCCACTCCTTTCCTCTTTGAACCACGTCCTAGATTCATGGTATACATGCAGCTAGAGCAATGCATGTGGAGTAAGTAAATTATGCCTTAAGGTTCTTGGGGTGTGGTTTGGTGGGCGACGGGACAGCGGCGAAGAAGAAGGGGTCGGAGGCCCTCCCGCGCCGCCGCTGGGTGGAAAGTGAACAGCCGCGCCGGTAGTCCCTCGCCGACGGCGACAGCGTTAAGCCTCCTTCCCTTCCCGGCGGATGGATCCTGCCGGCTCTTTGAGCAGCAGTGAGGGGAGAGAGAGGCCAATGAAGTCTTGTTTAGATCTAGAGAGGGCGAGAGAGTGTGAAGAGAGCAACTACAAGCGCTGAGGCTCCAGTGGGAGAGGGCGAGAGAATGAGTGAACAGGCTAACCAGCTACACAACCCTCCCGTTATGTTCAATGAGAGGGAAATGCTCCCTCCTTCCATCTATTTAGGGCCTAATGCATTTTTCGAGGCTAACTTTGACCAAATGTTAGATCAATAATATATGGCATGCAACTTACACAAAGCACATCATCAAATTCGTATGTGAAAGGAGCTTTCAATGATATAATTTTCACATTATGCATGTTATATAGTATTAATTTTATCAATAGTCAAAGGCGGTCTTGAAAAATGCATTAGGCCCTATATAGAAGGAAGGGGGGAGTAACCTTTTATACATTCCTACATTCGTGTGACAAGCATGCCGTATTTTTTTGTGTGTGTGGGAGCCATTGGGATTTCAATCATAATCGTGTCATGTGGCTTTGGTGGTAAGACTATCCACAGTGGTGCAGAAATAATGCAGCCTTAGTCACCTTACCTCTCTCCACATAGTACGTTGGGTCCCACCAGTCAGAGGGTGAAACAAACAAATTAGTAAGAAAAATTAAAAGCGTCAGCGTTGTATCTTACCTCACACATCTCGCTACTGCTCGGGAACACTGTCCAATTGATCCCCCTGTTCGCTATTTTAAGTGAATCCTTATTATAACATGCACACAAATTTTGGCCACTTGTATTCGACTTAAGTCAGTGTGCCACCGTATCTCGTATACTTACTACTCCCTCCGTCTAGGTGTAATAAGTCATGTTAGAAGGTGCAATGGGAACAAGGTGCGTGCGTGTGCGTGTGTGTGTGTGTGTGTGTGTGTTTAACACCACGTGTGTGTTAGAGAGAGCGACAAATCGACCTACTCCTACAGAGAGATGTTGTGTAGTGTACGATTTTAGCCGCGAGAGTCGGTGCATCCTCTCATTTCCGGGCGTGTCCGGTAGGGACATGCAGACAGCTGCCATGCCCGCTCCTGACCAGCCTGGCCCACCCAAAGCCCCTCCATCGCCCGCGTGTGCTTCCCGCCTGAAACGCCCAGCGCCGCTCCAAAGAATCGGTGCCGCATTCATTCCCGGGCAGAGCGGACGCGGCCTCTCACTGGCGCAAGAGTGATGGTTGCTTCATCCGTCCAACTTACTGCTGGGTCTATGTGATTTGACGGCTCATTGGTCTTTATTACTGAGGTGGTAGGACTGTTGGATGTCCCACGCTTTCGGCGAAATGAGGTATACTACTACTACTAGATTACAATTTTCTCCATTCTTACAGCGGCGGCGTGCAAGAGCAGTGAAAACACGCAGGCTCAGTGATTACATGGCCCACCTCACAGTATCACCGTGCGACACCTAACTCTTTACATAGTACTCCCTCCGTTCCTAAATATTACTAGATGAGTCCCCGCGCATTGGCACGGAACAGCGGTATATCTCTCTGCGCAAAATTATCGATTCCATAGAACAAAAAAAAAACTCTATAACCGCATGAAAAATGTGGTAGCCAAACTAAATAAACTCCCATCATCATTTAGATCATCCCACGTAAGGAAAATAGATCAGCCAACTCCTCAGTGGAGGAGCTACAATGAATTTTCTGGGCGGGCCAAGCCAAAGGCCACATGAAACTTTTACCCTTGTAGACCAATTTTACCCTTATACTTCAGTGTTTTGGGCTCATGCTGGGCGGGCCATGGCACTGTTTTGTTCATACGTAGCTCCGCCAGTGCAACTCCTACTGCATAATGGGATTATATTTTTCTTTTTGACATGTTAACGGGACTTAAAAGCTCACTTACATGCATGCTACCGGTGCATGCTTGCATGAAGACATGTTGATGTGATTTAAAACCCACTCACATCCATGTGGCACGGTATTTCTGCATGCTTGCATGTGGCTTAGTGAGGAGCCTCTCAACATCAAGATCAGACGGCTATTAAGGACTGATTTACTTCATCTAACGACTACATCAATTTTGATGACGTGGCTCAAGGAGAGGATAGAGAATTCCTAGTAGTGGGGGCTAGCTATTACTAGTAGATATAAGTCTTTGTAGAGATTCCACTACATACAGAAAAAAATGAATGAATCTACACTTAAAATGCATCTATATACATCCGCCTGTGGTTCATGGTGAAATCTCTACAAAGACTTATATTTAGGAATGGAGGAAGTACTAGTATAGTACGTACTGTAGTTTATCAGCGAGATAAATTTGTACAATGCTATGAAGCTTCCAGCTTCTGTTACATGTATCTTGCGTCCAAGGTTGCCCGTTGCAACATTTCATCAAATACAAAGGAGACTAACATGCATGCTATTGCATCTCAATGATTGACAGATCATAGCAAATATGTACTCCTTCCATTCCAAAATAAGTTTCTCAACTTTGTGCAAACTTTAGTACAAAGTTGTACTACTACTAAAGTTGACACTTATTTTGGAACAGAGGCAGCTAAAGAAAAAAACGATCCATGCAGTCCCTAGCCCTTGAACCGTGAACCCTGACCAGGCTTCAATTTGCTGGCAACCTTCGAGCTTCCTAATAAATGAAGTTTGCAACCTTTAACCATCGGATCATTTTGTGCAGTTTCACCAAAATCGAGATGAGCATCCCTGTGGCAAAGAAATTGAACAAGCGTGATTAGAATAAGATTACTGGGACTAGTTGATGAGACATAAACTCATCACAAATACAGTACGTAGAAGCCAGTAGAGGTATGTGCGGGGCAAAGAAGTAGAGAAATATCCACAGGGAGTGATGTGGGCAGCTGGAGCAGTGGTGCAAGCCGGCTGTAAAGGGAGTTGTACCTAAGGGACGTAGCTCAACCTTGAGGAGGGTGGCGGGAGGCGGCAACTGCCCACGTCGCGGGAGTGAGCAAGGGACGAAGGCAACCTCACCAGCTTTGCGAGAGAGAACGGCGGGGACCCCTGATCGGGACGTGCCGACAGTGGGTTTTCGCCGTCGGCGACGGCCACCGCATCTACACTAAGCATCCACCCCTTCCCCAAGCGGACGTGATCCGCCGAGATGTTAGAGATGTGGCCACAGTCGTTTTGTGCGAGAAAGTGTGAAGAGAGCAACCCCAGCAAGCAACCGTGTAGGCTGGCACGTCCTGACTATGTACTCCTTTTCTCTCCATATGAACCTATCATATTGCGTACGTGCCACTGAAGAAAAAAAACTTTATTTATAAATGATGTGGCACCTACTACTCGTTCTCCTATAACCTTGCGCTAGGCATCTCCAAAATATTGACCTTGCGATTGGCTCTTCGCCTCTTCGAGAAGTCGAGCAATAATGGTAGTGCAGTATATATCGTTCTGGCTATATGAGACCGAATGAATTGCTGCACGTCCACCACGTGGGCGAGGGTCGAGGGGAGAGGGAGAGTGCTACATACGGAGCAAAATGAGTGAATCTACACTCTAAAATACGTCTATATACATACATCAGTGTTTGGAGTATGTACTAGTAGTTCATATTGAAATCTACTAAAGGACATATATATTCCAAACAATATGATATAATCTCTATAACCAAGGTAGTAGGGACGAGGAGTAAACGGAGGGAGTAATAAATTTTTCTCCTCGTCCTGCGAGCCACTACACACAAGGGTGAGGGAGTGGGCGTAAGGCGTAGTAAGCAAGCTTCACCTCATCTTGCGAGCCACCGCACCCGTGGGGCGGGGAGGCGGCATACTAAGCAAGTTTCTCCTCGTTTTGTGAGTTGACGGGACACATCAAAAGTACTCCAGTGTATAGAGCCTTGCCTCTAAGGTAGGCCCCACATGGTTTGCCTCTTTTTTAACATAAAGTGTCAAGTCGCAATTTGTTTGTTCACCCGTGGTAGACGATCCTCCCTCCACCAAGTGGACACGTGCCAAATTACCACGTGGGCTGCCTTTTTCGTACAGAAATGAGCTCCACCGTGTACCCGCGCGGGTGTGGTTGGGAAAGAGACGGGAGTGTGTGCACCGTGCATGCACCTCTTCTCTTCGTGCACGTCCCCCACCTACGTGGGTGTGTGTGAGAGATACAAACCACGTTCGTGAGTGTTTTTTGTTTTGGGGTGGGGGTGGGGTGGGGGTTGATTTCATGAATTATTTGTGGGAATATGTGTCGATGACATCTTAAACAAAATTTTGCATGCAATGTGTGTGAAATGGAGGCATATCCATATCATACATAGAGGGTCGGGCAATCCACGAGAAGAGAGGGAGGGGTCATAGCTATCGATAGAGTCGAAGAGAGGATCAAGTGGGTGGGTGCGAGATCGATGAAGAGAGCCATCAGAATCGTGTGTGTGTAAAAGTCAAAGATATAGGGCGACTAGCCTATCGGAACATTAGAGGGCACACGTCAAGTTTGTGTGTGGCAGGGAGACATGACTAGAGCGCTCGATGTATCGGTGTGTGTGGGGGGGAGGGGGTGGTGGGAGGGGTAGGCAGAGGCCTAACTATAGAGGTATAACGACTCGTATATGTGTTGAGAAGGAGAGACCCAGCTATGTCTTGAGGGAGATCGGTCGACATCCATACATAACTGAAGGACGGGAAATATGATGGGAGAGAGAGAGGAGAGAGGGAGGGAGGGAGAGGGAGGGAGAGGGGTAGAGTGCTGGATGGGTGATGGAGTTGCTTCTCGAAGATGGTGGGAGAGGCCTACTAGACAGACTGAGGGTGAAACTGCAATGTTATCAATAAGAGTGGGGATGTGTTTCTGTGTGTGCCTGTGCGTGATAGATCTGTCGGGACACATCCATGGATGATGAAGGGGAACCATGTGTTTGGTAAGCAAACCTAACTAGATCAGTAGATCAATTATTGTTTGTCGGAGGAAGGGAGAGACACAACTAATGAGGTATATCGATTGACGTGTGGGTAAAAACGAGTTATAAGGACCTAGCTAGCTATATGTATAGCGAGAGATCGATCGGTGTACGTCCATTTGTTAGAGGCAAATAAGGCCCAGCGAGACGGATAGACAGAGAGAATGGAGCTAGGAGGTGGTGCGAGAGGCCCAACTACTAGCTAGATAGGGGGAGGAGTGTGCGGTTGTGAGAGCGATGAAAAGAGGGGCGAGAGTTTACACATGTGTCTGACCGTATGAGAGACACAAGGCAAGGACACATAGAGGAGATTGAAGGTGTGTTTGTATGTTGTAGGCAGGAATCGCTGGAGAGGTTTATCGATCGGTGTGTGTCGGAAAGGAGTTGTGGAGACTCTAGGAGAACGACCTAAAGAAAAAAATGAATGTGCCTGGTGGATAGAATGCCGAGGGAGGGGGAGGGCGAGGGGTGCGTGTGCATGCATGAGAGAAAGTTAGTGGTAGCTACAAAGGTTAGAGGATTGTGTGGGTGTAAGAGACTAACAAAGATCATAATTTGATATGAAAGCGGATTCATATATTTGAATAGGAGATCATAGTGTTTTAAACATTGCATGCATGAATATAGCGGTGATACACGTGTTGTGCACATGTTATACCATAATGTGATAATGCATGGTGTTTGCAACTCACAGCTAAATGCCAAACAATCTAAACCATACTATACATCAAACAATCTCACATTTTATTTGAATTTGTGATAATGTGTGGCGTTTGCAGCTTACAACTAAATATCGAATAATCTAAACAATACTATATATCGAATATTCTCACATTTTATTTGAATTTGTGGTAATGTGTGGTGTTTACAACTCACATCTAAATACTTGTAGGCGTAGGGGGCGGGGCACCATACATAATGTGATAAGCACATTATACATATGAGACATGGTTTAGATTATGAAGATCTAGCTAGAGCTAGAAATGTAATGTGATTTGAAATCAAAATAAAGTGGATTAAAAAAATCTAGTTTGAGTTCATATAGTACACATAGTACATATGTAACTCGAGACTAATCATGTGGTGTGCTGTGAAGATAATACACAAATGATGGTTTAACTTGACAATAATGATGATTGTAGATCTTATTAAAACAGAGAAACGAATTCAAATGCTTTGACTTCACAACAATCATTACTGTAGATCTTATTCAAATAGAGAAACGAATTCAAATTTAGTTCATATTGAAGCGGTAGTATATACGTTTGGAATGCACTAAAACGTTCATTTGAGTAGTAGGTTGCATGCGTTATACATGTAGCAAAATATTTTAATTGAACATAACATGAATTCAAAGTTTTGAATGACATTTGTAGGGTGCATTGATTTGGTACAGTACACGTTAGGCTTGTCCGGAAATTTCAACCCGCGCCTTGTTAGCCTGAAATATTTAAGATATATCTTTGTCTCGTTGTGCTCTGACAACTCCCTCCATCTCAACCCATGCCTTGCTATTCCGACATTACAACACGCGCAAAAACTCCCACCTCCTATGAAATCTCGACACGCGAAATGCCCGTGGTACGCCTGAACCGAAAGAGCCGCCTCAAATCGGTGGGGGTACTTTCGTAACTTACCCCACATTTCGGACAAGCGCGTCTCTAAGCCATGGTTCCCCACTGCCATCCCGTCCGCCCACCCATTCGTACACCGAGGCCGCGAAAACCCACGATGAAACCCCACACCCTGCTCCGTCCGCCACCCAGCCAGAGCCTCTTCCCCGACGACGTCGTCCACAGCAATACCTCGACGTCCCTCACCCACCGTACGAGATGAGGATCCGTCATCGATCTCATCATCCCGCCGGTTCAGCCACCCCGTCCTCCACCTCCAAGGAGCTGCCCCGACGTTCCCCTCGTCTATCGCGCCACCTCCATTCCCACACCGCCGTCTTCACCTGCACCACCGGAAGAGCATCATCATCACCGTTTCCTCGGATGAAGCTGCGGCCTAATCAGCGCCACCAAAGAGGTTGTACACTAATCACCGCATTTTCTTCTTGATTCGATCTCATGGTGCTGCCGGCGCTCGATCCTGAGACGACACGGCGCGGCTCCATCCACGGCGGCGTCGCCGGCCACTTCCTCCACGGTGTCTCTCCCTCGGCGGCGACGTCCACATCAGTAGGACCTGCTGCTGCTTTAGCTCTCGCTCGCGCTGCTGCTCTGCTCTTGCTCTCGGTCCCCTGCCTGGTCTGCTCTTGCTATTGCTATTGCTCTTGCTCGCGCTGCTGCTCTCGCTCTTGCTCTTGCTTGTGATGTTGCTCCGATTTAGCTACACTTCACTTCGATGCCGCCGGGTTGAAGGAAGAACTAGCCGCAGCGGGGAGGGGGGGCTCGCCGAAGAGGTACCCCACTATCTATCTTAGGGTTCAGGATGGGGGCGGTGGTTGCCGGCGGTGGCGGGGCGTTGGCGGGGCGGTGGCGTGGGGATCGCCGGAGAAAAAGCTCGGCACGGGGGGGGGCCTAGAGGGATGGCCGGGACGGCGGCGGACCAGCGGTGGGGAGTGTTTTCGGGGTGAGCGAGGCGGCGCACCGCGGCCGGCGGGGGGCTACTGTTTAGCCGGCTCAGGGGGGTGGAGGTTGAAGATGAACCGCAGGCCCTTGATTGTGTATCCAGCGGCTGCAAAATCGACTGACCAGAGATGAAAAAGTTAGTCGACCGACGTGCAGCCTCACCTTGCTAGTGCGTTCAGTTTCGACAGCAAAATTCAGTTTCGACAGCAAAATTCACTTTCGACAGTTAAGTTCAGTTTCAACAGTTAAGTTCAGTTTTGATAGTTAAATTCAGTTTTGACAGTTAAGTTCGGAGATGAGCGGCTGATGTATTTTACATATAGCACTTTGTGGTTATGTATTTTACGTCATGTATTGGAGATGCTATTAGAATTCCACTCAGGTTAACGTTGTTCGTTGTCTCTCTTGTCCTGCTTCAGCCTCGGCGTCGTACAACTCACCGGAGATGCTCCAACGATGAAACCCTCCATCACAGCGGAGCAGTACCTCGGGCTCCATCTCCAGACGCCTAAGATCTTCTTCCCCTCCTCCGACAGCCAAGTCAGCCGGAGCATCCTCACCGGCCAACCCAATCACGCTAAGATCGACATGGCTTCGCCAAATAGGTTGTACATTTGTTGCATCTCTTTTTTACTCTACATGTTATATATATTGTCCACTGAGCACACGGATTTGTTCCTTTAGTGTCTCCTTGAAAGAAAAAACATAGGAATTTTAATTTTCACTTGTCCTCCTTTTCAAATTCCTATTCATGAAGCACAAGACTAAGAGATAGTAGCATAATAGCGTTATAACCGTACATTTTCTTGTGGTTTGACTTAATCTCACCATGCTTCTTTGCATCCTGTGATCTTCCAATTGTTGTGAATCAAACACCCAGATTGGCAGAAATCCTGTGTTTTTAAATTCTCTGTTTTGCATGTGCATTCCTATCCTATTCATGTCTATTTCCTATCCCTGTATTGTTGGGATCCTCCAATTCAAACGAGCCCTTACAGAATTACTTCTCTTACAGATAGTTGTCAAAGAAAACCTTGCGTGGTTTGTCCCGCTCCTGCTGTGCCGTCGTCCACCCCAGCTCAGCTGCTCCAACGACAGAAGGGTCCAGCGTAGCAGGGATCCGGCCTCCAGACTGTCTTTCGCTGCCTCAGATCTTCTTTCCCGCTGCTGGCAGCCATGAAAACTGCACTACCATCATCAACCGAGCAGATGACCTCGAGGACTACACGGGTCCGCAAGAGAGGTCGCACTCTTTCGTGTCTGCTTACGTTATGCATCGCTTAATATTACATGCTACTTTATCGTCCTATTCACCGATTAGACTCTGAGTCAGATCCAAACTAATGGTCAAACTTGAGTTTTTAAATGGTTGTGGGGTACATATCGGGGCCGCTATCAATAGTATCTATCTACTATCTGGTTAATCTCCGGTGTCTACTATGAGTTTCATGTTGGGTGGGAAACAAATAGTAAAGAAGCCATTATCTGTATTTTTTAACTGAAGCCATTATCTGCCTGCTATTATTGGTTTTGGGTCTATCCACAGGTTGCTACCATCACTCTGGATTTCTGCATGCACTCCTTACATAATCTCACTATGTTTTATTCCTATGCATGACAGTTATTGTAAACAATGGAACTGAACATGTAGAGCAAAAGAGACGAGCCTTGTGTGGCAATAAAATTTCATGCAGACATCACTCCATGGTAGGCGCAAAGGCAGCCCCCCTCCACGCATTTCAGATTGTAATCGAGAGGAAGATATCTGTTCTGAGGGGGATTCAGAAGGAGAAGACAACTCCTATTTACCCCCTGAGGTCTTCGCTCTAACTTGGCATGCTGATGTTGGTTATATCATGCATATGGTGTCTTGCATTGCTTACTTTATACATCAAATATGTCATCTTCTTAGTTTAGACATCCTTTGTGTGAATGCCATCTGTTTAGTTTATTCATCGTTTATGTGAATTATGCAACACCATCTTGTTTAGCCAGGCATCATATATGTGAATTTTGCAATGCCATCCTGCTTAGCCAGTCATCTTATATGTAAATTATATCAGGTCATCCTTTTTTTCGTTACATATTACATTTGTCAACAATGTTATTACATTCAACTACTCTTCGTGTGCATCAGCCATTTGACATGGTGATGGCAAATTCTGGAGTGAAAACAAGGTCTTCAGAGCAGACTATGCTATCTGACGAAGCGCATATCTCGCTGGTTACGGATAGCTCCTCAGAGGAGGATTCAGAGACAGATGACCAGTCCTATCCCCCCTCGAGGTGTATGCTCTAACTTGGCAGGGTTATGTTGCTCATATCGTGCGTATGGTGTCTCGCTTTGCTATGTCATTTGATTAGTTTAGACATGCTTTGTGTGAATGCCACATGTTTAGTGTCTAATTACCATATATGTGAATTATGCATTGCCATCTTGTTGCAAGACATTATATATGTGAATTATACAATGCTATATTGTTGCAAAGGCATTATATATGTGAATTATGCAATGCCATGCTGTTTAGCCAATCATCATGTATGTGAATTATATCATGCTATCATTTTTTTGTATTACGTGTTCCATTTGGCGACAATGTTTGTATATTCAACTACTCTTCCTGTGCATTAGTCATTTGAAGCGGTGATGGAAGTATCTGGAGTGAAAACAAGGTATTCAGAGCATACAATGCTACCTGCTGAAGCAGACATCTTGCTAGTTACAGAGAGCTCCTCAGAGGAGGATTCAAAGACTGATGACCAGTCCTATTTTCCCCCTAAGGTCTATGCTCAAACTTGGCAGGGTTATATTACCCATGTCATGCATGTTGTCTTGCATTGCTTAGTTTTTACATCATATATGGATTGCCATCTACTTACTTGCTTACTATATAAATCATATATTTGAATTATATCATGCCATCATGTTTACATAGTACATACACATCATCTATCTGAATTATGGCATGGCAACCAATTTAATAAAGACATCATATAGTTATATCATCTCATCCTGTTTAGTGTTTACAGTCATCATATTTTGAATTATGGCATTCTATCCGTGAATGTATGTGAATTATGGCATGCCAACCTATTTAATAAACACATTATATAGTTATGTCATGTCATCCTATTTACATAGTCTCATATTTTGAACTATGTCTTTCCATCTTTCTTAGTTAGCCATCATAATGTGAAATTGTGTCATGCTATCCTGTTTAGTTAGCCATCATATATGTGAAATTGTGTCATGCTATCCTGTTTGGTTAGACAACATAAATATGAATTATTTCATGCCCTCTTTTATTCCCCACTATCCATTGCACCTGTCTATCATACAATGTCTATACTTTCAATTACTTTTCTTGTTTATCAGCCATTTGAATTAGAGAGCGTGATGGCAGTATCTAAGGGAGTAACAACACGGTCTTCAGAAAAGATAGTGCTACCAGTTGATGCAGATAGAACCACGGTTGTACTTCCCCAAGGACCAGATCCACCACACATAACCCAGAGTCTCGCAGATTGTACCCCTACCCAGTTGGACAGAGAACCAGCTACACCCCTTCTAACCCCAACCCCGGCAGATAGTAACCCAGTTCCAGTTGACACAGCACCATCTCCACCATAGAGCACCCAAACACGAGCAGTTAGTAAGGGAACTGCGGTGCCCAAAGCACGAGGACCACCACTCCGAATCCAAACTCAACGCTTAAAGGAGAAGAAGATTTGTTCTCAGGTCAGGTTCTGTAGCTATGGTTCATACTCCTTTGCTCTTGCATGACTGTATTTACTCATACCAACTATTTTCAAATTTGAAGGATGGAATTGAAACTCCAATGGCGCAACAGGTATGTTTTAAACCTGTTTCTTTAACTGGTTTGCTGTTGTAACCTGCTCTATGTTGATTTCAGTTTCAATTGAATAAAAAGTTATGTTCTCATGCCATGCACATTACAAGTGTTGTTATTGCTCTATAGTTACCCACACTTATATTCTGTCTATTCTGCTTTGTCTTGAACAAATATTATTTGAACTATGTCTCTATCTTGATTTGGCAACAAAAACTAGAATGATATAGACCATAAAGTGACCATGGTACATAGATATATGTTTGTTTCATGTTGTTATCCTGTCCACTTTACTACTGAACTCATTTACCAAAATGAGTTTCATATACAACATGGTAAACATGTGATGTGTCTGCTTGTTTCTCTTTTAGAATGAGGACAAAATATTGGAGAATAGTACCGCGTTATCCAATGGTAAAGGAAGTAATGCAGATAAGGTTCAAGATAGTGAGACATCCCTGTTGGTCTCCAAGAAAGCTGATAAAAACTATCTTGACGACAGTGAGGGAACCCAAAAGTCCTGTCTTGATGTAGTGTTCGAGTTACTGGCCACTACTGCTGGCACAAGCTCTTCGAACTCATTGCCTGAATCAGTTCATCTTCTTGAGTCTCAACTTCAAGTTGAAAGACATCGATCAGATGTGCTGCGACAGGAAGCTAAAGGACTGAGGAAGTCCCTAGAGAATTCAGATGCATATTTTCTGGTGCAACAGCAAGCGCTGGAGGATTTAAGTGCCAAACAAGAGAAAGTTAATAAGCTTGCTAAGCATCTTGCTAGCATTATGGGTACCCAGGATATTGTTTCTTGAGATCTTCTAAAGTGGTTTCAGTTCTGGATTTGTTTTGCTACGGCGTTTATTTGTGCTGGTCACCAACTTTGACAACCAGTGTATATGATATGTTGCTTTGTTCCCTATATTTGCACTGGCGGCGAACTTTGATGCCCAGTGGATGTAATATGTGTAATAGCCGTGATAGCCTAGCATTAGTTGCTTGCTTATTTATTTCCTTGTTGTCTTGTTTATTTGTTTGCTTGTAGTCATTGCAGTTCTTTTTCCGCGGTTAGCTAGTGGCAGCAATAACCTATTTTTTAAAGCTAGGCCACAATAACCATGGGCTAATATTTACTGTAGTGACACTGGGCCTCCTACTGGTCGTAGAACCAGTGGGCCTTCTATGGGCCGTAGAAACAATGGGCCTTCTGCGGGCCGTATTATCAATAGGCCTTATACGGGCCGTATAATCGATTGGCCAAACATGGGCCAAACAGACCGCATTATGGCCGTAAACGGGCTAGAGTTGGAAGCGTCCGTTCATGGGCCGACCATAACGGGCCATCGTTAATAGGCCGTATTTGATGACGCTATGAAATCGACCCAGCGTATTAACGGACCACAAACGGCCCGACTGTAACCACGGGCTGAATTTGGCCCACAAGAAGAAAATGACAGTAATGGGCCGTAAGTAAACGAATGTTGGAAATAAGCCCAAGAATAAATGGGCTCTGAGAAGGCCGAAAGATAACATGGGATGGAAACGGCCCAACGGAATAACGTGTCGTTAATGGGTATAAAGTGATACACTGTTCATTACGGGCCAGTTTCACCATGGACCGCTAATGGGTGTAAAGTGATACACTGTTCATTACGGGCCAGTTTCACCATAGGCCGTTGGTAGGCCAAGAGTTACATAGGGCCTCATATGGGTCGAAAGACGTCATGGGCCATACATGGGCCAGAAGTGAAAACGGGCTGGAATCATATTGGATGGCCCACATGATGCTACTGGGCCTAATTCGGATAGGGTGTAACGGGCCTTGGGTTAGCAGGCTGTAAATGGGCTATATTCGAACATGTCGTTAACAGGCTTTCCATGGGCCGGCCCGCCAGCTTTTGACCAAGTCAAATGGGCCGGCCTTTTCACAGGAATGGGCCTCTATTGGGCCGTGCCACGTGTCAATGTATCATAGGCGCCTTCTGGCCAATGAGTGGTTGACATCTGTCCCAACGATGAACCGACACGTGTTTCCTCCAGCCAATGATGATATTACACGTGGAAAATCCCCATTGGTTGGGGCTGTTAACGGGTTATCGGATCCAAAACCCGGCATAATAGCTTAACGGCGTTCCATTACGGTGGATGCCACGTGTCGGTCACCCTTGACGAAAGCACTTCTGTGACGCGTGATTTATCGTCATGGAAGTGGGTACTTCCGTGATGATAATTTCGGTAATGTCATGGAACACTTCTACGATAGCACAGGTATGACTATCTTGATTCTGTCATAAATTTGTCATGGATGTACATGCATGACAAAAAAAGCAACCTACTGTGACAAACACGTATCATCACGGAAGTGTATTTTTTTGTAGTGTTTTGGGGCTTGATGAAAAATCGAGTGCTAGTTTCTGTAGGTTGGCCCGCCCAACAAATGGGTTGCTGGTCCACCACAGACTCAGAGGATAAAAATACAAGTTGTATGGTGCAGAGGCAAGTAAAAAACCACCATCAAGAGCCATCCACTAAAGAAGAAGAAAATGTGTCTGATGTGCTTCTTCAGTCGTGCCGCCGGCCCCCTCTTTAATCCAGTTCGCTCGGGGATCTAGCTGGTATCATTTTTTCCAGAGGGCGAACAAGTATCAGCTAGGCCTAGGTATGCGTAGCCCACGACATATGAAGACAGGGTTTCAACTTATTTTTTAGGTCCATACCGGCCTATGGGCCTCCCAGCGTAGGTTTTACTTTTTCTTAAAGATTGGCAGCCCAATGTATTTTCTTAATAAAACGCAGATCTCTGTTCTATTTATCTATATATAAGAATACTAATGTTGTGTCCAATTTATGTTTTCCCTTCTAACCGCATTATATATATTTATATAATTACTAATATTGTATATTTTATAGAGACTTATATATACATTATAAAAACATCCCACGTGTTATTAACTTATAAAAGTAAATGTTTAATAGAAGTTGGCAAGGAAAATCCTGGTTGCTTTTGACTCACAGGTAGGAAAATCCTGGTGATTGCGTACAAAAGCTTGCGAAGATTTTAAGGACCAATGTAATAATAACGCGCTCATTTTTATTTTGAGCAATAACTCGCTAATTTGTTAATTTTATATATAAAAATGTGTCGCAGCGCTTTATTTTTTGATATAAGTTGCTCCTTCTAACCTAACATTATACTGTATATAGAATGAGCCCGGCTAATTCGTGTATTTCAAGAAAGTGCAAATGGGCTGGGATTTCTTAGAAAATATTAAATGGCTGCATTGATGCGAAATTATTTGTTCACCCAGCCCAACAAATGGACTGTACATTCTAGAAAATGGGTTAAAAAAAGAAAACATGGGTTAAATATATACCACATTTTTGCAGTCTGACATGTGGGCCAATAGGTCGAAGCCTACGCAGGGTGTTGTCAACTTGGTCAACAAATGATTATAACATCCACAGCCATTGGAGTTATATCCAACGGCCGGCATGCACCTTCAATCTCTCGTCTTCTTCCTCCAGCGTCGCTGGGACCGCCTGGCCCGGCCTCTGGCGGCTAGTGGCTCTGCTTAGCACGCATCACTGCAAAGTGCTACCCCACCGCCTGCCAGGCTATCCCTCCACACCACCACACCTCCTGTTATTCTCCACCGACTGTAGCCCCACGCCGCACCAGAACCACTTATAACCCTTGTACTCCTCTCAATCTGTCACTCCACTGCCGCGTCTTCCCATCTTCGGGTCGTTCTCATCCAGGGCCTTGCCGTCGTCCACCGCCTCGCTACGCTCGGCGCGGCATGGTCAACAAACGAGAGTCATCAGAAGAGGACTGTACGTGGAGAGCCTGACGGCTGAGATCCATGAGGTCCATGGTTGCACGCAAGGAAAGTTCCTCCTTATTAAGCAGAAAAAAATGTTTTCTCCCCCTGACAGCTAGGACCCATCGGTTGTATCTTCGCACGGAAGGAAGTGCATCCTTGTTATGCCAAAAAAACTATTCCTCCCATTGACAGCTGGGACCCGTTAGATTTGGTGGTTGACTTGTGGGCCTACTAAGCGGACGTGTACGCAGGGCTTTGTCAACTTAATCAACAAATAATTCTAGCAGCTGGACCGTTGGACGTTAATCCAATACCCGTGCTCCTTCTTCAACCTCTGTTCTTGCTCCTGTCTCCCGTGGGCGGTAGTGCTGCCGCGCACCCGAACCAGTCAAGTTTCCCACTCATCTCCATCTGCGACTCCACTGCCGCGTCTTCCCCATCTCCGGGTCGTTCCAGTATGGGGCCTCGCCATCGTCCACCATCCTTGGTGCACTTGGCACGGTGTGGTCAACATGGTCAACAAACGAGAGTCATTGGGAGATGACTGTACATGAGAGGCTGACAGTGGGGACGCACCACGCCCATTGATGCATGCATCCAACTGCATCCTTTTTACCCTAAAAAATAATGTTTTCTCCCCCTGACTACCGGGACCCACTAGCTACATCTACGCACGCAAGGAAGTGCGTCCATATTGTGGGCAAAAAAATGATTCGCCCCGTGACTACTGGGATCCACCAGCTACATCTTCGCACGCAAGGAAGTGCCTACAGTTGGGACCCACCTGGTCGAAGCGTACCTAGCATTGTCATTCTGGTCGCGAACATGTACGTACATACTGGTTGATGTGGAGGCGTGCATGTGTCATAGTAGAGGCGCACACGTAGCATGTACACGTACGTACAGCGGCCAGGGTGCAACAAAGAAAATACGGCCACATACGTACATACGGGCGGGGTCTCGAACGCCTACTCATGCATACGTACAGCTAGGGCTCGTGTACATGGTTGTGGCCAGGTCGGAGCAGAGAAACTGCATCGTCGTCGTGTTCATGGGGAGGCAACGAAATGCGCTGTGTTCATTGGGAGGCAACGGAACGCGTGTTGTTCATCAGGAGCCAACCGGCTTGGACGGAGGAGCCAATGGAAATGAGGCCTGCCGTACCGCAGAACAGAGGAAACAGCCTTGTGTTTGACCGGCCACGATGGAAACTGGATCATGTTCATCGGGAGGGGTCTTGCGAACCGCAAAACAGAGGAAACAGACCTCCTACGGTCGAAACGGGGTCCTGTTGATCGGGAGGGGTGTGGCGTACCGGAAAACGGAGGAAACAGACATGTGTTGGAGCGCTACGGTCGAAACGGGGGTCCTGTTCATCGGAAGGGGTGTGGCGTACCGCAAAATGGTACTCCACGGGATATTGTTCATCTCCACCGTCGACCTCCTCCAGCCTCCGCAGGCTCCTGTTCATCCACCATCGACCTCCTCCAGCCTCCACCTGCGACTGTTCATCCACGGGCTCCTGTTCATCCAGCCTCCACCGCGCACTCCTCCACCGACTACTGTTCAACCATCCCTCTCCACGGGGTCCTGTTCAACCACCCCTCCATGAGCTACTGTTCATCCAGCCCTCCACCGGCTACTGTTCCACCAGCCCTCCACCGGCTACTGTTCAACCAGCCCTCCACGGGGTCCTGTTCATCCAGCCCTCCACGAGGTCCTGTTCATCCACCGACTCGATCGATTAGGGTCCTCTTCATCCAGCGGCAACGGCCTCTACTACTACGGGGTCCTGTTCATCTAACCTCCCACTAGGAATTGTTCATCCAAACCCCCCAACAATGCTCACTGTTCATCAAGAGGCAGCATCGGTCGGCTTCAGTTAGAAGCAGTAGCGAAGGAATCACTCGGGTTCAGTTAACAACAAGGGATCGATCGATCGCTCGGGTTCAGTAACGTGTAGCCTGCAGTGCAATCGCTCGGGTTCAGTTAGAGCGCAACGCCTCGCACACACGCGCATACCTACAAGAGAAACACGCAACGTTCGGCCCCGACCACCCACCATAACCAGGAACTCCCCCAATATTTTCCTCACCCTCACTTCTACCACGGTTTTCTCCGTCATGGACGACCAAAGAATGTCATGCAGCTGCGTCTCCGGCCCGCCCAGGACGAAAAGCCCATTTTCTGTCATGATTTTTTGTCATAGATGTAGGAGCCCACCACATCTATGATGATACCAGGTTTTGTCACAATTATCATCATAGAAGTTTCATAAGCATGATAGAAAAAAATCATTCGGCCCAAAATGTCATGATGTGTCTTTTTTGTAGTGTAGTAGTTCTGCTATGTTTATGAGTAGTGTTGTACTTGTGATATTCATGCTTGTCATCATGCCATGCTCAGTTGGATATGATTCATTGTTGATATGGTTGTCGCACCCCATGCTTATATCATGCTCATGCATTGTAATTGCATCATGTTATTTTATCATGGCTCAGCATATTGCATTCAAGTTTAACCGAATTAAATTGAACTAGAGCAACTATTGGTTGAGTCATGGTGCCACCATATCGGGATGACAAGTGCAACCACATTTCCCTTTATGGGGAGGCCGTTAGTCGTTCGTTGCCATGCCTTTTGTCGGTGCTTCCAACGAGGCAAGGTTATGGGCATGTGTTACCCTGGCCCGGTAAGGAAACATAATCTTGTGGACCCATTGTTGTTATGGTACCATGTCCCCGTTTCGGATTGTTTATTTGCCACGACGGTGGTAGTTTTGCCTTTGGTAGGCTGGGTCACCCAGGACTAAGCCCAGTGGGGAGTTGGTCGGAGTTGCCGTAAGAGTGTCATGGCAAAGGGAGAGTTCTATCAGAATGACGTTGGTCCACCCGAATGGGAGTGCGAGGCCATGGGTTCCATGGTGTGGGTAAAGTGCGCTACCTCTGTAGAGTGTATTAAATCTATCGGTAGCCACGCCCGTGGATAAGGGCCTAGTTCGTAGTTGTTCACACTATGGGTCAACAGTAATAATAATAATAATAAATTGCTTAACAACAACCCCGGTTCGATGATGAGAAAGAGATTGGTTGTGATCAAGAGAGGATCACGGAGGTATCGTGGATACCAGAGTTGGTTGATCTTTATGTGAACGTGAGATGATCACTGTGGTATCGAGGATACCGAGTTGTTGGACATTCGTGATGTTGTGCGAGAATCGTGGGAAAAGATCAAGCTCCTTGTGGTCATTTAATGATTACTACGATATTGTTTGTACCAAGCTTAATTTGATCCTGAGATGATCGTGTGATGTACGAGGCTGGTACGTGATGCATGTGATGGTTACGAGGTAAACCGAGCAGAATAAGTGGGGCATATAGTGTCATCATGTTGCATGATAGTGTCATCATGTTTATATGCACATGCCATGCTCATATTGTTCTAGCTATACCATGTTGTTAATGCCATGTTGTTCTGATGATCTCATGATAATCCCTGCTTAACATGTAATTGACATGCTGTTGTTTGTCTTGAATGCTTCTGGTTATTGTGAGCTTGCAAGTACATTCAATGTACTGACCTGGCGTGTCATGCTAGTTTGCGGGTCATGCCGGATTTGATTGCTTGTTTGCCGTGGATTCCTTGTTTGCGAGCTAGGATAAGGGTTCCAGCCAAAGTCCCTGTGGAGTGGAGTTCACCACGCCGTCGTTGTTCCGCTGCTAGAACTCATTCCGCTGCTTCGAGTTGTTCTGCTACTTGCATAGAGCAACCGTGGCAGGCGTAGTGTCGTCGTGCCAGTGTAATTCCTCATTATATCAGAACCCCTTGTACCCAATATAGATTGTAATAAAGAGCTGATTTGTTCTATGCTAAGCAGTGTCGTATTCCAGAAGACTTCTCCTCGATCTCTGGGTTGGAATACGGGGCGTTCCTGTTTCTCTGAGTCGGGGTGACACAAACTATTGCTAACTCATAGTGATAAAGTAAAGCAATTACATGGCGTGTGCATTTCATACAATAAAGAGACAACCACAAGGCTCATGTCGGTTGTCAGATATCTTACAAAACATGAACATCTCATACAATAATGTTTATCACATCCTATCTTGACCATATCATATCACAACATGCCCTGCAAAAATAAGTTAGACGTCCTCTACTTTGTTGTTGCAAGTTTTACGTGGCTGCTACCACTACACCATGACACTCAAAGCAGCGTTAGACAATCTGCCGGCATAAGTCACCTACAGCGACACATTTTATGTCGGTAGAGACCTTTCCTGACATAAAGGTGGGTGTCGCCTATAGTCCTGTCGGGAAAGGGCTTTGCCGACGGATAAACCTTTTCTGACAGATAACATGACAACATTAGTGATATCTTTCCCGACAGACATTTCTGCAGCGACAAATAGCTCTATGCCAACGGTTTAAGTGATGCCATAGCTACGCCGACAGTCTGTCTGATACTACGTGCGCCGATAGATAGTTCATTGTCCATTTCTATGCCGACAGTTTATCTGCAGTGTGTTATGCCAACATATAATGTGACATGAACACTTCTACCGACACACTTAGTGCGAGGGTTATACATTTCAATTCATGTTCAATATGCAATACAATTGCACTCTTCCATTCATCACAAGGTAACAAGCAATGCATTCATTCTAAGATATGTAGATGATTCCACTTACACTGTTCCATTCATAACAAGATAACAGGCACATCATCCATTCAACATTCACAGAAGATTCATTGGGTTTCTTCACTCAAGTAGCTACATCCACTAAGAAAATAGCCAAGTGGCATATGTCAGAGTTGACATTCTGGTCATGTCCTATTACAAAATATGAGCAAGTTCTCAAAAGACCAATCATTTTATCACTTGACTACTACAAAATATTATGGAAGATACCTAGTCTTCGATCAAGCCGACATCAACTTCCATATGCACAAAATGCGTCGACAATGTTCCATGTTATGGTCAAAAGCGATCAGTGGAACATCCTAGATCAACTTCACTACTTGCTACTTTCTGCCATTTGTCCCTGCAAAAGAACTTGTATCTTTGAGCAATCTTAGAAAATGACAAGCACAAGCAACGAAATGAAGTCAGGATGGAATAGATGTGATTTTTTGTAGACCATAATATTGTACAAAATGAAGTATTGCATATTGGACAAACATTAGCCTTAGCATGGTTTTTCCAGAAAAGAATGCAATCATGTTCACATGCATGAATACTAACATATCCAAGTCCTAGGCATTTCACCAATTTCTTAGCTTCATTATAGTTCTTCGCTAGTGAGGACCCTTCAGGAAAAGCATCATTAAGTAGATCTAGCAGCAGGTTAAAACTTTTATCTGACCATCCACCAAGCAATTTGACATGAAGTAATCTAATTATGAAACATAGTTTTGAGAACTTCTTACACCTAGGATATAGCTCTTGACTAGAGTCATTTTTTAACTTTTGAAGAGCTTCTAAATATGCATCAGTCTGCTCAGAAACGGTGTCATCTTCAAAGTCCCCCTCCTTATCTAAACCACCCCCTAAGTCTCGAAGCAAATCAGAAATGTCATCCTCTTCGGGTGACTCCTCCTCGATCTCATTCTCATGAGCGTCAGGAACATTCAAGAAAGAAGAACTAGATTCTCCATGAAAAATCCAAGCTTTATACCCACGGAGAAACCCATCACATACCAGATTATCACGCACCTCTCTTTCTTCATTCCATAATGAGTTTGAACAGTTCTTACAAGGACATAATATTTTGTTTCCGTATGAATTACTAAATGCAAAGCTTAAGAATTTTTCCACCCCTTCCAAATACACCTTTGGGTGCCTACATGTTATATAAATATACATGTGCATCAGATCAAATGTAGTTAAATAATTGCTAAACGCCCTATAACCACTAAAATTGTGTGTTATACCTAGGCTCATCCATCCACCTTTTGTCCATGGTGACTGCACCTTGACAACTAATTCAGAGACTGAAATGTACAGATTTGGAATATCGATGTTGCTGTAGAGATTCGGAATATCAATGTTGCTGCAAAAAAATGTCATTCACTATGAACATGCATATCAAATAGAAAAAAACTTAAAACATGGACATTAAACTTAAAACCAGCCTGGATACGCTTAATCATATGCCTTCTAGAGAGATCTATCTATGATGAAATAATAGTTCAGTAGGCATTACACAGATCACACTAAGTAGTGTTCACACAACCAAATCTGCAACTACTTGAAATAGAAAATGAACAACAAAAATTTGAAACTGAAAAAATATCATGCAAGTCATCCAATCAGATCATCACACAAGCATTATTCAATCGGGCCATTAGTAATTACAGAAGGTAAATCACCTCTTGAATTCAGTAGACGGGGCAGAGGAAAGTAGCAGGAATGGAGGTCGACCGTGGAGGTGGATCCTTGATGAGTTGCTGCTCCTCGACGAGGTGGACAGGTTGCTGCTCTCGGCGAGGTGAACACACTGCTGCTCCTCGGCCAGGTGGACGCGCTGCTGCTGCTTCTCCTTGCCAGTGGTGGTCGACGGTGTTGCTGCTCCTCGCGCAGCGGACGGAGCTGCAGCTCCTGGAAGGGTGGTGCGCAGCGGGCTAGAGAGTTGTGGCGCGACGGAGGGCCAGAGGACGGGTGGCGGCGCGTAGGCGGGGCGGCACCGCAGTGGGTATGGCCGGCGGCGCGGGTAGGGGCGGAGGCGCAGTGGGTCGGGGCAACGGCGCAGGTCGGGGGCGACAGTGGATTAGGTCGAGGGCTGAGAGCCTGAGAGATTGGGGATTGGGGATTTGGGATCGAAGGGTTTTTTATTATCTTTGCCTTTTTCTGCTCGTATGGCGTGCGCATGGCTCTCTTTTCGCGCCATATTTTTGGCTGTGGGCTGAGGCGAAGAACGCCAACACATTTGGTGTCCACATGAATCGGCGACACACTGGCAATCGCTAAAGATTTCATCTACCAAAAAAAATGACGTCGATGCTCCTGTGGAGCTTTGCCAATGGATAATATGTCATGAGCTTATATAACTCCGACATACTGTGTGTCGGTACAGTTTGAGACAAAATAAGTGTCGGCGATTCTCACCTATACCAACAGATGCATGTCGCCTTTGTAGTGTCATGGTGTAGTGTACGGGCTTGTAGCAAGAACCATTCTTACCTACGCATAAAACCACAATGGTGTTTCGTCAAGTTTGCTATTTTAACCTTCTTCAAGGACCGGTCGCAGTCAAATTCGATTCAACTAAAGTAGGAGAAATAGACACCCACCATCCACCTTTATGCAAACTAGTTGCATGTTAGTCAGTGGAACCGGTCTCATGTGCGTGGACATGTAAGGTTGGTCCAGGCCGCTTCATCCCACAATACCATTGAATCAAAATAAGACGTTGGTGGTAAGCAGTATGACTATCACCGCCCACAACTCTTTGTGTTCTACTTGTGCATATCATCTACCCAAAGACCTAGCTCTAATACCACTGTTGGGAATCATTGCATGGAAAACAAAACAAAAATCTACGCTAGGGATGGCAATGGGGACAATCCCCTATGGGGATACCTAAAACATCCCCATCCCCATCTATTCCCTATCATCCCATCCCCATCCCCGTTTACATGACTGGGGATGAAATTTCCCCATACTCATATACATAATATGACACCCTATAATCAACATACATACATGGTGTTGTCCTTGTCCTGCTAATGCCTATCTAGGCCATATTGACTTCTTGGTCATGATGGCAGCCGATGTGAGGATGTCAGATAGTTTTAAGGGTTTTTCAGAGCTTTTTTTTGTTTCCGCAAGTTTTTGTGTGAATATTTTAAGGTTGACCGCAGTATCACAGTTACTAACCAGGTCCCCGATGGGTATTGGGTCTAGGGAATAGTATATCGTCCCCATCCCCGTCGTACCCTATGGGGAATACAATAGTTTGGTAAATATCCCCATGGGGATGTTTTTCGCCCATCCCCACCCCCTAATAGATGAAATCCCCATGGGTTTGGCGGGTATGGGGCCCCGTTGCCATCCCTAATCTACACACACGCAATGATCTATCCCTGGTGATGCATAGAAACGAGGGGGGAGTGTGTCTATGTACATTCATAGACCGTAAGCGGAAGCGCTTCACAACGCGATTGATGTAGTCGAACTTCTTGTCATGTCAACCGATCAAGTACCGAATGCATGACACCTCCGCGTTCTGCACACATTCAGCTCAGTGACATCCCTCTCCTTCTTGATCCAGCAAGACGTCGAGGTAGTAGATGAGCTCCGTCAACACGACGGCATGGTGACGATGATGGTGAAGTGATACTTCTGCAGGATGCTGCTAACGCGACACTATGATCAGAGACCCTTCGACGAAATTGTGTGCGATGCAATAATCGCAAACAAAAGGTGCAAAATGTATGCAATGACGGATGCATCAAACACAGTTTGGATTTTAGTTGCGTGTGCAATGCAGGGCATATGGTTCAGTTAAATTAATTGTTTGCGATGAGGAGGAACAAAACAAGCGGGCAGCCAGATGAAGGTGTGTGCGATATACAACATACAGTTCACTCGGATGAACTGTTTGTGATTGGGCAACACAAAAGAAACGGTCAGCTAGATCAAGGTGTGTGTGATATATGGCATGCGGTTCACTCGGCCTTGTCGTTAGTGTGTGACCTCTGTGGCAACCATTCGCTCCCCACTAGCCTCTTCTTGTACCATGGCAACTGTCCACCGCCTCTTCGCCATTCCCTCTCGATTTGGAACTGTTGTCGCACGCTCTTCCTCCCTCCATTTGCCTTCACCCTTCCTTCTGCCATTGTTCGATCATCTTCTCCATGGAGGGAACAGGCCGAAAACGACCCCATTATTCTTCCCCTGATCTGAAAGATGACGTGGTGGAGGAACTCATTGATCGGTGCAACGTCATCACCTCGGCTAGCACGGCAGGTTCATTCAAGTCCATTCTTGACTCCACAAATAACATCATTGCAAAGAACCCAAGGGTTCAGGAGCGGTTTGATCTCCCCTATCTTCTTCACCATGACGCTGGGCGCCGGCGTGGGGACAATGGAAGCGTCACCTTGTGTAAGTTGATGCCGCTTGATAATGATACGTGTGATGTTAAGATGTCATCGCTTGAGGGTAAGGCTTGGGCAGGTGTAAATGGAGATTGGGTTGTTTATATTGGGTATAACTGTGAGTGGGAACTTGTGAATGTGTACACTCGTCACCGGGTTCCACTTCCAAAAATCACAGACTGCCCTGAGGTTGAGCACACAGATGATCTATGTATGTTCAAATACGATCATGGTGACTATCATCTACGGAAGATAGCAATTTGTCCAGTTCCCAACCGCTCTTGGAATTACAAGAACTATGAAGTTGTTGCTATCTTCGACAAGCTTGTTGTCATCCTTACTTCCACGCCTCGATGGATATTGCTCAAAAATCAATTTTTGTACACGGATGAGTATTGTGATGCAATTCAATACGAGAGTCATGTGTTTGCTACCACCACTCGTGGCACTGTTTTTGCATGGAATCCTTATGACTTTGGTATGTTTGTCTTCCACCGTAATTATAATTGTTTCATCCACATGCATGCGGGTTAGCTCGTTTCCCTTTACTAATTAACCTTCCTGTGTTTCCAAGGTCTTGTGAACATTCCACAACTTATACTTGAAAAAAATTATAATCAAGGGGGAGATGACGATAGTGATGATCATCAGCATGAGGACGAGCAGGACCTATATACTTAGTGGCGCCTGGCAACTTATTCCGATGGATCACCTCTTATTGTATGTATACAGGGCACTGCTGATGTTACTAACGAAGTAGGTGTTGTCTCCCATGGTCGCACTCTCTAGACCTATTCCAACATCCGTTGCAGGTATTCGGGATGGATACTAGTGTGCTAGCGCCAACACCTTCTCCTTGGTTCAGTATTGATAGTCTTGGAGAAAACTCGCTCTTCCTTGGACAAAACTATCCAATGATGGTGAAAGGCAATCCAGCTACTGTTGACACAACATTAGTACCATTTATGAGAAGCAACTGTATCTATACCTTGGACATTGCTATGGTTCCCTACCCTGGCTATCACAATATGTAACACCCTCGATGCGGCTATATCTCCCACGTGTCGAAGCACGACTTAGAGGCATAACCGCATTGAAAGCAATGTCGCAAGTGAGGTAATCTTCACACAACCCATGTAATACATAAGGGAAAGATATACATAGTTGGCTTACAATCGCCACTTCACACAATTACATGAATAAAGCATTACATCATCCAGATACAATCAAGGTCCGACTACGGAACCAAAATACAAGAAGACTACCCCAAAAGCTACACAGATCCCCGATCGTCCCGACTGGGCTCCACTACTGATCAACTAGAACAAAACAAGACAAAGGACAAGATCTTCATCGAGCTCCTCCTTGAGCTGGGTTGCTTCATCTGCACGGTAACCTCGGCACCTGCAAGCTGGTTTTGGAAGTATCTGTGAGTCACGGGGACTCAGCAATCTCACACCCTCGCGATCAAGACTATTTAAGCTTATAGGAAGGGTAAAAGGTATGAGGTGGAGCTGCAGCAAGCGACTAGCATGTATGGTGGCTAACATACGCAAATGAGAGCGAGAAGAGAAGGCAAAAGCACGGTCGAACAACTATGATCAAGAAGTGATCCTAGAACAACCTACGTCAAGCATTACTCCAACACCGTGTTCACTTCCCGGACTCCACCGGAAAGAGACCATCACGGTTACACACGCGGTTGATGTATTTTAATTAAGGTCAACTTCAGGTTTTCTACAACCGGACATTAACAAATTCCCATCTACCCATAACCGCGAGCACGGCTTTCGAAAGTTCAAAACCCTGCAGGGGTGTCCCAACTTAGCCCATCACAAGCTTTCACGGTCAACGAAGGATATTCCTTCTAGCGGGAAGACCCGATCAGACTCGGAATCCCGGTTACAAGACATCCTCGACAATGGTAAAACAAGTCCAGCAAGAGCGCCCGATGCGCCGACATCCTGATGGGAGCTGCACATATCTCGTTCTCAGGGCAACACCGGATGAGCATTACATACAGCTAAAACCAGCCCTCAAGTTTCCCTGAGGTGGCGCCGCAAGTGGCTCTAGTTCGGACCAACACTTAGACAAGCACTGGCCCGGGGGGTTAAAATAAAGATGACCCTCGGGATGCGCGACTCCCAAGGGAAAAAAGGCTAGGTGGCGAATGGTAAAACCAAGGTTGGGCCTTGCTGGAGGAGTTTTATCCAAGGCGAACTATCAAGGGGTTCCCATTATAACCCAACCGCGTAAGGAACGCAAAATCCGGGAACATAACACTGATATGACGGAAACTAGGGCGGCAAGAGTGGAACAAAACACCAGGCATAAGGCCGAGCCTTCCACCCTTTACCAAGTATATAGATGCATTAATTAAATAAGAGATATTGTGATATCCCAACAAGTAAACATATTCCAACAAGGAACAACATCTCCATGTTCCAACAAGGAATAAACTTCAATATTCACCTGCAACTAACAACGCTATAAGAGGGGCTGAGCAAAGCGGTAACATAGCCAAACAACGGTTTGCTAGGACAAGGTGGGTTAGAGGCTTGGTTCAACAATATGGGTGGCATGATAAGCAAGTGGTAGGTATCGCAGCATAGGCATAGCAAAAGAGCGAGCAACTAAGCAACCAAAGATAGAAGTGATTTCGAGGGTATGGTCATCTTGCCTGAAATCCTGCAAGGAAGAAGAACGAGTCCATGAATAAGATAAACGGACGTAGTCGAACGGATCCTCACACACACGACGTTATCGGAACCAACCGAAGAAACAACACCGGAAAGAAGCAAACAACATAGTAAACAACCAACACATCAACATGGCATGATGCACAATCGAGTACGATGCATGTCCGGTTTAATGATGCATGGCATGACAAAGTGCACAAGCAATCCTACAATTAAGTGAAGCTCAATATGCATCGGGATGCATATTAACAAAACACCACATCAAGTTAATTAGTTCGATCTCGTTTAGGTACTCAACAATATTAAATGTTGGTTAGCATGGCAAGAGGTGAAGCAAAGTAAAACTACCTATCTAGGCAAGTTTAAATGAGGCCGGAACAACAAACAACAAGTCTGGGAAAATCCTCATATGCATATATTAGGTTTGGTACTGTTCTGCCCTAAACCAAATTTTATAGTTGTTAAACATGCAAGATGAGTGCACCATGTTAAACTAGGCATTTTTCCACCCCAATAACATATAAAGTTTATTAAATTCGGAGTTACGGTTATTAAGTTATGGAATAAAACATTTTAGCATGGCAATAGGCAAAATTTAAACAAACAACATTTTAAACATTTTAAACATGGATGAAAGTTGCATACTATTAAACTAGATGAAATTCTAAGCAAGTTTCATATATAATTTATTTTAATCCGATGCACGGTTTGTGAGATATTAAATGCATGATCAACAATGGCTTTTCTGTAAAACTGCAATCCTGCGGATAAAGAACAAAATCACAGAACAGGGAAAAAACCCTATCGGGCTGAATCTGAAAGCTCTGCTGGCCCAACCCGAGAGGGGGGCTCACATTGGGCCAAGGCCTGCTGGAGGAGGGAGAGGCCGGCAGAGGCAAAGCTGGGCCGAGGTGAGGCCGGTCCAGGCGCGGTGGATCTGGCGGTTGACTCGATCGAGTCAACGTGGTCGAGCGATCACTGGCGCTGGTCGTTGTTCTGAAGGAAAAACGACAGTGATGGGTTCAGGCCGACGCGGGAACGGGCAAGGGCGGTGCAGGGCCGGGATGGCGCGATGGCACAGAACTTGGGGCGCCGGTGGCGTTGGTTGAAGGTGGCGGCGGACGAGGAGCCTCTCAGGCGACGGCTCTGTCACAGAGGAGACAGAGGGAGTCCGGTGAGATAAAGAGATAGGAAGGAGGCGACGGAGAAGAGGTGCGGTGACCTGCTGGTGTTGGGGAACTCCGGCAAAAACGAACTGCAGAAGGTGGCCTTGTAGCGCTAGAGCTCGAGGCGAGGGGCATCTCCTCGAGGAGGAGGAAGAAGCAGGGCGCGGCGGCGGGGATGGAAGCAGGGCGCGGCGACGGGGATGGAAGCAGGGCGCGGCGGCGGGGATGGAAGCAAGGCGCGACGCAGTGCTCATTTCCCTTGCGGGCTCGAGGAAGAAGCAGAGGAGGCAGAGGAACTGGGCGCTGCGGCGCAGTTCGGTTCCTGCAGGGATGCGAGAACAACGCCGATGTGCTCCACGTCCACGGCAAACGCGGAACTTGAGGCGCGAGGTGGGGCGGGCTCGAGCAGATCCGGCGGTGGCGCTTGCTCGGGGGCTACCGGACGAAGCGAAACGACGGCGGCGACGCCGTGGGGCTTGGGCGAGCTCCTGCTCGTTCCTGGGAAGGAGAGAGAGGGCCACCGTGAGAGTGAGAGAGGAAAAATTAGGAGGAGGAGAGAAACGGGACGAGGCCGGTCCTGGTCGTGGCCGCCGGCGGTGGGGTCGCCGGAGGGCGCGGCCTGCAGGGTCGGTGAGGCTCGGGTGCGAGGGCTCCTGCTCCGCTGCTGCTACGGGTTCGAGGAGAAAGCAGAGGAGGAGCTTCGGGGAAGGAGGAGGTGGATCTCTAGGAAGACAGGAGGAGTGGATCTGGTTGGGTGGCTGAGAAAAACGAGGAGGATGCGGCGGCGACCGAGGGGAAGGATCCCGAGGGGGATTTGGAGTGAGGCGGCGGCTGAGGGGGACAAACGACCTAGTTTTTAGGGCTTGGTCTGATATATATAGCAAAAGGATTAAAAGAGAGGGATTTGGATCATCGGATCGGAATCCGACGGACGAGAATAAAATAGGCAGGGAGTCCAAAAAGAAAAACGGAGATGTTTTGTAGACGTTTGGGGATGATCCGGACACAGTGGTAACGTCTGTCCGGGTCGGGTCCGGGACAGATTTCGGACGCGCGCGGGAGGAGGTCCGCGGGCTGACGAGAGAGGTTAGGTAGGGCCTGGTGGTGAGAGGTAGTACAGAAGGCAAAGGGCTTAGAAGATAGAAAAGGAGAGGCCCGGCGACTGTTTCCGAAGACCGAAAACGTCCGACGTGTGCCCGGCTATAATGCCGCTATAGTTTAATGGTTGGGCTATCAGACGAACTCCGAATGCGATAAAACTTGACAAGTGGTCTATCTACACTATAATAAGACCACACGCCAACTTTCACCCCATTCCGAGAACATTTTTCCGGCCACTTATAAAATAATATTACGGACATGCCGCGGGCGCGTGCGAGTGTGTCTGGGCTCAGAACGGACAACGGAAGGAGCTGGGGAAACTCGGACGGATGCAGGTTTTGAAAAACATGATGATGCAATGCAAATGATGACATGACAAGATGCAACACGCAAGCGAATGACATGGCAAAGACAGCGAATAACTGGAAGACACCTGGCACAATGGTCTCGGGGCGTCACAACACTCCACCACTACGAGAGGATCTCGTCCCGAGATCTAGAATGGCACTGGAGGGAAAACGGAAGAGAAAGAGAAGAGGTAAAACTAAGTTGCTTCTTTGACAAACGAGTGAAACCAAGGAACCTTGAGAGGTTGAACAAATTCGAGAAAAGAATACAACGAAGGTGAACAAGGTCGAAAACACTCCGTTAGAAAAGAGGGACAAAGAACATTGCAAAAAACCTTGAGGTTGAAGGGCAAGATATATATTGAAACCACTCCGGTTAAGTCAAGATAGAGAAGGATTAAGAATGATATAATTTGGACAGCACTCCGTCTGAGAAGGGACACAAAACTTGATAAGATGAGAGAACTTGAAAATAGGGCACGACACTCCGGTAAAATGGATAACACGAAAAGAACATGATCCTGACAAGAACAAGAAGAAGGTTTGAAGAGAGCAACATCACAATGCCTCCAGAAGAATTGAGAGAATGGATCTGAATGAACGGGGGAGAAAAACAAGGTCTTGAGAGAGCACGCTTACACCAAAAGCTAGAACGAAGTTGTTGGGTTATCAATAACGAAAAGGATAAGCTTGATATGGACTTATGGAATACATCTCAAAATTATGAGGTGACAACCTGCCATTCCCAGAAAAAGATTGGATTGATATGAACAAGGAGACAACAAACTTATTTCACCGTGAGGATAAATGAAGAACTTGTGTCATTTATAAGTACCATAATAGCAACAAACCTTAGGGAAGGCTTTAGGTGAAACATGGCACAAGATAACTCCAACGGAGAGGTTGATGGATTTTAAATACCTCATTCTTAACAACATGTGAATCACGAAACATGAACTCAAATTATCAAGAATGACATAATACCACCTCCAATGATACGAAAGAAAGAATTGCACTCTAGATTGCAAGATGAAGAATGCTTGAGCTCCTCTGAAAAGAATCTTAATGAACACTTGGAGAAGGGATTATTTCCTTGATGAAACCATCATGTAGAACCTCCATGAAGAACTCCGGTAAACGAAAGGATAACAAAAAGAAAGAGAAGTTGAGAATATAAGGTGAAGCCTTGCGATGATTTAGATGGAGCTTCGCGACGATATAATGCAGAAAAACTTGGAACTCCGGAAAAGAAAAGATGGAACAACTGAAATCAAGAATTTTGATGAACCTCCAGAATAAGGAATTAAATCACTTGGATGAAACAATAATAAGAATTACATTATGCTTATCCTTCACCAATTCAAATTGATGACAAGCAATGGATTTTGGCATACTACCTATTCTCGTAGAAAGGATTAAGATAGATATAGCACAAACTTGGGAAGGTCTTCGACAAATCCACCGGTAGGATTGAAAACAACAAATGAATTGATATGATAACAAGGTAAGAAGAATCTTGAACGAACCACCGTAAGAATTGAAAAAGAATGAATAAAAGATAACGAATCAATGGGAAGAATTTGCAAACGAATGAAGATGCGTGAGAGAATCTAGATACATGAGAACGAAGGGATCACGAACTGATTAGAGATCACTTGAACGAAGCACTAGTAAGATTTGGAGAACCATAGCTGAAAGCTGAGAATGAATAAATTCTGAGATGATGGGCTCCGGAGAAACAAACTGAAAAGAATCTTGAATTGCTCTGGATGGATGAAAAGAATTTCCACAATCAAAAACAATTATGAGAGGATGGCCTCAAACTAGAATCACGAATCTCTGAGAGAACGGATAAGATATGGAGGAAAAACTCTTTTTTGGTCTTCAAAATCCGAGAAAGATGACGAGAAACACCACCAAGAATTGTTGAGGCACTCTGGAATGAAGAATGGAAAAGGTTGAGCCAACGATGAAAAGAATTTAACCGATCTTGGAGAAAGGCATTTGACTGATGATAAATCATTCTTACGTCAAACTTTGAGATGAATATGAGAATAACTCCGGAAATTAGAAGAGTCAGGTAAGATCCTGGGGAAAAGACCTGTGGGTTAGGGCCCACTCAAAAGATACACCATAGAACAATTTAAAAAGAGAGAATGCACCGGTTGAATTAAATGGCTAGAATGAGATAACAACCTCGAAATAGGTTTGAACGGATCTTGAAGGAAAAGACGAGGCTTCCGAGATATCTTCAGCACTCCAGAATAATTGAATAGCGAGAAATGAATGAATATGATGAGCACCGGTATGATAAAACTTCTGAAATGAGGAAAGGATATGATCAACACCAAAAGCTTGAATTGAATCCACCGGAGAAGAAAAAGAATGATGAAAGATGAGCTAGTAGAACATCTTCATGGAAAACACTGGGTAAGAACATTGACGGAAAAAGGAATGGAGAGACTTCACAATAATAAAAGGATACTTGATTAAGAAATCTGAGTCGTCAAAGAAAAAGGGTGGGTGGGCGGGAAAACAAAGGCAACTTGGGGACGGATGAAACAAACACCGTTGAGAAGAACTGATACTTGATCTTGCGGATGTTGCAATGATTGGATCCACTTGAAGAGAAGCACACCGGTTTAAAAAGGATTGACATGACAAACTCGATGATCGAGAAGGATTAGTGTTCACATCGGGGTATGAGAACACCACTTAGGAAAGGTATGGAATCAACATTTGACTTCGAAGCAACTCGAATACCACAACTCAAAACAAAACAAAGGATTGGCTCGCAGAATAAGCCGGAACAAACATATGATAGAGATTTCGTCCGAAGTTTTCGTGGTGGGGCCTACACAGGCTTGATCGTACAGCACCATCATGTACAAGGCAGTGCACATGACATACTAAGCGTCCCCGAGTCGACATAGCCAAGGACTCTTTAATACACAACGAGACCACTGTAAAACCGACCGTGAATAGGCGGACCACTAGACGTCGAACCCCAATTTCATATCATACATCTGTCGGAAAGATATCCTAAGAGCTACTTGAATTCCCACTTATAAACTCCCGAAACTTTCCGGTTATGCAATCAGGTGTTGGGGATACAGGGGAAGCATAATATCTCACCCAAACTAACAAATCCTACATCCAACTGTATCCATCCTTCAACACATAACCAAGAAACCTTCGGAAATCGTCTACCTCAACCTTCGAAAAGCATCTGTTATACGAGTTATGGCAATACTCCCGAACTCCCGCCCCGGTACTGGGAGGCGTCGAGGTTATCTCACCAACAACTGCATAAAAGAGATTTTCGATGTCGGCGAAACTAACTCAGGTATTCCAGAACTGCAACGATAAAATTGTGACGACAACACCTCGGAGCTCAACTCCCCGGGACACTGCCACAACCCCTAAATGACAGGAGGCACCAAGAACAATGTTCTCGTCACAAAACCATCGGAAGGATTCCAAGATACCTGCGTGATCCTAAAAAAAATTTTGTGAAAATTTGAGAAGAGGAGAGTCAAAACTCTACGTCAGGATGCCCCACCAGAGCGATGAAGGGACTGAGGAGTAAAAAGAATTCCTAACTCTCCGATATATATAATCCTAAATGACTCAAAACATTTTTCTAGACTCAACAACGCCAGCTATTCGATCAAGCAAGGGGCTCCTAAGGTTGGGGAAGTCTCTGATTACCAACTTGTAACACCCTCGATGTGGCTATATCTCCCACGTGTTGAAGCACGACTTAGAGGCATAACCGCATTGAAAGCAATGTCGCAAGTGAGGTAATCTTCACACAACCCATGTAATACATAAGGGAAAGAGATACATAGTTGGCTTACAATCCCCACTTCACACAATTACATGAATAAAGCATTACATCATCCAAATACAATCAAGGTCCGACTACGGAACCAAAATACAAGAAGACTACCCCAAAAGCTACACAGTTCCCCGATCGTCCCGACTGGGCTCCACTACTGATCAACTAGAACGAAACAAGACAAAGGACAAGATCTTCATCGAGCTCCTCCTTGAGCTGGGTTGCGTCATCTGCACGGTAACCTCGGCACCTGCAAGCTAGTTTTGGAAGTATCTGTGAGTCACATGGACTCAGCAATCTCACACCCTCGCGATCAAGACTATTTAAGCTTATAGGAAGGGTAAAAGGTATGAGGTGGAGCTGCAGCAAGCGACTAGCATGTTTGGTGGCTAACATACGCAAATGAGAGCGAGAAGAGAAGGCAAAAGCACGGTCGAACAACTATGATCAAGAAGTGATCCTAGAACAACCTACGTCAAGCATTACTCCAACACCGTGTTCACTTCCCGGACTCCGCCGGAAAGAGACCATCATGGTTACACACGCGGTTGATGTATTTTAATTAAGGTCAACTTTAGGTTTTCTACAACCGGACATTAACAAATTCCCATCTGCCCATAACCGCGGGCACAGCTTTCGGAAGTTCAAAACCCTGCAGGGGTGTCCCAACTTAGCCCATCACAAGCTTTCACGGTCAACGAAGGATATTCCTTCTAGCGGGAAGACCCGATCAGACTCGGAATCCCGGTTACAAGACATCCTCGACAATGGTAAAACAAGTCCATCAAGACCGCCTGATGCACCGACATCCTGATAGGAGCTGCACATATCTCGTTCTTAGGGCAACACCGGATGAACACTACGTATAGCTAAAACCAGCCCTCAAGTTTCCACGAGGTGGCGCCGCAAGTGGCACTAGTTCGGACCAACACTTAGACAAGCACTAGCCCGGGGGGGTTAAAATAAAGATGACCTCGAGATGTGCGACTCCCAAGGGAAAAAAGGCTTGGTGGTGAATGGTAAAACCAAGGTTGGGCCTTGCTGGAGGAGTTTTATTCAAGGCGAACTGTCAAGAGGTTCCCATTATAACCCAACCATGTAAGGAACGCAAAATCCGGGAACATAACACCGATATGACGGAAACTAGGGTGGCAAGAGTGGAACAAAACACTAGGCATAAGGCCGAGCCTTCCACCCTTTACCAAGTATATAGATGCATTAATTAAATAAGAGATATTGTGATATCCCAACAAGTAAACATATTCCAACAAGGAACAACATCTCCATGTTCCAACAAAGAACAAACTTCAATCTTCACCTGCAACTAACAATGCTATAAGAGGGGCTGAGCAAAGCGGTAACATAGCCAAACAACGGTTTGCTAGGACAAGGTGGGTTAGAGGCTTGGTTCAACAATATGGGTGGCATGATAAGCAAGTGGTAGGTATCGCAGCATAGGCATAGCAAAAGAGCGAGCAACTAAGCAACCAAAGATAGAAGTGATTTCGAGGGTATGGTCATCTTGCCTGAAATCCCGCAAGGAAGAAGAACGAGTCCATGAAGAAGATAAACGGACGTAGTCGAACGGATCCTCACACACACGACATTATCGGAACCAACCGAAGAAACAACACCGGAAAGAAGCAAACAACATAGTAAACAACCAACACATCAACATGGCATGATGCACAATCGAGTATGATGCATGTCCGGTTTAATGATGCATGGCATGACAAAGTGCACAAGCAATCCTACAAATTAAGTGAAGCTCAATATGCATCGGGATGCATATTGACAAAATACCACATCAAGTTATTTACTTCGATCTCATTTAGGTACTCAACAATATTAAATGTTGGTTAGCATGGCAAGAGGTGAAGCAAAGTAAAACTACCTATCTAGGCAAGTTTAAATGAGGCCGGAACAACAAACAACAAGTCCGGAAAAATCCTCATATGCATGTATTGGGTTTGGTACTGTTCTGCCCTAAACCAAATTTTATAGTTGTTAAACATGCAAGATGAGTGCACCATGTTAAACTAGGCATTTTTCCACCCCAATTACATGTAAAGTTTATTAAATTCGGAGTTACGGTTATTAAGTTATGGAATAAAACATTTTAGCATGGCAATAGGCAAAATTTAAACAAACAACATTTTAAACATTTTAAACATGGATGAAAGTTGCATATTATTAAACTAGATGAAATTCTAAGCAAGTTTCATATATAATTTATTTTAATCCGATGCACGGTTTGTGAGATATTAAATGCATGATCAACAAGGGCTTTTTTGTAAAACTGCAATCCTGCGGATAAAGAACAAAATCACAGAACAGGGGAAAAACCCTATCGGGCCGAATCTGAAAGCTCTGCTGGCCCAATCGAGAGGGGGCTGTGGGGGCTCACATTGGGCCAAGGCCTGCTGGAGGAGGGAGAGGCCGGCAGAGGCAAAGCTGGGCCGAGGCGAGGCCGGTCCAGGCGCGGTGGATCTGGTGGTTGACTCGATCGAGTCAACGTGGTCGAGCGGTCACTGGTGCTAGTCGACGTTCTGAAGGAAAAACGACAGTGACGGGTTCAGGCCGACGCGGGAACGAGCAAGGGCGGTGCAGGGCCGGGACGGCGCGATGGCACGGAACATGGGGCACCGGCGGTGTTGGTTGAAGGTTGCGGCGGACGAGGAGCCTCTCAGGCGACGGCTCTATTATAGAGGAGACAGAGGGAGTCCGGTGAGAGAAAGAGATAGGAAGGAGGCGACGGAGAAGAGGTGCGGTGACCTGCTGGTGTTGGGGAACTCTCTCGAAAACGAACTGCAGAAGGCGGCCTTGTAGCGCTGGAGCTCGAGGCGAGGGGCATCTCCTCGAGGAGGAGGAAGAAGCAGGGCGCGGCGGCGGGGATGGAAGCAGGGCGCGGCGCGGTGCTCATTTCCCTTGCGGGCTCGAGGAAGAAGCAGAGGAGGCAGAGGAACTGGGCGCGGCGGCGCAGTTCGGTTCCTGCAGGGAGGCGAGAACAACACCGATGTGCTCCACGGCCACGGCGGACGCGGGACTTGAGGCGCAAGGCAGGGCGGGCTCGAGCAGATCCGGCGGTGGCGCTTGCTCGGGGGCTACCGGACGAAGCGAAACGACAACGGCGACGCTATGGGGCTTGAGCGAGCTCCTGCTCGTTCCTGGGAAGGAGAGAGAGAGGGCCACCGTGAGAGTGAGAGAGGAAAAATTAGGAGGAGGAGAGAAACGAGATGAGGCCGGTCCTGGTCGTGGCCGCCGGCGACGGGGTCGCCGAAGGGCGCAGCCTGCAGGGTCGGTGAGGCTCGGGTGCGAAGGCTCCTGCTCCGCTGTAGCTACGGGTTCGAGGAGAAAGCAGAGGAGGAGCTTCGGGGAAGGAGGAGGTGGATCTCTAGGAAGACAGGAGGAGTGGATCTGGTTTGGTGGTTGAGAAAAAACAAGGAGGATGCGGCGGCGACTGAGGGGAAGGATCCCGAGGGGGATTTGGAGTGAGGCGGCGGCTGAGGGGGACAAACGACCTAGTTTTTAGGGCTTGGTCTGATATATATAGCAAAAGGATTAAAGGAGAGGGATTTGGATCATCGGATCGGAATCCGACGGACGAGAATAAAATAGGCAGGGAGTCCAAAAAGAAAAACGGAGATGTTTTGTAGACGTTTGGGGATGACCCGGACACAGCGGTAACGTCTGTTCGGGTCGGGTCCAGGACAGATTTCGGACGCGCGCGGGAGGAGGTCCGCGGGCTGAAAAGAGAGGTTATGTAGGGCCTGGTGGTGAGAGGTAGTACAGAAGGCAAAGGGCTGAGAAGATAGAAGAGGAGAGGCCCGGTGACTGTTTTCGGAGACCGAAAACGTCCAACATGTGCCCGGCTATAATGCTGCTATAGTTTAACGGTTGGGCTATCAGACGAACTCCGAATGCAATAAAACTTGATAGGCGGTCTATCTACACTATAATAAGACCACACGCCAACTTTCACCCCATTCCGAGAACATTTTTCCGGCCACTTATAAAATAATATTACGGACATGCCGCGGGCGCGTGCGAGTGTGTCTGGGCTCAGAACGGACAACAGAAGGAACTGGGGAAACCCGGATGGATGCAGGTTTTGAAAAACATGATGATGCAATGCACATGATGACATGACAAGATGCAACACGCAAGCGAATGACATGGCAAAGACAGCGAATAACTGGAAGACACCTAGCACAATGGTCTCGGGGCGTCACACAATATGCGTCCTGATATAGGCCGCTTCGGCCTGGATGATCAGTCCTGCGTTGGTCTCGAGATTGACAATAGTTGGCCCTTCCCAGAGAATCAGTTATGGTTCAAAGCATGCGTTTCCAACGCCGAGGATTGGTTAAGCTGAAGTTTCATTTCATCGCTTTGTTATTTTTTTGTGAGAAAAACTTTACTTTACTAGAATGTTTTGTTGGAAATAATCTATAATCCAACATCTATCCTCGTTGTCGTTGTGTGTTGATGACTTGTTGTACGTAATGAATGATACATTTGCATATGTGTCCCATCAACTCACGCCCGCTCGCACGGCACACAGGTCGCGTGGCGGCGTATATTATTGTTAGATATGACAGATGTCAATCTTTCCAATTTGACAAATGGCAACATACCCAATATGACAGATGCAAATCTTACCCAATTGTTTCTACGTGGTTGCATGCGGGTCATCCAAAACAACCGTTTGCGTTGAAGGGATGCACAAATCCTGTGCTGCAAATTTTCCCTTGACTTAAGGGGGAAGACCATAGCTCTCACTTTGCATACAGATGTTCTATCTAAAACGTTTGCGATCAAGAGCTGCACAAATCCTGCTCGGCACATTTTCCCTTGGCTTCGTGGGGAAGCTGTTGGTTTGCATACGGGTGTTCTACCAAAAATGTTTGTAATGAGTGTTTTATATTTAAAAACCATTGACATTATTTTCAAAATAAAATCGTTTGATAAGTTTGTACATTAAGAGAGAAAAACGTAAGTTCGTTCAAACCATATCTTTCATTCAGTCACACTACAAATTTATATTCATATGATCGAGAATTTGAGATACAATATTAAACCCCAAAAAAACTATTTTCGGAGACGGCGGAGGTGGCGTGCCACGCCGTCATTGTCGTCCTCTGGGACGCCGTTGTTGAAGTCTTCAAGGTAACACATAATGTTCTTCACTTGTAAATCAAACATCATGTCGTCGCGTGATAAACGGGCGGGCGCAGGAGGATGGCAACTGGTGCCGCCGAGAGGTAGCGGTCGACAGCGGTGTCCCATGCTGCTGAGGGGGGCGCACGCACGGGCATAGGCGCGGTGGGTGCAGCCAAACGCATGGGGACCGGTGCCGCGGTGGGTGGAGGGGCGCGCAAGGGCACGGGCGCGGCGGGTGCAGCCAAATGCACGGGGATCGGCGCCACAGTGGGTGGAGGTGTGCGCACGAGCACGGGCATGGGCGCTGGCATGTACACGAGCTCGTGCGGGTCGGTGGAGACCTTGCTGATGACCGTGGCTTCCAGCTCTACGATAGTGCTCGGCGACCAACCCGTCAATGCTACGGGGATGGTCGTTGGCGCAGGCACGGGGATGGGAGCTGGGACGGGAGTGGGGGCAGCAACCGCCGCAGCCAGCTCATTCTGGGCCATGTCCATGAGGCCCCATTCCTCCTTATTTTCTATCTCCTCTGGCTCGGAGTCGACTTCACCAAACTTGAAGACTACTGGCAGATGATCATTCTGCGCCATGGCGGTGGTGGAGGTCCGTGGGAGGGAGGGGAATAGGAGAAGAACAGTAAGGCCGCCCGTATTAAACAGCGGCTTGGGCGCCATTAATGGAGAGGAAGGCGGGTGGCCATGGAAGTCAAAGGGCTCGCTTCCCAACGAGCCTACGCAGCGTACAGCTCACACGCTTCCCGATGAGCCTCGCATTGGAGGACAGCTTGCACGCCTCTCGGTCAGCCTGTGCACCGGACTCCGCTCGCACGCCTCCCGCTCAGTCAAGCAGTTGTCCGCACGGCACCTCCTATATCCATTAAAACCAAGACACGGGGCGTCACGTGAATGGTTAACAGAATGCTTACGGTTTGAATTATACAAACATTTGAGATATTAAAGTGGCAGCTATTTTTTCAAGATGCCATTGTTGGTTGTTATTCGAGTGGACCTTCTCTCAAAATGGACACAAAATACCACGGCATGTTGGGTGCCATTCCCTGATAGCATACCAAGTTTCATGAATTTCAGACGAGTTTTGGATTTACTAGAATTTAAAAACAAAGTATCTCAATGTTTTGCCGGCAATCAATAGTGCCCTCGTGTTTGAAATTCATTCCCATTTCTTGCATGGGACCTAAGCATGCACCCAAGGACATAGATTTGATTTTTTTTCAAGAAATTTATATGCACTGGAGCATGTGCATGTAGTTCAAATTTGAATTATGCTCATAAAATGCCTAGAAAACCGAGTTAATGTATAAAAATGTCCAAGCGAACCCCAAAAATTCCAAAATTTAACAAAACACTCTTGTTGTTCTATGTTGACACTAGAAAAATTTTGAAAGCAATAAGAGGCAACAGATACTGTTTCATCCCCAAAGGTGGCACGTGCCCTACCGAAACCACCAGGCTTGTTGTGAGAAGCTCTTGTTTGTGAGAAGCTTATACCCAAACCTGCCCCAAATGGGACAAAAAATTTACCACGACATGTTGATGCCGCTCCATGATAGCATGCCAAGTTTCATGAATTTCAGACGAGTTTTGGTTTTACTAGAATTTGAAAACAAAGTATCTCAATGTTTTGTCGGCAATCAGAACTGCCCTGGTGTTTGAAATTCATTCCCATTTTTTGCATGGGACCTAATCATGCACCCAAGGACACATGTTTGTTTTTTCAACCAATTTATACGCACTCGAGCATGTGCATGTAGTTCGAATTTGAATTATGCACATAAAATGCCTAGAAAACCTAGTTAATGATAAAAATGTCCAAACGAACCCTAAAAAATCAAAAAAATAACAAAACACTCATGTTGTTCTATGTTGGCACTAGAAAATTTTAGAAAGCAATAAGGGGCAACGGATATCGTTTCGTCCCCAAAGGTGGCACATTCCCTACCGAAACCATCAGGCTTGTTGTGAGAAGCTCTGGTTTGTTAGAAGCTTATACCCAAACCTGCCCCAAATGGGACAAAATTTTTACCACGGCATGTTGATGCCGCTCCATGATAGCATGCCAAGTTTCATGTATTTCAGACGAGTTTTGGATTTACTAGAATTTAAAAACAAACAATCTCAACGTTTTGCCGGCAATCAACAGTGCCCTGGTGTTCGAAATTCATTCTCATTTCTTGCATGGGACCTAAGCATGCACCCAAGGACACATATTTTTTTCAACCAATTTATATGCACTGGAGCATGTGCATGTAGTTCGAATTTGAATTATGAATATAAAATGCCTAGAAATACCAGTTAATGTGTAAAAATGTCCAAACGAACCCCGAAAAATTCCAAAATTTAATAAAACACTCCTGTTGTTCTATGTTGACACTAGAAAATTTTTGAAGGCAACAAGAGGCAACAGATATCGTTTCGTCCCCAAAGGTGGCACGTTCCATACCGAAACCATCATGCTTGTTGTGAGAAGCTCTGATTTGTGAGAAGCTTATACCGAAACCTGCCCCAAATGGGTCACAATTTTTACCACGGCATGTTGATGCCGCTCCATTATAGCATGCCAAGTTTCATGAATTTCAAACGAGTTTTGTATTTACTAGAATTAAAAAAACAAAGTATATCAACGTTTTGCCGGCAATCAATAGTGCCATGGTGTTTGAAATTCATTCCCATTTCTTGCATGGGACCTAAGCATGCACCCAAGGACACAAATTTGATTTTTAAACCAATTTATATGCACTGGAGCATGTGCATGTAGTTCAAATTTGAATTATGCACATAAAATGCCTAGAAAACCCAGTTAATGTATAAAAATGTCCAAACGAACCCTGAAAAAATCCAAAAATTAACAAAACACTCTTGTTGTTCTATGTTGACACTAGAAAAATTTTGAAAACAATAAGAGGCAACGGATATCGTTTCGTCCCCATAGGTGGCACGTTCCCTACCAAAACAATGAGGGTTGTTGTGAGAAGCTCTGGTTTGCGAGAAGTTTATACCCAAACCTGCCCCAAATGGGACAAAAAATTTACCACAGCATGTTGATGCCGCTCATTGATAGCATGCCAAGTTTCATGAATTTTAGACAAGTTTTGGATTTACTAGAATTTAAAAACAAAGTATCTCAATGTTTTGCCGGCAATCTACAGTGCCCTGGTGTTTGAAATTCATTCTCAACAATTGCCTGAGGGAGCATAACACTGCAGTCCACAATGAACATGCCCGCCGCATCTCGGATAATTGCTCTAGTTGCACCAATTCCACTATTCGAGATAGAAAGCAGCATCCACGTGAACTTTGACTGTTCATAATATGGGAAATTCCGAGGTGAAGGTAGTTTCATTCTAGGTTCCACTAATTGTTGAATAGTTGGTTTGAGTTTTTTTTTTGGATCCATGCAAGCCATTTCTAGTTGAAGTCATAAGGTACCATCCTGTTCCAGCCAGGAAGACATCTCTATCTCACAAGTTAGCTGGATCTTTTGTTTAAGCCAAAGGCTAGAAAACCTATTTCAAATGAGTTTGGGCTCCATTAAGTTATCCTCATTTCCTAAGATTTTCTTGCATGGGACCTAAGCATGAACCCAAGGACAGAGATTTGATTTTTCAACCAATTTATATGCACTGGAGCATGTGCATGTAGTTCAAATTTGAATTATGCACATAAAATGCCTAGAAAACCCAGTTAATGTATAAAAATGTCCAAACGAACCCCGAAAATTCCAAAAATTAACACAAAACTCATGTTGTTCTATGTTGACACTAGCATTTCTTTGAAACCAATAAGAGGCACCGGATATCATTTCGTCCCTAAAGGTGGCACGTTCCCTACCGAAACAATCACGTTTGTTGTGAGAAGCTCTGGTTTGTGAGAAGTTTATACCCAAACCTGCCCTAAATGGGACAAAAAAATTACCACGGCATGTTGATGCCGCTCCATGATAGCATGCAAATTTCATGAATTTCAGACGAGTTTTGGATTTACTAGAATTTAAAAAGACAATATCTCAATGTTTTGCCGGCAATCAACAGTGCCTTGGTGTTTGAAATTCATACCCATTTCTTGCATGGACCTAAGCATGCACCCAAGGACACAGATTTGATTTTTCAACCAATTTATATGCACTAGAGCATGTGCATGTAGTTCAAATTTGAATTATGCACATAAAATGCCTAGAAAACCCAGTTAATCTATAAGAATGTCCAAATGAACCACCAAAAATTCCAAAACTTGGCACAACACTCTTGTTGTTCTATGTTGACACTAGAAAATTTTTGAAAGCAATAAGAGGCAATGGATATCGTTTCGTCCCCAAGGATGGCACGTTCCCTACCGAAACAATCAGGCTTGTTGAGAGAAGCTCTAGTTTGTGAGAAGTTTATACCCAAACCTGCCCAAATGGGACAGATTTTTTACCATGGCATGTTGATGCCACTCCATGATAGCATGACAAGTTTCATGAATTTCAGACGAGTTTTGGATTTACTAGAATTTAAAAACAAAGTATGTCAATGTTTTGCTGGCAATCAACAGTGCCTTGGTGTTTGAGATTCATTCCCATTTCTTGCATGGGACCTAAGCATGCACCCAAGGACATAGATTTGATTTTTCAACCAATTATATGCACTGAGCATGTGCATGTAGTTCAAATTTGAATTATGCACGTAAAATACATAGAAAACCTAGTTAATGTACAAAAATGTCCAAACGAACCCCGAAAAATTCCAAAATTTAACACAACACTCCTGTTGTTCTATGTTGACACTAGAATTTTTTTGAAAGCAATAAAAGGTAGATATCATTTCATCCCCAAAGGTGGCACGTTCCATACCGAAACCATCAGGCTTGTTGTGAGAATCTCTGGTTTGTGAGTAGCTTGTACTCAAACCTGCCCCAAATGGGACAAAAAAATTACCACGACATGTTGATGCCGCTCCATGATAGCATGCCAAGTTTCATGAATTTCAATGAGTTTTTGATTTACTAGAATTAAAAAAGCAGGTACCTCAATGTTTGCCGGAGAGCCATGGTGACGTGGTGTTCGAAATTCATCCCCATTTCTTGCATGGGACATTAGCATAAACCCATGGACACATATATGATTTTACAACCCATGTTGGTGCACCGGAGCATGTGCATGTAGTTTAAATTTGAATTGTGCACCTAAAATGCCTACAAAACCAAGTTAATGTATAAAAACGTCCAAACGAACCCTGAATAGTTCCATTTTTTATGACACACCTGTAGTTGCATGTTCACTACAGATAAAAGTTCTACCAATTCAAACACCACCCATTGCAGCTGTGACCCCATTATGTCATTCAAATCAAGACGAAAAATCAAGTAGATCGCACATAGTTTATTATCACTGACCGTGTGAGATGCAGCACAAAATATCTTAGAGCACCGTCGGAGTATAGTATGCATACGGCTTATGCGAGAAGGTGTGACGGCTATAGTCCACAGTCGGCGTGTCAAGCACACTAGCTCGCTCCCCAAATATCATTTCACTGTTCAATCGTCACCGGTGAAAGATGGGGACATGGACCCGCGTCGTGAGGGAAACTTCGGCGGCCAACTCCGGCGAGAGCGTGGCCGTGGCCGCCAGGCACGTGCTAACAAGCTTCGTGAGGGCGGCCATAATCTGCAGCCCAGCGGCCAAGGCGTCCCATACGACCGCTATTGCTTCTCAGGCGGCTGCAGCAACATCTGCCTCGGGGATAGCAACTGGCGAGAGTGGCACAGCAACTGTCCGTTCCGCAGAGGTGGCCTTAGCCCTGATGGAGGCCTCCCACGCCCAGCTCGTGGCGGTCACCACACAAATCGAAAGAAGCTTCTCCAACAACGTTCGGCAACCCACGGCCGAAAAGTTGGCAATTGCCGAGAGCGTTCGAGCAGCCGTCTGTTCCTGCGCGGCATACCTTGCCACGACGGAGCCCGCCAAAACCCAGATCCCGGCCGCCCATGCCCAGCTCATGGTGGCCTATTCCAAAGATATGGCAGATGCGGATGGCGAGATGCTTGTCGAGTATGGTGCGCTGGATGCCGTGGAGCCCCTTCCCCAGGAGATTGTCGGGCGCGAGCTAGACATGGAGGCGGTGGCGGAGATCGATTAGCACCAGCCATAGTAGTATTTTTTGTTTTGTTTAATTAAGAGTGTCGGTCTTTAATTTGTTAGAGTAATGTTTAGGTCAGCTAGCTCTGTTTAATTGTTGAACTTGCTCGATTAAGAAGTGTGGGTCTGTTGTAGTCTCCTTTGTGTCCCCAAATTATGCAATGGAGGGAAATTCGGACCAAAATTTTTGACGTTCAAACTCATCACACGCGGGTTAAGCTATCTAAATCGTTTGTGATGTTCACATATCATACACAGTTCTGAATAAGGGACCGTGTCTGATGACACTTTGCGCGCGCCAGTTTTTTCGCTGAACCGATTCCAAATTTTCGGCTTCCGCGGAAATATCTACCTCCCCGCCCCCTCCCCCTTACCAAAAGCCACATTTCTCCTATTCCCGCCTTCCTTTCCAAGTTGAAACCTTCACTCCATGCTTGCAATGCCGCCTCCTCGCCGACGACCCTCCTTCACGCTGCTAGGCCTCGTCTATCCAGGCAGGTAATCCACACCCGACCCCCATCCTCCTCCTCCTTCCACATCCCACATGCCCCGACCGCCTGCGTGACACCTTCCACCCAAATCACCGACCCCTCCACCAAATAAGTGCCACCCTAAGCCATGGTGCATGCAGTATAGCTAGGATCTCAAGGAGCATTTGGCAGTGGAGAAGCAAATCGCAGCCGCACGCACGGATGAGGTCGCGATGGCTGCCATTCGTGCCGACCCCCAGATCTTGGAGGAGCACCTCGCCGTCGAGGCCACCATTGACGCCTCACGCGCCGACACTGCGACATAGTTGGCTGCTTTAAATGACAGTTCATGGTGTTTTCTCGAGGCCACCCTTGGTGCCTCCAACGAAGACTATGAGGTGTTTTCTCAGTGTGCATGTGCTTACCTCATCTCGAGAGCCAACAGGTTGGTGCCCGGAGCTGCTTAGGCAACTCACCACTATGATGAGGGTACCCAAGATGCGGAGGCCTCGCCCTCTTCCATGTCCAAGGAGCCAATTGTCATCGATATCTCCGACAATGAGGAGTAGCTTGTCTTATTAGCTCACTATAAGGACCCATGTTCAGTTTGCTAGCTACTGCCTTTCCTTAACAAATTATAGTGAATTGTGCTATCTACTTTTACCATGCAATCTATTGCTCTAGTGTATATGTTCTAAATGTCTTGCAATGTGGTGCTCACTTATTAACTGTTGGTTAATTAGTTATCGTGTTCAGTTAACTATTTGGTTCAATTATGCAAATGTGATGTTCAATTCTTCAGGGTGCAATTTTGTATTGTCTTCCATGTGAGAAATAAATCGAATTTTACTTGACCAAATACATGAGAAACAAATAGAATTGCTATATTTCCAAGTTGTCGATGTGGTGCTCAGTTAACGTTTGGTTCATTTGTTATGGTGTTTAGTTAACTGCTTGGTTCAATTTTGCAATGCGATGTTCAATTGTTGTGGGTGCATTTTGTTATTGTACACCATGTGAGAAATAAATCGAATTTGGTTGTACTAAATACATGAGAAACAAATACAATTGCTATATTTCCGAGTTGTTAAGCATGCTTGGTTTGGTTAACTGTCTGATCTTGTATTAGGAGTATGTTATATTATGCAATGTGGTTCTCTGTTAATGTTTGGTTCATTTGTTGTGGTGTTTAGTTAATTGCTTGGTTCAATTCTACAATGTGATGTCTAGTTGTCGTGGGTAGAATTTTGTATTATTGTGCATGTGAGGAATAAATCGAATTTGGATGCACTTAATACATGAGAAACATATACAAGTCCTATATTTCCTAGTTCTTAATCATGATTGGTTTGGATAAATAGATTTTCCATGTGGCTTGAATTAATCGGATGAATCTGCAATGTGCTTATTTTTCATCAACATATTTTACAGATAGCTTGCAAACCCTTACTTAACCTGATGACTAACTACCTTATATGTGTTGCAGGGAAACAATGGGAAGCACTAAGGTTTACAATCAAGGTTAGCATGTGCATGGTCCATTGTCTAATAGCACATTATTGTGCAATTGCAGGAACCATTCTAATATTTAGGTTTTTAACAATTTGGTCTTGCACAAGTAGGTCCTGCTGCCAGAGGTTTTGACCCACTGTTCGACCCTTTTTGCATATGGGGAAATGAGTTGTCCATGAATATCAATCAAGTCAAGAAACTCAGAAAGATTGTTAGGATAAAGAAATTAGCGACAAAAAACAACAAAACCTTTGTCTGCACAATGAAGAAGAAATCAGCTCACTACAAGATGGTACTAACTATTATACCTTGCCTTTTTTTATTCCTTTGCCCCATTTCCAATATAGAGAAGATATTTATGTACATCCTTGTTTTCAGGCCTTTCCAAAGCAGTTCATTGATGATTACCTCTCAAACCACCTCTATGGTCAGGAGGGAAGGCAGGTTTTCATACAACACCCACGGTTCAATATTGAAGTGTTCCTGAAGAGGACGAAGGATGGATGGTCAATCATCCACAGGCACTGGCCTAAAGTTGCAAAGACCTTAAACATGAATGAAGGCTCAATATTCGCCTTCCACTTCAGTAGTTTTCCAGATGGGATGCATCTTCCTATGTACCATCTATGATGCTAATTTCGAAAAGTTTTAGATGTTGCATGTGAAACTTGGTGTTGGTGCAGTTGTGTAATGGGGTAGCTGAGTGCTGAAGCTATATCATGTTGTACTCGGATGTATTTCAATTATGAAATCCTACTTCCTTAATATGAAAATGAAATATATTATGTGCTTAATATGAATGTCAATTAGATTAATAAATGGATTATTAATAATAGGGCAATTAGCCTGCTAATTGGGTTTTCCTATTGCAAATAGTTATTGAGAAAACACCATGGGCGATGACCTCAGGCAACGCACACAGTTTCTAGGAATAAACCGTGTTGGATCAATGAACAATCACACACGACATTCTCTTGAAAACTGTTTGCATTAGGCCACCTTGAACAAACGTTTTCCTTGGAGCGACTGTGTGGGATGTATATACGAACGGAAACGTTTAGCGGGGACTGACTATGTAGGATGTACTTACGACCAGAAATGATTTCGCCTGTATAATTGTATTTTTAGCACTACTATACATATAACCGTATTTGGTCGCTCGCCGGTCGCACACGACCTCATTTTGCCGAGTGTGTGTGCCAAGAGGGCATATCCCCGACGGTTTCTGGGTCGTGCGGGAAGGACCCCCCACCCTATCGTAGTCACTCACTAGGTGATGGTTCTGAACTTTGTCATGGAAAGGGGTTAAAAACCGTTTGTATAGCACCTCGTTGTACCAGTGTGATCTCCGCAGGGCTTCGCTTAAGCACTACGAAAATATGACCGGGGGTGTACACGGTGCAGGGGGGCGCCACACACGGCTAACAATTGATCTGGTGTGTGCTAGGCGCCCCCTCCCACATATATATATAGGTGGGAGGGGGAGGGGAGAGGCCAGGAGGCGCCCCAAGTAGGACCGAATCCTACTTGGGCTCCTCCCTAGCGCGCGCCCCCTGCCATATATGTCGGAGGGGGGAGGAAAGAGGGGGGAGAGGGAAGGAAGGGGAATCCTATTCCTCTCTTTCCTTTTCCTTTCCCCTCTTTCCTCTCCTCTTAGGCCGGCCCATATGGGGGGCACACCAGCCCCTTGTGGTTGGTGTGTTTCACCTCTTGGCCTATAAGGCCCATATCTTTTGTCGGGGGTGCCCGAAACCCCTTTCGGTGACCTGATGAGTACGTGGTAACCCCGAAAACACTTCCGGTGTCCGAATGCCATCGTCCTATATATCAATCTTTACCTCTCGACCATTTAGAGAGTCCTTGTCATGTCCGTGATATCATCCGGGACTCTGAACAGCATTCGGTCACGTAACTCATATAACACTATATCGTCATCGAACGTTAAGCGTGCGGACCCTACGGGTTCAAGAACTGTGTAGACATGACCAAGACACCTCTTCGATCAATAACCAATAGCAGAACCTGGATGCCCATATTGGCTCCTATATATTCTACGAAGATCTTTATCGGTCAAACCGTTATGATAACATACGATTCCCTTTGTCTATCGGTATGTTACTTTCCCGAGATTCGATCGTCGGTATCTTCATACATCATTGCCGACAAGTCTCTTTACTCATTCCGTAATACATCACCTCATGACTTACTCCTTAGTCATTTGCTTGCAAGCTTATGATGTGTATTACGAGAGGGCCCAGAGATACCTCTCTGATACTCAGAGTGAGAAATCCTAATCTCGATCTATGCCAACTCAACAAACACCTTCGGAGATACCTGTAGAGCATCTTTATAATCACCTAGTTACGTTGTGATGTTTGATAGCACACAAGGCATTCTTCCGGTATCCAGGAGTTGCATAATCTCGTAGTCGAAGGAGTATGTATTTGACATGAAGAAAGCAATAGCAATAAAACTGAACGATCATTATGCTAAGCTAACGAATGGGTCTTGTCCATCACATCATTATCCTAATGATGTGATCCCATTATAAAATGACAACTCATGTCCATGGTTAGGAAACCTTAACCATCTTTGATCAACGAGCCAGTCTAGTAGAGGCTCACTAGGCACACAGTGTTTGTTTATGTATTCACACATGTATAAAGGTTTCCGATCAATACAATTCTAGCATGAATAATAAACCTTTATCATGAATAAGGAAATATAAAATAACAACTTTACTATTGCCTCTAGGGCATATTTCCTTCACAGGGAGCCTAGGAGGTGCACCAAAGGAGGCCCATAGGGCCCATAAGACACCAGGGCATGCTAGAGGCCCCTGGCACACCCTGATGCCTTGTTGGGCCCATGGGAAGCTTCTCCATCGCCTCTCAGCTCTATAAATACCCAAATATTCCAGAAACCCTCCGGGAGTCGACAAAACACAATTCCACTCGCCGCAAGTTCCAGAACCACGAGATCCAATCTAGAGCCCTATTTCGGCACCTTGCCGGAGGGGGAAACGATCACAAAGGGGTTTATCATCCTCATTGTTGTTCCTCCAATGATGCGTGAGTAGTTTACCACAGACCTACGGGTCCGTAGACAGTAGCTAGATGGCTTCTTCTCTCTTTTTGATTCTCAATACAATGTTCTCCTCGACGTCCTTGGAGATCTATTTGATGTAATGACTTTTTGCGGTGTGTTTGTTGGATCCGATGAATTGTGAGTTTATGATTAGATCTATCTATGAATATTATTTGAGTCTTCTTTGAACTCTTATATGCATGATCCTTATAGCCTCGTATATATTTCTTCTCCGAAACTTTGGTTTGGTTTGGCCAACTAGATTGATTTTTCTTGCAATGGGAAGAGGTGCTTTGTGATGGGTTCGATCTTCCGGTGCTTATATTCTCAATGACAGAAGGAGACATGACACGCATGTATCGTTGCCATTAAGGATAAAAAGATGGAATCTATTCCTACATGAATAGATCTTGTCTACATCATGTCATCGTTCTTATTGCATTACTCCGTGTCTCCATGAACTTCATACACTAGATGCATGCTGGATAGCGGTCGATGTGTGGAGTAACAGTAGTAGATGCAGGCAGGAGTCGGTCTACTAATCTTGGACGTGATGCCTATATACATGAACATTGCCTTGGATATCGTCATAATTATTTGCTTTTCTATCAATTGCCCAACATAAATTTGTTTACCCACCGTATGCTATTTTCTCGGGAGGAGCTGATGACCCACAAGTACAGGGATTAATAGTAGCTCTTTTTGATAAGTAAGAGTGTCGAACCCAATGAGGAGCAGAAGGAAAGGACAAGTGGTTTTCAGCAAGGTAATGTCTGCAAGTGCAAAAATTGTAAGTAATAGAGTAGTTTGATAGCAAAATAATTTGTAACGAGCAAGTAACGGTAATAATAAAAAAAGTGTAGCAAGGTAGCCCAATCCTTTTGAGGCAAAGGACATGCCAAAACGGTCTCTTATAATAAGAAAATCGTTCTTGAGGGTAGACGGGAATTTCATCTAGTCACTTTCATCATGTTGTTTGGATTTGTATTTGCTACTTTGATAATTTGATATGTGGGTGGACCGATGCTTAGGTGTTTTTATTACTTGAACAAGCCTCCTACTTATGATTAACCCCCTCGCAAGCATCCGCAACTACGAGAAAAGTATTAAGAATAAATTCTAACCATAGCATTAAATTTTTGGATCAAATCAGTCCCTTACGGAATAGCGCATAAACTAGGGTTTAAGCTTCTGTCACTCTCACAACCCATCATATCCAATAACTACTCCACTGCATTCCCTTAGGCCCAAATATGGTGAAGTGTCATGTAGTCGACGTTCACATGACACCACTAAGGGAATCACAACATACATACTATCAAAATATCGAACACATATCAAGTTCACATGATTACCTGCAACATGGTTTCTCCCGTGACCTCAAGAACAAAAGTAACTACTCAAAATTGATAAATATGCTCAAGATCAGAGGGGTATTAAATAGCATAATGGATCTGAATAGATAATCTTCCACCAAATAAACCATATAGTAAAGATGTAATCAGCACTACTAGTCACCCACCAGCACCAATCTATAGTTCTGGTAGAGAGATTGAACACAAGAGATGAACTAGGGTTTGAGATGAGATGGTGATGTTGAAGATGTTGATGGAAATTTCCCTCCCCAAGATGGGAGAGTTGTTGGTGATAATGATGACGATGATTTCCCCCTCCGGGAGAGAAGTTCCCCCGGCGAAATTGCCCCGCCGGAGGGAAAAAGTGCTCCTGCCCAAGTTCCGCCTCGAGACGGCGGTGCTCCGCCCCGAAAGTCCTCTCCTTATTTTTCCTAGGTCAAAATGACTTATATACCAAAATATGGGCACCGAAGGGTGCTACCTCTTGAGCACTGCGTTGGTTTTCCCTTGAAGAGGAAAGGGTGATACAGCAAAGTAGCGTAAGTATTTCCCTTAGTTTTTAAGAACCAAGGTATCAATCCAGTAGGAGGCTACGTGCGAGTCCCTTGCACCTGCACAAAACAAATAAATCCTCGCAACCAACGCGATAAGGGGTTGTCAATCCCTACACGGTCACTTACGAGAGTGAGAGCTGAAAGATATGATAAGATAATATTTTTGGTATTTTTATGATAAAGATGCAAAGTAAAATAAAAGGCAATGAAAATAACTAAGTGTTGGAATATTAATATGATAAAGATAGACCCGGGGGCCATAGGTTTCACTAGTGTCTTCTCTCAAGAGCATAAGTATTTTACGGTCGGTGAACGAATTACTGTTGAGCAATTGACAGAATTGAGCATAGTTATGAGAATATCTAGGTATGATCATGTATATGGGCATCACATCCGAGAAAAGTAGACAGACTCCTGCCTGCATCTACTACCATTACTCCACACATCGACCGCTATCTAGCATGCATCTAGAGTATTAACTTCATAAGAACAAAGTAACACCTTAAGCAAGATGACATGGTGTAGAGGGATAAACTCATGCAATATGATGAAAACCCCATCTTGTTATCCTCGATGGCAACAATACAATACATGCCTTGCTGCCCCTACTTTCACTGGGAAAGGACACCGCAAGATTGAACCCAAAGCTAAGCACTTCTCCCATTGCAAGAAATATCAATCTAGCAAAAACCAAACTGATAATTCGAAGAGACTTGCAAAGATAACCAACCATACATAAAAGAATTCAGAGAAGATTCAAATATTTTTCATAGATAAACTGGATCATAAACCCACAATTCATCGATCTCAACAAACACACCGCAAAAAGAAGATTACATCAAATAGATCTCCACAAGAGAGGGGGAGAACTTTGTATTGAGATCCAAAAAGAGAGAAGAAGCCATCTAGCTAATAACTATGGACCCGTAGGTCTGAGGTAAACTACTCACACATCATCGGAGAGGCTATGGTGTTGATGTAGAAGCCCTCCGTGATCGATGCCCCCTCCAGTGGAGCTCCGGAACAGGCCCCAAGATGGGATCTCATGGATACAGAAAGTTACGGCGGTGGAATTAGGGTTTTGGCTCTGTATCTGATCGTTTGGGGGTACATAGGTATATATAGGAGGAAGAAGTACATCGGTGGAGCAACAGGGGGCCCATGAGGGTGGAGGGCGCGCCTGGGGGGGGGGGTAGGCGCGCCCCTACCTCGTGGCCTCCCTGTTGGTTGCTTGATGTAGGGTCCAAGTCTCCTGGATCTTGTTCGTTCCAAAAATCACGTTACCGAAGGTTTCATTCCGTTTGGACTCCGTTTGATATTCCTTTTCTTCGAAACCCTAAAATAGGCAAAAAAACAGCAATTCTGGGTTGGGCCTCCGTTTAGTAGGTTAGTCCCAAAAATAATATAAAAGTGGATAATAAAGCCCAATAATGTCCAAAACAGAAGATAATATAGCATGGAGCAATCAAAAATTATAGATACGTTGGAGACGTATCAAGCATCCCCAAGCTTAATTCCTGCTCTTCCTCGAGTAGGTAAATGATTAAAATAGAATTTTTGATGTGGAATTCTGCTAGGCATAATTTCAGTGTAATTCTTCTTAATTGTGGCATGAATATTCAGATCCGAAAGATTCAAGATAAAAGTTTAATATTGACATAGAAATAATAATACTTCAAGCATACTAACTAAGCAATTATGTCTTCTCAAAATAACATGGCCAAAGAAAGTTCATCCCTACAAAATCATATAGTTTAGTCATGCTCCATTTTCGTCACACAAGAATGCTCTCATCATGCATAACCCTGATGATAAGCCAAGCAATTGTTTCATACTTTAGTAATCTCAAACTTTATAAACCTTCACGCAATACATGAGTGTGAGCCATGGATATAGCACTATGGGTGGAATAGAGTATAATGATAGGGGTTATGTGGAGAAGACAAAAAAGGAGAAAGTCTCACATCAACGAGGCTAATCAATGGGCTATGCAGATGCCCATCGATTGATGTTAATGCAAGGAGTAGGGATTGCCATGCAACGGATGCACTAGAGCTATAAATGTATGAAAGCTCAACAAAAGAAACTAGTGGGTGTGCATCCAACTTGCTTGCTCACAAAGACCTAGGGCACTTGAGGAGGCCCATTGTTGAAATATACAAGCCAAGTTCTATAATGAAAAATTCCCACTAGTATATGCAAGTGACAAAACAAGAGACTCTCTATCATGAAGTTCATGGTGCTACTTTGAAGCACAAGTGTGGAAATAAGATAGTAGCATTGTCCCTTTTCATTTCTCTTTTTTTGGGCCTTCCTTTTTAATTTGGCCTTTCTCCCTTTTTTTATTGGGACAATGCTCTATTAAATGATGATCATCACACTTCTATTTATTTACAACTCAATGATTACAAATCGATACTAGAACAAGGCATGACTCTATATGAATGCCTCCGGCGGTGTACCGGGATATGCAATGAATCAAGTGTGACATGTATGAAAGAATTATGAACGGTGGCTTTGCCACAAATACTATGTCAACTACATGATCATGCTAAGCAATATGAAAATGATGAATGTGTCATGATAAACAGGATGGTGGAAAGTTGCATGGCAATATATCTCGGAATGGCTATGGAAATGCCATAATAGGTAGGTATGGTGGCTGTTTTGAGGAAGATATAAGGAGGTTTATATGTGAAAGAGCATATCATATCACGGGGTTTGGATGCACCGGCGAAGTTTGCACCAACTCTCAATGTGAGAAAGGGCAATGCACGGTACCGAAGAGGCTAGCAATGATGGAAGGGTGAGAGTGCGTATAATCCATGGACTCAACATTAGTCATAAAGAACTCACATACTTATTGCAAAAATCTACAAGTCATCAAAAACCAAGCACTACGTGCATGCTCCTAGGGGGATAGATTGGTAGGAAAAGACCATCGCTCGTCCCCGACCGCCACTCATAAGGGAAGACAATCAAAGAACACCTCATGTTTCAAATTTGTTACATAACGTTTACCATATGTGCATGCTACGGGACTTGCAAACTTCAATACAAGTATTTCTCAATTTCACAACTACTCAACTAGCACAACTTTAATATCACTACCTCCATATCTCAAAACAATCATCAAGCATCAAACCTCTCTTAGTATTCAAAACTCTCATAAGAAAGTTTTAACTAATCTTGGATACCTACCATATTAGGATTATTTAAGCAAATTACCATGCTATTTAAAACTCCCAAAATAATCTTAGTGAAGCATGAGAGATCAATAGTTTCTATAAAACAAATCCACCACCGTGCTCTAAAAGATATAAGTGGAGTAGTAGAGCAAAACTATATAACTCAAAAGATATAAGTGAAGCACATAGAGTATTCTAATAATTTCCGAATCATGTGTGTCTATCTCAAAAGGTGTGTATAGCAAAGATGATTGTGGTAAACTAAAAATCAAAGACTCAAATAATACAAGACGCTCCAAGCAAAACACATATCATGTGCTGAATAAAAATATAGCTCCAAGTAAAGTTACCGATGGAAGTAGACGAAAGAGGGGATGCCTTCCGGGGCATCCCCAAGCTTTGGATTTTTGGTGTCCTTAGGTTATCTTGGGGGTGCCATGGGCATCCCCAAGCTTAGGCTCTTTCCACTCCTTGTTCCATAATCCATCAAATCCTTACCCAAGACTTGAAAACTTCACAACACAAAACTCAAAGTAGAAAATCTCGTGAGCACCGTTAGCGAAAGAAAACAAAAGACCACTTCAAGGTACTGTAATGAACTCATTCTTTATTTATATTGGTGTTAAACCTACTGTATTCCAACTTCTCTATGGTTTACAAACTATTTTACTAGCCCTAGATTCATCAAAATAAGCAAACAACACACGAAAAACAGATTCTATCAAAAACAGAACAGTCTGTAGTAATCTGTAGCTAGCGCAAGATATGGAACCCCAAAAATTCTAAAATAAATTGCTGGACGTGAGATATTTATCTATTAATCATCTGAAAAAATAATTAACTAAATAGGACTTTCCAAATAGAAATGGAAGCAGTTCTCGTGAGCGCTAAAGTTTCTGTTTTTTACAGCAAGATTAACAAGATTTTCCCCAAGTCTTCCCAACGGTTCTACTTGGCACAAACATTAATTAAAACACAAAAAACACAACCAAAACAGAGGCTAGATAAATTATTTATTACTAAACAGGAGCAAAAAGCAAGGAATAAAAATAAAATTGGGTTGCCTCCCAACAAGTGCTATCGTTTAACGCCCCTAGCTAGGCATAAAAGCAAGGATAGATCTAGGTATTGCCATCTTTGGTAGGCAATCCATAAGTGGCTCTCATAATAGATTCATAAGGTGATTTAATTTTCTTTCTAGGAAAGTGTTCCATGCCTTTCCTTAACGGAAATGGAATCTAATATTTCCTTCATTCATATCAATAATTGCACCAATCGTTCTAAGGAAAGGTCTACCAAGAATAATAGGACATGAAGGATTGCAATCTATGTCAAGAACAATAAAATCTATGGGCACATAATTCCTATTTGCAACAATAAGAACATCATTAATTCTTCCCATAGGTTTCATAATAGTGGAATCCGCAAGGTGCAAGTTTAAAGAGCAATCATCAAAATCACAGAAACCTAACAAATCACACAAAGTCTTTGGAATCATGGAAACACTAGCACCCAAATCACACAAAGCATAGCATTCATGATATTTAATCTTAATTTGAATAGTTGGTTCCCACTCATCATAAAGTTTTCTAGGGATAGAAACTTCCAACTCAAGTTTTTCTTCATAAGATTGCATCAAAGCATCAATGATATGTTTGGTAAAAGCTTTATTTTGGCTATAAGCATGAGGAGAATTTAGCACGGATTGCAACAAGGAAATACAATCTATCAAAGAGCAGCTATCATAATTAAATTCCTTGAAATCCAAAATAGTAGGTTCATTAACATCTAGAGTTTTGATCTCTTCAATCCCACTTTTATCAAATTTAGCAACGGTAAGAGGAGCAATCGGAGTGCTAATAAAATCATTGTTGTTGGTATTGGTAAAGTCACACAATTTAGTGTTATCTTGAGCCATCGTGACAAGCAAGCAATCCAACACACAAGCAAACGAGGAACAGGCAAAAGGAGGCAAATAGAGAAAGAGAGGGAGGATAGAGAGAGAGGGGGCGACTAAAACAGCAATGGTGAAGTGGGGGAGAGGAAAACGAGAGGCAAATGGCAAATAATGTAATTCGGAGATAAGGGTTTGTGATGGGTACTTGGTATGTTAACTTTTGCGTAGACCTCCCCAGCAACGGCGCCAGAAATCCTTCTTGCTACCTCTTGAGCACTGCGTTGGTTTTCCCTTGAAGAGGAAAGGGTGATGCAGCAAAGTAGCGTAAGTATTTCCCTCAGTTTTTGAGAACCAAGGTATCAATCCAGTAGGAGGCTAAGCGCGAGTCCCTCGCACCTGCACAAAACAAATAAATCCTCGCAACCAACACAATAAGGGGTTGTCAATCCCTACACGTCACTTACGAGAGTGAGATCTGATAGATATGATAAGATACTATTTTTGGTATTTTTATGATAAAGATGCAAAGTAAAATAAAAGGCAATGAAAATAACTAAGTGTTGGAAGATTAATATGATAAAGATAGACCCAGGGGCCATAGGTTTCACTAGTGGATTCTCTCAAGAGCATAAGTATTTTACAGTGGGTGAACGAATTACTGTTGAGCAATTGACAGAATTGAGCATAGTTATGAGAATATCTAGGTATGATCATGTATATAGGAATCATGTCCGAGACAAGTAGACCGACTCCTTCCTGCATCTACTACTGTTACTCCACACATCGACCGCTATCCATCATGCATCTAGAGTATTAAGTTCATAAGAACAGAGTAACGCCTTAAGCAAGATGACATGATGTAGAGGGATAAACTCATGCAATATGATGAAAACCCCATCTTGTTATCCTCGATGGCAACAATACAATACGTGCCTTGCTGCCCCTACTATCACAGGGAAAGGACACCGCTATATTGAACCCAAAGCTAAGCACTTCTCCCATTGCAAGAAATATCAATCTAGTAAAAACCAAAGTGATAATTCAAAGAGACTTGCAAAGATAACCAACCATACATAAAAGAATTCAGAGAAGATTCAAATATTGTTCATAGATAAACTTGATCATAAACCCACAATTCATCGGTCTCAACAAACACACCGCAAAAAGAAGATTACATCGAATAGATCTCCACAAGAGAGGGGGAGAACTTTGTATTGAGATCCAAAAAGAGAGAAGAAGCCATCTAGCTAATAACTATGGACCCGTAGGTCTGAGGTAAACTACTCACACATCATCGGAGAGGCTATGGTGTTGATGTAGAAGCCCTCCGTGATCGATGCCCCCTCCGGCGGAGCTCCGGAATAGGCCCTAAGATGGGATCTCGTGGATGCAGAAAGTTACGGCGGTGGAATTAGGGTTTTGGCTCCATATCTGATCGTTTGGGGTACGTAGGTATATATAGGACGAAGAAGTACGTCAGTGGAGCAACAGGGGGCCCACGAGGGTGGAGGGCGCGCTTGGGGGGGTATGTGCGCCCCCCTACCTCGTGCCCTCCCTGTTGGTTGCTTGACGTAGGGTCCAAGTCTCCGAGATCTTGTTCGTTCCAAAAATCACGTTCCCGAAGGTTTCATTCTGTTTGGACTCCGTTTGATATTCCTTTTCTTCGAAACCCTAAAATAGGCAAAAAAACAGCAATTCTGGGCTGGGCCTCCGGTTAGTAGGTTAGTCCCAAAAATAATATAAAAGTGGATAATAAAGCCCAATAATGTCCAAAACAGAAGATAATATAGCATGGAGCAATCAAAAATTATAGATACGTTGAAGACGTATTAGAGGGGCCACCCTGGTGAGCACAAGACACCAGGGCGCGCCTTGGCCAATATTCCTCATATATTCCATAAAACATTGTTTGGAGTTGTGCAGAATAGGTAGCCTGACGTAGCTTTTCTAGGTTCAGATTTCTAGCTGGCAGAATTCTCCCTCTTTGTGTGTACCTTCATATTATGAGAGAAAGGGCATTAAAATTACTCCAAAAAGCATTATTATGCATAAAACATCATAAATAACAGTAGGAAAACATGATGCAAAATGGACGTATCAACCCCCCCAAGCTTAGACCTCGCTTGTCCTCAAGCGAAAACCGAAATCGAAAAACATGTCCACATGCTTAGAGAAAGAGTGGTGTCAATAAAAACAAAATACGGACATAGAAGCATCATGTTGATTTTTATAACAACAACAAATTTAAACATAACACTTTTATCATAGAACTTTTATCATAGACTTCTCATGAATAAGTAACAATTCATCACGCTATTGAAGTATAAAGCATAAACTCTATTAGAAACCAACAAATTATGTTCTTAGTCAACTTTGCAACTACAATTCATCATCTTTTCAGGAAGGGTCACGTATTGGAGCCCTTAGGCAAGTCCACATACTCAACCATCATATAGTCTTCTATGATTGCTAACACTCCCCGCATACACATGAGCAAAACGTCTCAACCGGACACATAGAAAGATAGGGGCTTTTAGTTTCGCCTCCCAACGTATTCACCTCAAGGGTGATGTCAACAATAATACCTCATGCTACCAATATTCAACTGGACATATGTGCCTAGATCTTTCCTCAAACACATGATGCTTGCCAAAGGAGGAAAATAAAAAGGAATAGAGAGAAAAACTTTGACTCTTGCATAAAAGTAAATACATAAAAGTAAAAGATAGGCCCTTCGTAGAGGGAAGCAGAGGTTGCCATGAACTTATTTGTTTGTATGCTCAACCCCTTAGTGCAAAAGAACGTCATGTTGTATTGGCCCTTGTGATGGCAACCTTTATTATGCAGTCTGTCACTTTTATTCTTCACCATCACAAGTTCGTACAATGCTCAATTTTCTCTTACACTAAATGATCTCACACTTTTAGCAGCAATTTTTATTGCCTTATTGCACTGATGATAACTTACTTGAAGGATCTTGCTCAATCCCTAGGTAGGTATGGTGGACCCTTGAAAATAAGATCTAGGTTTAAGGGTTTTTGGATGCACAAGTAGTATCTCTACTTAGTGCAGAATTTTTGGCTAGCGAAGATAGGGGCAAGCACCACATGTTGAAGGATCTATGACAATATAACTTCTGTGTGAATATGAACCAGCATAAATCATTACATTGTCTTCCTTGTCCAACGTCAACAATTTTGGCATATAATATTTTGATGGGGGCTCACAATCACAAAAGATTTCCACGATAGTGTATTTATATGTGAATCTTCTCTTCCCTTATTAATTCTTTCATGAGTTGCATCATTGACCAATGCTATGTTTGTCAATCTCTAATAAAATTTTCTACTTATACTTTTCCTTATGTGGTGTCATCACCTACCATAAGATTAGCATATGATCTTGTTAATTTATTTCCTTTCTTTTTATTGCAACATGAAAGTAAAGAAGCGAAAACTCAAACTAAACTTTATTATATATCTCGCACACGATTACAAGGATAGATCACTAAGCAAACTCTCGAAAAGAAAGGATCGAACTAAAGTTGTATTCATATAAAGCAAAAGATAACTATGGATCAAACTAAGATAAGTAAAAGCAAAAGATAGTGGGGTGACACGATACCGGGGCACCTTCCCCAAGCTTGGCGGAAGCCAAGGGGAGTGCCCATACCCGATACTCAATTCTCCTTTGGTGATGAAGAAGAAGGTGGTGGTGATGAAGTAGAGATCCTATCCTCGGGTTTCCATGGAAGAGGTCCACCATCATAAGAGGAGGAGTGAGTCTCTCGGGCCCTACAACCGGCAGCCAAACTCATACCTTTAAACCTCGCCTCATATTCAAAGCTTGGTTTTGGAGATCGTAGATCTGGCTTTGGAGGAAGTTAATTTGCTTGTTGAGGCTGAAGACGATGTCCTTCATGGACTTGCCATCCACCTTGAGATCACGGGTAAGGTCTGTGATCATGAGGTGATTGGCATTGAGTCCACGCTCCACCATCCCCTTGCACCGGAAGACCTCCTGCTCCATAACTTCAAGCCTGGCCTCCACGGTTCCCGTCCCCTTCGGACCTTGCACATCACAGATGTGAAGCACCCCTCATGCATCTGGATGACTTGAGGGTGCTGCACCACCTCCCGCAAATATGGGTTGATGACGTTCTTGAAGAACTTGTCCTTGGAGGAGCTTGAAGCGGCCATGGTAGATGGTATCTGACAGAAAACTACAAGGAAAGAAAACATAAGATTTCTCTGCGATACGGTAGTCAATAGGTTCGGGGGGTACGTGAAGATTTTTTATCTTGGGAGACAAGCAAACTATAGAAAAACGGAGTCCATAGGGTACCCGAGGTGGGCACTATTGGGGATCGTAGTAGAAATTCAAAATTTTCTACGCATCACCAAGATCAATCTATGGAGTAATCTAGCAACGAGGGGAAGGAGAGTGCATCTACATACCCTTGTAGATCGCTAAGCGGAAGCGTTCAAGTGAACGGGGTTGATGGAGTCGTACTCGTCGTGATCCAAATCACCGATGATCCTAGCGCCGAACGGACGGCACCTCCGCGTTCAACACACGTACGATTTGGAGATGTCTCCTCCTTCTTGATCCAACAAGGTGAGAGGAGAAGTTGAGGGAAAACTCTGACAGCACGATGGCGTGGTGGTGATGGAGCTCGTGGTTCTCCGGCAGGGCTTCGCCAAGCACTACGGAGGAGGATGAGGTGTTGGAGGAGGAAGAGGGCTGCGCCAGGGGAAGGGTGCGGCTGCCCTCTCTCTCCCTCACTATATATAGGGGGAAGGGAGGAGGGGGAGGCGCCCTAGGGTTCCCTAGGGGAGGGGCGGCGGCCACAGGGGAAACCCTAGATGGGTTTGGGCGCCCCCACCCCCTAGGAAACTTGCCCCCCAAGCCGGGAGGGGCGGCTGCCCTAGGGGTGGCGCCCCCACCTCTCCTGGTTCCTGAGATGGGGTGGGAGGGACGCTCAGCCCCTTAGTGGGCTGATGTGCCCTCTCCCCTTGGCCCATAAGGCCCCCCAACGCTTGCCGGGGCCTCCGAAACCCCTTTCGGACACGCTGGTCATCACCTGGTACCCCCGGAACAATTCCGGACTCCAATACCATTCGTCCAATATACCGATCTTCACCTCCGGACCATTCCGGAGCTCCTCGTCATGTCCGGGATCTCATCCGGGACTCCGAACAACCTTCGGTAACCACATACTATTTCCCATAACAACTCTAGCGTCACCGAACCTTAAGTGTGTAGAGCCTACGGGTTCGGGAACCATGCAGACATGAACGAGACAACTCTCTGGCCAATAACCAACAGCGGGATCTGGATACCCATGTTGGCTCCCACATGTTCCATGATGATCTCATCGGATGAACCACGATGTCGAGGATTCAATCAATCCCGTATACAATTCCCTTTGTCCAGCGGTATTGCACTTGCCCGAGATTCGATCATCGGTATCCCGATACCTTGTTCAATCTCGTTACTGGCAATTCTCTTTACTCGTTCGGTAACACATCATCTCGTGATCAACTCCTTGGTCACATTGTGCACATTATGATGATGTCCTACCGAGTGGGCCCAAAGATACCTCTCCATTTACACGGAGTGACAAATCCCAGTCTCGATTCGTGCCAACCCAACAGACACTTTCGGAGATACCTGTAGTGTACCTTTATAGACACCCAGTTACGTTGTGACGTTTGGCACACCCAAAGCACTCCTACGGTATCCGGGAGTTGCACAATCTCATGGTCTAAGGAAATGATACTTGACATTAGAAAAGCTTTAGCATACGAACGGCACGATCTTTGTGCTAGGCTTAGGATTGGGTCTTGTCCATCACATCATTCTCCTAATGATGTGATCCCGTTATCAACGACAGCCAATGTCCATGGTCAGGAAACCGTAACCATCTATTGATCATCGAGCTAGTCAACTAGAGGCTTACTAGGGACATGGTGTTGTCTATGTATCCACACATGTATCTAAGTTTCCTATCAATACAATTCTAGCATGGATAATAAACGATTATCATGAACAATGAAATATAATAATAATAACTAATTTATTATTGCCTCTAGGGCATATTTCCAACAGTCTCCCACTTGCACTAGAGTCAATAATCTAGTTCACATCGCCATGTGATTAACACTCATAGGTCACATCGCCATGTGACCAACATCCAAAGAGTTTACTAGACTCAATAATCTAGTTCACATCACTATGTGATTAACACTCAATGAGTTCTGGGTTTGATCATGTTATGCTTGTGAGAGAGGTTGTAGTCAACGGGTCTTACCATATTCAGATCCCTATGTATTTCGCAAAACTTTATGTCATATCGTAGATGCTGCTACCACGTTCCACTTGGAGCTATTCCAAATTGTTGCTCCATTATACGTATCCGGTATCTCTACTCAGAGCTATCCGGATAGGTGTTAAGCTTGCATCGACATAACTCTTTATGTCGAACTCTTTATCACCTCCATAACCGAGAAACATTTACTTATTCCTCTAAGGATAATTTTGACTGCTATCTGGTGATCTACTCCTAGATCACCTTTGTACCCTCTTACCAGACATGTGGCAAGGCACACATCTGGTGCGGTACTCAGCATGGCATACCGTATAGAGCCTATGACAAAAACATAGGGGACGACCTTCGTCCTTCCTCTTTCTTCCGCCGTGGTCAATCTTTGAGTCTTACTCAACTTCACACCTTACAACTCAGGTAAGAACCCCTTCTTTGACTGATCTATTTTGAACTCCTTCAAAAACATGTCAAGGTGTGCGTTCTTTGAAAGTACCATCAGGCATCTTGATCTATCTCTATAGATCTTGATGCCCAATATGTAAGCAGCTTTATCCAGGTCTTCCTTTGAAAAACACTCTTCAAACAACCGTTTATGCTTTCCAGAAATTCTACATTATTTCAGATCAACAATATGTCATCCACATATACTTATCAGAAATGTTGTAGTGCTCCCACTCACTTTCTTGTAAATACAAGTTTCTAGCAAACATTGTATAAAACCTAAAAGCTTTGATCACTCCATCAAAACATATATTCCGATTCCGAGATGCTTGCTCTAGTCCATAGAAGGATTGCTGGAGCCAGCATACCTTTATGCATCCTTAGGATCGACAAAACCTTTTATTGTATCACATACAACTTTTCTTATGAAAACTTGGTAAGAAAACTTGTTTTGACATCCATCTGTAAGATTTCATAATCGAAAAATACAGCTAGTGCTAACATGTTTCCGACGGACTTAAGCATCGCTACGGGTGAGAAATTCTCATTGTAGTCAACTCCTTGAACTTGTGAAAAGACTCTTTCCCACAAGTCGAGCTTCATAGACGGTAACATTACCGCCCATGTCCGTCTTCTTCTTAAAGATCCATTTATCTCAATGGCTTGCCGATCATCGGGCAAGTCCACCAAAGTCCATACTTTGTTCTCATATATGGATCCTATCTCGGATTTCATGGCTTCTAACCATTTGTCGGAATACGGGCCCACCATCGCTTCTCCATAGCTCGTAGGTTCATTGTTGTCTAACAACATGATATCTAAGACGGGATTACCGTACCACTCATGAGTAGTACATATCCTTGTCGACCTACGAGGTTCGATAGCAACTTGATCCGAAGCTTCATGATCACTATCATTAACTTCCTATTCAACAGACGTAGGCTCCACAGAAAACATCTTTCTATGTTGCATCACTCTCTGGTTGAAGTAAAGGTTCGACAACCTCATCAAGTTCTATCTTCCTCCCACTCAATTCTTTCGAGAGAAACTCCTTCTCGAGAAAGGACCCGTTCTTAGCGACAAACAATTTGCCCTTGGATCTGAGATAGAAGGTATACCCAATTGTCACCCTTGGGTATCCTATGAAGATGTGTTTGTCCGCTTTGGGTTCGAGCTTCTCCGGTTGAAGCCTTAAGCATCGTAGCCCAAACATTAAGAAACGAAAACTTTGGTTTCTTGCCAAACCAATGTTTACACGACATCATCTCAACAGACTTAGATGGTGTCCTATCTAAAGTGAATGCAGCTGTCTCTAACGCATAACCTCAAAATGAAAATGGTAGATCGGTAAGAGACATCATAGATCGCACCATATCTCATAAGGTTCGATTACGACGTCCGGACACACCATTACCCTGTGGTGTTCCAGCTGGCTTCAACTGTGAAACAATTCCACAATGTCTTAAGTGATTGCCAAACTCATAACTCAGAAATTCTCATTGATCAGATCGTAGGAATTTGATCTTCTTGTTATGATGATTCTTAACTTCACTCTGAAATTGCTTGAACTTTTCAAACGTTTCAGACTTGTGCTTCATTAAGTAAATATACCTATATCTACTCAAATCGTCAGTGAAGATGAGAAAATAGCGATATCCACCGCACGCTTCAATTCTCATTGGATCACACGCATCAGCATGTATGATTTCCAACAAGTCACTTTCCCGTTTCGTTGTACCTGAAAACGGGGTCTTAGTCATCCTGCCCATGAGGCATGGCTCGCATGTGTCAAGCGATTCAAAATCAAGTGACTCCAAACATCCATCGATATGGAGTTTCTTCATGCATCTTACGCCAATATGACCTAAGCGGCAGTGCCACAAGAAAGTGGTACTATCATTATTAACTCTACATCTTTTGGCGTGAACATGTGTATTACCACGACCGAGATTCAATGAACCATTCACATAGGGTGCATGACCATGAAAGGTATTATTCATGTAAATAGAATAACCAGTATTCTCTAACTTAAATGAATAACCGTGTTGCAATGAACATGATCTAATCATATTCATGCTCAACGTAGACACCTGATAACATATATCTAGGTTCAATACTAATCCCGAAGGCAGATGGAGCGTGCGATGGTGATCTCAACAACTTTGGAAACACTTCCAACACACATCGTCACCTCGCCCTTAGCCAGCCTCCGTTTAGTCCGTAGCTTTTGCTTCAAGTCACCAATAATAGCAACTGAACCGGTATCCAATACCCAGGTGCTACCAGGAGTACTAGTAAGGTACACATTAATAACACGTATATACTTTGTTGAAGTTGCCAGCCTTCTTATCTACCATGCATTTGGGGTAATTCCGCTACCAGTGACCGTTCCCCTTACAATAGAAGCACTTAGTCTCGGGTTTGGGTTCAACCTTGGGTTCCTTCACTGGAGCGGCAACTGGTTTGCAATCCATGAAGTTTCCCTTCTAGCCCTTGCCCTTCTTGAAACCAGTGGTCTTGTTAAACCATCAACACTTGATGCTCCTTCTTGATTTCTACCTTTTGCGGTCTTAAGCACCGCGAACAGCTCCGGGATCAACTCCATCCCTTGCATGTCATAGTTCATCACGAAGATCTAGTAGTTAGTGATAGTGGCTAGAGAACTCTATCAATCACTATCTTATCTGGAAGTTTAACTCCCACTTGATTTAAGTGATTGTAGCACCCAGACATTCTGAGCACATGCTCATTAGCTGAGCTATTCTCCTCCATACTGTTGGCAAAAGAACTTGTCAGAGGTCTCACACCTCTCAACACGGGCATGAGCCTGAAATCCCATTCAGCTCTTGGAACATCTCATATGTTCTATGGCGTTCAAAACGTCATTGGAATCCCGATTCTAAGCCATAAAGTATGGTGCACTAAACTATCATGTAGTCATCAGGATGTGTCTGTCAGGTGTTCACAACATCCACAGACGACGTTGTAGGGGTTTGCACATCGAGCGGTGCATCAAAGACGTAAGCCTTCTGTGTAGCAGTGAGGACACTCCTCGGACTACGGACCTAGTCCGCATCATTGCTTACAATATCTTTCAACTTAATCTTTCTCTAGGAACGTATTGAAACAGGGAGCTACAACGTGAGCTATTTATCTACAACATATTTGCAAAGACAATTTAGACTATGTTCATGATAATTGAGTTCATCTAATCAAATTATTTAATGAACTCCCACTCAGATAGACATCCCTCTAGTCATCTAAGTGAAACATGATCCGAATCGACTAGGCCGTGTCCGATCATCACGTGAGACGGACTAGTCATCAACGGTGAACATCTCATGTTGATCGTATCTTCTATATGACTCATGTTCGACCTTTCGGTCTTCCGTGTTCCGAGGCCATGTATGTACATGCTAGGCTCGTCAAGTCAACCTAAGTGTATTGCGTGTGTAAATCTGGCTTACAACCGTTGTATTCGAACGTTAGAATCTATCACACCCGATCATCACGTGGTGCTTCGAAACGACGAACCTTCGCAATGGTGCACAGTTAGGGGGAACACTTTTCTTGAAATTTTAGTGAGGGATCATCTTATTTAAGCTACTGTCGTTCTAAGCAAATAAGATGTAAAACATGATAAACATCACATGCAATCAAATAGTGACATGATATGGCCAATATCATTTTGCTCCTTTTGATCTCCATCTTCGGGGCTCCATGATCATCATTGTCACCGGCATGACACCATGATCTCCATCATCATGATCTCCATCATCGTGTCTTCTTGAAGTTGTCTCGTCATCTATTACTTCTACTACTATGGCTAACGCTTTAGCAATAAAGTAAAGTAATTACATGACGTTTATGTTGACACGCAGGTCATAAATAAATTAAGACAACTCCTATGGCTCCTGCCGGTTGTCATACTCATCGACATGCAAGTCGTGATTCCTATTACAAGAACATGATCAATCTCATACATCACATATATCATTCATCACATCCTTTTGGCCATATCACATCACAAGGCATATGCTGCAAAAACAAGTTAGACGTCCTCTAATTGTTGTTGCAAGTTTTTACGTGGCTGCTATAGGTTTCTTAGCAAGAACGTTTCTTACCTACGCAAAAACCACAGCGTGATATGCCAATTTCTATTTACCCTTCATAAGGACCCTTTTCATCGAATCCGATCCGACTAAAGTGGGAGAGACAGATACCCGCTAGCCATCTTATGCAACTAGTGCATGTCAGTCGGTGGAACCAGTCTCACGTAAGAGTACGTGTAAGGTCGGTCTGGGCCGCTTCATCCCACGATGCCGCCGAATCAAGATAAGACTAGTAACGGCAAGTAAATTGACAAAATCGACGCCCACAACTGCTTTGTGTTCTACTCGTGCATAGAAACTACGCATAGACCTAGCTCATGATGCCACTGTTGGGGATCGTAGCAGAAATTCAAAATTTTCTACGCATCACCAAGATCAATCTATGGAGTAATCTAGCAACGAGGGGAAGGAGAGTGCATCTACATACCCTTGTAGATCGCTAAGCAGAAGCGTTCAAGTGAACGGGGTTGATGGAGTCGTACTCGTCGTGATCCAAATCACCGATGATCCTAGCGCCGAACGGACGGCACCTCCGCGTTCAACACACGTACGGTTTGGAGATGTCTCCTCCTTCTTGATCCAGCAAGGTGAGAGGAGAAGTTGAGGGAAAACTCCGACAGCACGACGGCGTGGTGGTGATGGAGCTCGTGTTTCTCCGGCAGGGCTTCGCCAAGCACTACGGAGGAGGATGAGGTATTGGAGGAGGAAGAGGGCTGCGCCAGGGGAAGGGTGCGGCTTCCCTCTCTCTCCCTCACTATATATAGGGAGAAGGGAGGCGGGGGAGGCGCCCTAGGGTTCCCTAGGGGAGGGGCGGCGGCCACAGGGGAAACCCTAGATGGGTTTGGGCACCCCCACCCCCTAGGAAACTTGCCCCCCAAGCCGGGAGGGGCGGCTGCCCTAGGGGTGGCGCCCCCACCTCTCCTGGTTACGTGAGATGGGGTGGGAGGGACGCTCAGCCCCTTAGTGGGCTGATGTGCCCTCTCCCCTTGGCCCATAAGGCCCCCCAACGCTTGCCGGGGCCTCCGAAACCCCTTTCGGACACGCTGGTCATCACCTGGTACCCCCGGAACAATTCCGGACTCCAATACCCTTCGTCCAATATACCGATCTTCACCTCCGAACCATTCCGGAGCTCCTCGTCATGTCCGGGATCTCATCCGGGACTCTGAACAACCTTCGGTAACCACATACTATTTCCCATAACAACTCTAGCGTCACCAAACCTTAAGTGTGTAGACCCTACGGGTTCGGGAACCATGCAGACATGACCGAGACAACTCTCCGGCCAATAACCAACAGCGGGATCTGGATACCCATGTTGGCTCCCACATGTTCCATGATGATCTCATCGGATGAACCACGATGTCGAGGATTCAATCAATCCCGTATACAATTCCCTTTGTCCGGCGGTATTGCACTTGCCCGAGATTCGATCGTCGGTATCCCGATACCTTGTTCAATCTCGTTACCGACAAGTCTCTTTACTCGTTCCGTGACACATCATCTCGTGATCAACTCCTTGGTCACATTGTGCACATTATGATGATGTCCTACCGAGTGGGCCCAGAGATACCTCTCCGTTTACACGGAGTGACAAATCCCAGTCTCGATTCGTGCCAACCCAATAGACACTTTCGGAGATACCTGTAGTGTACCTTTATAGACACCCAGTTACGTTGTGATGTTTGGCACACCCAAAGCACTCCTACGGAATCCGGGAGTTACACAATCTCATGGTCTAAGGAAATGATACTTGACATTAGAAAAGCTTTAGCATACGAACTGCACGATCTTTGTGCTAGGCTTAGGATTGGGTCTTGTCCATCACATCATTCTCCTAATGATGTGATCCCGTTATCAACGACATCCAATGTTCATGGTCAGGAAACCGTAACCATCTATTGATCAATGAGCTAGTCAACTAGAGGCTTACTAGGGACATGGTGTTGTCTATGTATCCACACATGTATCTAAGTTTCCTATCAATACAATTCTAGCATGGATAATAAACGATTATCATGAACAATGAAATATAATAATAATAACTAATTTATTATTGCCTCTAGGGCATATTTCCAACAGGCACAACCCACCTGGACACGCCTGGCTTGGTGCACCCTAGTGTCTTGTGCCCACCAGGGTACGCTTCCAGGTAGTTTCTTATTTTCCTAATTTTTGTTATATTCCAAAACTGACAAAAAATATTTTTGCAGATTTTTCGGAGTCCGTTTACTTACTGTATCATGTACCTCCTCTTTTTCATGATTCTGGAGTTTTCCGGAAGGACTCTTTTATGTGTTCTTCTGGTGTCAAAGTTTCGATAATATTACTTTCAACATTAATGGGCGTACATGAGATATAATGTTTTATTCGTTGCCCATTAATAACCTTCGGGTTAGTGCCTTCGGCATTATTTATTTTGATAGCTCCAGACCGATAAACCTCCTCGATAACATAGGGTCCTTCCCATTTGGAGAGGAGTTTTCCTGCAAAGAATCTGAAATGAGAGTTGTACAAAAGAACATATTCTCCAACTTTAAACTCACGCCTTTGAATTCTTTTATCATGCCATATTTTAACCTTTTCTTTAAATAACATGGCATTTTCATAAGCTTGGTTTCTCCATTCATCTAATGAGCTAATATAAAATAACCTCTTTTCACTAGCAAGTTTGAAATCATAGTTGAGTTCTTTGATTTCCCAATATGTTATGTTCTAACTCAAGAGGCAAATGAGAAGCTTTTCCATAAACCATTTTATAAGGAGACATACGCATAGGATTTTTATATGATGTTCTATAAGCCCAAAGTGCATCATATAACTTCTTAGACCAATTCTTCCGGGACCTATTGACAGTCTTTTGCAAAATTAATTTTATTTCTCTATTTATAAGTTCAACTTGACCACTAGATTGAGGATGATAAAGTGATGCAATTCTATGGTTAACATCATACTTGGCAAGCATTTTACAGAAAGCACCATGAATAAAATGTGAACCACCATCAGTCATTAAATATATAGGGACTCCAAACCTTGGAAAAATAACTTCCTTAAGCATTTTAATAGAGGTGTTGTGATCAACACTACTGGTTGGAATAGCTTCTACCCATTTAGTAACTTAACCAACAGCAGCCAAAATATGTGTATACCCATTAGAGGAAGGAAAAGGCCCCATGTAATCAAATCCCAAACATCAAATGGTTCAACAGCAAATGAATAATTCATAGGCATTTCTTGACGCTTACCGATATTACCTATTCTTTGGCATTCATCACAAGATAAGACGAACTTACGAGCATCCTTGAAGAGAGTAGGCCAATAAAATCCAGATTGCAATACCTTGTGAGCAGTTCTGTCTCCAGCATGATGCCCTCCATGAGCTTCAAAGTGACATTTATGTAGGATTTATCCCTGTTCATGCTCAGGTACATAACGTCTAATAACACCATCTATTCCTTCTTTATAAAGATGTGGGTCATCCCAAAAGTAGTGTCTTAAATCATAGAAGAATTTTTTCTTTTGTTGGTATGTAAAGCTAGGTGGTAAATATTTAGCAACAATATAATTAGCATAGTCAGCATACCAAGGAGTGTTACGAGAAATATTTATTGCAGCTAACTGATACGTCTCCGTCGTATCTATAATTTTTGACTGTTCCATGCCAATATTATACAACTTTCATATACTTTTGGCAACTTTTTATACTATTTCTGGGACTAACATATTGATCTAGTGCCCAGTGTCAGTTCATGTTTGTTGCATGTTTTATGTTTTGCAGAAAACCCATATCAAATGGAATCCAAACGGGATAAAAACGGACGGAGAATATTTTGGAATATTTGGAAGATATGTGAAGAAGAATCCACGCGAGACGGTGCCCGAGGGGGGCACGAGGCAGGAGGGCGCGCCCCAACCCCCTAGGCACGCCCCTGACCCTCGTGGGCCCCTCGTAAGGCGGTCAATGCTCTTCTTCGGGTGCAAGAAAGGTAATTTTTGGAAGAAAAAAGTCGCGGCGAAGGTTTCAGTCCAATCGGAGTTACGGATCTCCATATATATACGAAACGATGAAAGGGCAGAATAACAGAACGCAGAAACAGAGAGAGACAGAGAGACAGATCCAATATCAGAGGGGCTCTCGCCCCTCCCATGTCATGGAGGCCAAGGACCAGAGGGGAAACCATTCTCCCATCTAGGGAGGAGGTCAAGGAAGAAGAAGAAGAAGGGGCCCCCTCTCCCCTTCTCTTCTGGTGGCGCCGGAACGCTGTCGTGGCCATCATCATCATCACCGCGATCTTCACCAACACCTCTGTCATCTTCACCAACATCTCCATCACCTTCCCCCTCTATCTACAGAAGTCCACTCTCCCGCAACCCGCTGTACCCTCTACTTGAACATCGTGCTTTATGCTTCATATTATTATCCAATGATGTGTTGTCATCCTATGATGTCTGAGTAGATTTTGGTTATCCTATCGGTGGTTGATGAATTGCTATAATTGATTTAATTTGCTTGTGGTTATGTTGTTGTCCTTTGGTGCCCATCATATGAGCGTGCACGTGGATCACACCGTAGGGTTAGTTGTATGTTGATAGGACTATGTATTGGAGGGCAAGAGTGACAGAAGCTTCAACCTAGCATAGAAATTGATGCATACGGGATTGAAGAGGGACCAATATAGCTTAATGCTATGGTTGGGTTTTACCTTAATGAACGTTAGTAGTTGCGGATGCTTGCTAATAGTTCCAATCATAAGTGCATAGAATTCCAAGTCAGGGATGACATGCTAGCAGTGGCCTCTCCCACATAAAACTTGCTATCGGTCTAGTAAAGTAGTCAATTGCTTAGGGACAATTTCACAACTCCTACCACCAATTTTCCACACTCGCTATACTAACTTTATTGTTTCTTTATCTAAACAGCCCCTACTTTTTATTTACGCGCTCTTTATTATCTTGCAAACCTATCCAACAACACCTACAAAGTACTCCCAGTTTCATACTTGTTCTAGGTAAAGCAAATGTTAAGCGTGCGTAGAGTTGTATCGGTGGTCGATAGAACTTGAGGGAATATTTGTTCTACCTTTAGATCCTCATTGGGTTCGACACTCTTACTTATCGAAAGAGGCTACAATTGATCCCCTATACTTGTGGGTTATCAAGACCTTTTTTTGGCGCCGTTGTCGGGGAGTCATAGCGTGGGGTGAATATTCTCGTGTGTGCTTGTTTGATTTATCACTAAGTAGTTTTTATTTGTTGTTCTTAGTTGTTCTCTATCTTTAGTTATGGATATGGAACACGAAATACCAAAAAAATTAGGTTTACTTGCTACTCATGGAGATGGGGAACCTCCTAAAACCCTCAATGCTCATTATGTGAAAGATATTATGTACTACTTTGATAATCCTGAGAAAACCCCATTCAATTATGTTATGGGAGACACGTTGGATCAACGTGAATACTTTAGGGATTATCGCTTGACTCAAAAAGGGAAACTATTATGGGATCAAATTCATATATTGAATTGGTATGCTAGGAAAGTATGCTTTAGATATGATTATACTTGTTGCTCTAGGATGAAGGTGAAGGAAATATGCCCTAGAGGCAATAATAAAGTTATTATTTATTTCCTTATATCATGATAAATGTTTATTATTCATGCTAGAATTGTATTAACCGGAAATATAATACATGTGTGAATACATAGACAAACAGAGTGTCACTAGTATGCCTCTACTTGACTAGCTCGTTGATCAAAGATGGTTATGTTTCCTAACCATAGACATGAGTTGTCATTTGATTAACGGGATCACATCATTAGGAGAATGATGTGATTGACTTGACCCATTCCATTAGCTTAGCACTTGATCGTTTAGTTTGTTGCTATTGCTTTCTTCATGACTTATACATGTTCCTATGACTATGAGATTATGCAACTCCCGTTTACCGGAGGAACACTTTGTGTGCTACCAAACGTCACAACATAACTGGGTGATTATAAAGGTGCTCTACAGGTGTCTCCAAAGGTACTTGTTGGGTTGGCGTATTTCTAGATTAGGATTTGTCACTCCGATTGTCGGAGAGGTATCTCTGGCCCTCTCGGTAATGCACATCACTTAAGCCTTGCAAGCATTGCAACTAATAAGTTAGTTGCGGGATGATGTATTACGGAACGAGTAAAGAGACTTGCCGGTAACGAGATTGAACTACGTATTGAGATACAGACGATCGAATCTCGGGCAAGTAACATACCGATGACAAAGGGAACAACGTATGTTGTTATGCGGTCTAACCGATAAAGATCTTCGTAGAGTATGTGGGAGCCAATATGAGCATCCAGGTTCCGCTATTGGTTATTGACCGGAGACATGTCTCGGTCATGTCTACATAGTTCTCGAACCCGTAGGATCTGCACGCTTAAAGTTTCGGTGACGATTGTATTATGAGTTTATGTGATTTGATGTACCGAAGGTAGTTCGGAGTCCCAGATGAGATCGGGGACATGACGAGGAGTCTCCAAATGGTCGAGACGTAAAGATCGATATATTAGACGACTATATTCGGACATCCGAAAGGTTTCGAGTGATTCGGGTATTTTTCGGAGTACCGGAGAGTTACGGGAATTCGCCGGGGAGTATACGGGCCTTATTGGGCCATACGGGAATAGAGGAGAGAGGCCAAAAGGAAGGAGGCCTGCGCCCCCACTCTAGTCCGAATTGGACAAGGGGTGCAGCCCCCTTTTCATTCTCCCTCTCCTCCTCTTTCCTTCTCTCCTACTCCAACAAGGAAAGGAGGAGTCCTACTCCCGGTAGGAGTAGGACTCCCCCCTTGGCGCGCCCTCCTCCTAGGCCAGCCGCCTCCCCCCTTGCTCCTTTATATACAGGGGCAGGGGGCACCTCTAGAGACACAAGTTGATCAGTTGATCTCTCCCAGCCGTGTGCGGTGCCCCCCCTCCACCATATTCCACCTCGGTCATATCGTAGCGGTGCTTAGGCGAAGCCCTGCGTCGGTAGCAACATCATCACTGTCACCACGCCGTCGTGCTGGCGGAACTCTCCCGTGAAGCTCTGCTGGATCGGAGTACGTGGGACGTCATCGAGCTGAACGTGTGCTGAACTCGGAGGTGTCGTGCGTTCGGTACTTGGATCGGTCGGATCGTGAAGACGTACGACTACATCAACCGTGTTGTGCTAACGCTTCCGCTTTCGGTCTACGAGGGTACGTGGACAACACTCTCCCCTCTCGTTGCTATGCATCACCATGATCTTGCGTGTGCGTAGGAAATTTTTGAAATTACTATGTTCCCCAACAGTGGCATCCGAGCCAAGTTTTATGCGTAGATGTCATATGCACGAGTAGAACACAAGTGAGTTGTGGGCGATATAAGTCATACTACTTACCAGCATGTCAAACTTTGGTTCAGCGGTATTGTTGGATGAAGCGTCCCGGACCAACATTACGCGTACGCTTACGCGAGACTAGTTCTACCGACGTGCTTTGCACACAGGTGGCTGGCGGGTGTCAGTTTCTCCAACTTTAGTTGAACCAGTGTGGCTACGCCTGGTCCTTGAGAAGGTTAAAACAGCACTAACTTAACAAACTATCGTTGTGGTTTTGATGCGTAGGTAAGAACGGTTCTTGCTCAGCCCGTAGCAGCCACGTAAAACTTGCAACAACAAAGTAGAGGACGTCTAACTTGTTTTTGCAGGGCATGTTGTGATGTGATATGGTCAAGACATGATGCTAAATTTTATTGTATGAGATGATCATGTTTTGTAACCGAGTTATTGGCAACTGGCAGGAGTCATATGGTTGTCGCTTTATTGTATGCAATGCAATCGCGCTATAATGCTTTACTTTATCACTAAGCGGTAGCGATAGTCGTGGAAGCATAAGATTGGCGAGATGACAACGATGCTACGATGGAGATCAAGGTGTCGCGCCGGTGACGATGGTGATCATGACGGTGCTTCGGAGATGGAGATCACAAGCACAAGATGATGATGGCCATATCATATCACTTATATTGATTGCATGTGATGTTTATCTTTTATGCATCTTATCTTGCTTTGATTGACGGTAGCATTATAAGATGATCTCTCACTAAATTTCAAGATAAAAGTGTTCTCCCTGAGTATGCACCATTGCCAAAGTTCGTCGTGCCCAGACACCACATGATGATCGGGTGTGATAAGCTCTACGTCCATCTACAACGGGTGCAAGCCAGTTTTGCACACGCAGAATACTCAGGTTAAACTTGATGAGCCTAGCATATGCAGATATGGCCTCGGAACACTGAGACCGAAAGTTCGAGCGTGAATCATATAGTAGATATGATCAACATAATGATGTTCACCATTGAAAGCTACTCCATTTCACGTGATGATCGGTTATGGTTTAGGTGATTTGGATCACGTGATCACTTAGATGATTAGAGGGATGTCTATCTAAGTGGGAGTTCTTAAGTAATATGATTAATTGAACTTTAATTTATCATGAACTTAGTCCTGGTAGTATTAGCATATCTATGTTGTAGATCAATAGCTCGCGATGTTGCTCCCCGTTTAATTTTTATATGTTCCTAGAGAAAACTAAGTTGAAAAATGTTAGTAGCAATGATGCGGATTGGATCCGTGATCTTAAGATTATCCTCATTGCTGCACAGAAGAATTATGTCCTTGATGCACCGCTAGGTGACTGACCTATTGCAGGAGCAGATGCAGACGTTATGAATGTTTGGCTAGCTCAATATGATGACTACTTGATAGTTTAGTGCACCATGCTTAACAGCTTAGAATCGGGATTTCAAAGACGTTTTGAACGTCATGGACCATATGAGATGTTCCCGGAGTTGAAGTTGATATTTCAAGTAAATACCCGAGTTGAGAGATATGAAGTCTCCAACGAGTTCTATAGCTAAAAGATGGAGGAGAATAGCTCAAGCAGTGAGCATGTGCTCAGATTGTCTGGGTACTACAATCACTTAAATCAAGTGGGAGTTAATCTTCCAGATAAAATAGTGATTGACAGAATTCTCTAGTCACCATCACCAAGTTAGTAGAACTTCGTGATGAACTATAATATGCAAGGGATAACAGAAACGATTCCCAAGCTCTTCTTGATGCTGAAATCGACGAAGGTAGAAATCAAGAAAAGCATAAAGTGTTGATGGTAAACAAAATCACTAGTTTCAAGTAAAGGGACAAAGGGAAGAAAGGGGAACTTCAAGAAGAACAGCAAGCAAGTTGCTGCTCAAGTGAAAAAACCCAAGTCTGGACCTAAGCCTGAAACTGAGTGCTTCTACTGCAAAGAGACTGGTCACTGGAAGCGGAACTACCCCAAGTAATTGGCGGATAAGAAGGATGGCAAAGTGAACAAAGGTATATTTGATATACAGATTATTGATGTGTATATTACTAGTGTTCATAGCAACCCCTCAGTATTTGATACTAGTTCAGTTGCTAAGAATAGTAACTCGAAACGGGAGTTGCAGAATGAACAGAGACTAGTTAAGGGTGAAGTGACGATGTGTATTGGAAATGGTTCCAAGATTGATATGATCATCATCGCACACTCCATATACTTTCGGGATTAGTGTTAAACCTAAAATAAAGGTTATTTAGTGTTTGCGTTGAGCATGAATATGATTGGATCATGTTTATTGCAATACGGTTATTCATGTAAACTAGAGAATAATTGTTGTTCTGTTTATATGAATAAAACCTTCTATGGTCATACACCCAATGAAAATGGTTTGTTGGTTCTCGATCGTAGTGATACACATATTCATAATATTGAAGTCAAAAGATGCAAAGTTAATAATGATAGTGCAACTTATTTGTGGCACTGCCGTTTAGGTCATATTGATGTAAAGCGCATGAAGAAAATCCATGCTGATGGGCTTTTGGAATCACTTGATTATGAATCAGTTGATGCTTGCGAACCATGCCTCATGGGCAAGATGACTAAGACTCCGTTCTCCGGAACAATGGAGCGAGCAACAGATTTGTTGGAAATCATACATACTAATGTATGTGGTCCGATGAATATTGAGGCTCGCGGCAGGTATCATTATTTTCTGATCTTCACGGATGATTTGAGCAGATATGAGTATATCTACTTGATGAAACACAAGTCTGAAATATTTGAAAAGTTCAAAGAATTTCAAAGTGAAGTGGAGAATCATCGTAACAAAAATAAAAGTTTCTACGATATGATCACAGAAGTAAAATATTTGAGTTACAAGTTTGGCCTTCAGTTAAAACAATGTGAAATAGTTTCACTACTCACGCCACCTGGAACACCATAGTGTAATGGTGTGTCCGAACGTCGTAACCATGCTTTATTAGATATGGTGCGATCTATGATGTCTCTTACCGATTACCACTATCGTTTTGGGGTTATGCATTAGAGACAGCTACATTCACGTTAAATAGGGCACCATCTAAATCCGTTGAGACGACACCGTATGAACTGTGGTTTGGCGAGAAACCTAAGCCGTCGTTTCTTAAAGTTTGGGACTGCGATGCTTATGTGAAAAAGTTTCAACATGATAAGCTCGAACCCAAATCAGAGAAGTAAATCTTCATAGGATACCCAAAAGAAAATGTTGGGTACACCTTCTACACAGATCCGAAGGCAAGATATTCATTGCTGAGAATGGATCCTTTCTAGAGAAGGAGTTTCTCTCGAAAGAAGTGAGTGGGAGGAAAGTAGAACTTGATGAGGTAACTGTACCTGCTCCCTTATTGGAAAGTAGTTCATCACAGAAATCTGTTCCTGTGACTACTACACCAATTAGTGAGGAAGCTAATGATGATGATCATGTAAAATTCAGATCAAGTTACTACCGAACCTTGTAGGTAAACCAGAGTGAGATCTGCACCAGAGTGGTACGGTAATCCTGTTCTGGAGGTCATGTTACTTGACCATAACGAGCCTATGAACTATGAGGAAGCGATGATGAGCCTAGATTCCGCGAAATGGCTTGAGGCCATGAAATCTGAGATGAGATCCATGTATGAGAGCAAAGTATGGACTTTGATTGACTTGCCCAATGATCGGCGAGCCATAAAAAATAAATGGATCTTCAAGAGGAAGACGGACGATGATAGTAGTGTTACTATCTACAAAGCTAGAATTGTCGCAAAAGGTTTTCGACATGTTCAAGGTGTTGACTACGATGAGAGTTTCTCATTCGTATCTATGCTTAAGTCTGTCCGAATCATGTTAGCAATTGCCGCATTTTATGAAATCTGGCAAATGGATAAACAAAACTGCATTCCTTAATGGATTTATTAAAGAAGAGTTGTATATGATGCAACCAGAAGGTTTTGTCAATCCTAAAGGTGCTAACAAAATATGCAAGCTCCAGCGATCCATCTATGGACTGGTGCAAGCATCTCGGAGTTGGAATATATGCTTTGATAAGTTGATCAAAGCATATAGTTTTATACAGACTTGCGGTGAAGCCTGTATTTACAAGAAAGTGAGTGGGAGCACTACAGCATTTCTGATAAGTATATGTGAATGACATATTGTTGATCGGAGATAATGTCGAATTATTCTGCAAAGCATAAAGGAATGTTTGAAAGGAGTTTTTCAAAGAAAGACCTCGGTGAAGCTGCTTACATACTGAGCATCAAGATCTATAGAGATAGATCAAGACGCTTGATAAGTTTTTCAATGAGTACATACCTTGACAAGATTTTGAAGTAGTTCAAAATGGAACAGTCAAAGAAGGAGTTCTTGCCTGTGTTACAAGGTGTGAAGTTGAGTAAGACTCAAAACCCGACCACGGCAGAAGATAGAGAGAGAATGAGAGTCATTCCCTATGCCTCAGCCATAGGTTCTATAAAGTATGCCATGCTGTGTACCAGACCTATTGTATACCCTGCCCTGACTTTGGCAAAGGGAGTACAATAGTGATCTAGGAGTAGATCACTGGACAGTGGTCAAAATTATCCTTAGTGGAATAAGGATATGTTTCTCGATTATGGAGGTGACAAAAAGGTTCGTCGTAAAGGGTTACGTCGATGCAAATTTTGACACTGATCCAAATGACTCTAAATCTCAATCTGGATACATATTGAAAGTGGGAGCAATTAGCTAGAGTAGCTCCGTGCAGAGCATTGTTGACATAGAAATTTGCAAAATACTTACGGATCTGAATGTGGCAGACCCGTTGACTAAACTTCTCTCACAAGCAAAACATGATCACACCCTAGTACTCTTTGAGCGTTAATCACATAGCGATGTGAACTAGCTAGATTATTGAATCTAGTAAACCCTTTGGGTGTTGGTCACATGACGATGTGAACTATGGGTGTTAATCACATGGTGATGTGAACTATTGATGTTAAATCACATGGCGATGTGAACTAGATTATTGACTCTAGTGCAAGTGGGAGACTGAAGGAAATATGCCCTAGAGGCAATAATAAAGTTATTATTTATTTCATTATATCATGAGAAATGTTTATTATTCATGCTAGAATTGTATTAACAGGAAACTAATACATGTGTGAATACATAGACAAACAGAGTGTCACTAGTATGCCTCTACTTGACTAGCTCGTTGATCAAAGATGGTTATGTTTCCTAACCATAGACATGAGTTGTCATTTGATTAACGGTATCACATCATTAGGAGAATGATGTGATTGACTTGACCCATTCCGTTAGCTTAGCACTTGATCGTTTAGTTTGTTGCTATTGCTTTCTTCATGACTTATACATGTTCCTATGACTATGAGATTATGCAACTCCCGTTTACCGGAGGAACACTTTGTGTGCTACCAAACGTCACAACGTAACTGGGTGATTATAAAGGTGCTCTACAGGTGTCTCCAAAGGTACTTGTTGGGTTGGCGTATTTCGAGATTAGGATTTGTCACTCCGATTGTCGGAGAGGTATCTCTGGGCCCTCTCGGTAATGCACATCACTTAAGCCTTGCAAGCATTGCAACTAATAAGTTAGTTGCGGGATGATGTATTACGGAACGAGTAAAGAGACTTGCCGGTAACGAGATTGAACTACGTATTGAGATACCGACGATCGAATCTCGGGCAAGTAACATACCGATGACAAAGGGAACAACGTATGTTGTTATGCGGTCTGACCGATAAAGATCTTCGTAGAGTATGTGGGAGCCAATATGAGCATCCAGGTTCCGCTATTGGTTATTGACCGGAGACATGTCTCGGTCATGTCTACATAGTTCTCGAACCCGTAGGGTCCGCATGCTTAAAGTTTCGGTGACGATTGTATTATGAGTTTATGTGATTTGATGTACCGAAGGTAGTTCAGAGTCTCGGATGAGATCAGGGACATGACGAGGAGTCTCGAAATGGCTGAGACATAAAGATCGATATATTGGACGACTATATTCGGACATCGGAAAGGTTCCGAATGATTCGGGTATTTTTTGGAGTACCGAGAGTTACGGGAATTCGCCGGGGAGTATATGGGCCTTATTGGGCCATACGGGAATAGAGGAGAGAGGCCAAAAGGAAGGAGGCATGCGCCCCCCTCTGGTCTAAATTGGACAAGGGGTGCAGCCCCCTTTTCCTTCTCCCTCTCCTCCTCTTTCCTTCTCTCCTACTCCAACAAGGAAAGGAGGAGTCCTACTCCCGGTAGGAGTAGGACTACCCCCTTGGCGCGCCCTCCTCCTAGGCCGGCCGCCTCCCCCCTTGCTCCTTTATATACAGGGGCAGGGGGCACCTCTAGAGACACAAGTTGATCAGTTGATCTCTCCCAGCCGTGTGTGGTGCCCTCCTCCACCATATTCCACCTCAGTCATATCGTAGCGGTGCTTAGGCGAAGCCCTGCGTCGGTAGCAACATCATCACTGTCACCACGCCGTCGTGCTGACGGAACTCTCCCGTGAAGCTCTGCTGGATCGGAGTTCGCGGGACGTCATCGAGTTGAACGTGTGCTGAACTCGTAGGTGCCGTGCGTTCGGTACTTGGATCGGTCGGATCGTGAAGACGTATGACTACATCAACCGCGTTGTGCTAACGCTTCTGCTTTCGGTCTATGAGGGTACGTGGACAACACTCTCCCCTCTTGTTGCTATGCATCACCAAGATCTTGCGTGTGCGTAGGAAATTTTTGAAATTACTACGTTCCCCAACAGAAGGCTCCACACCTTCCGTTTTTATGCGAATTTAATGATAATGAAACCTTGGCTTCTTATGCTAGAGGTATATATGATTACTATGATGTGGAACAAATAGAAGAATTCTTTGCTTTTATGGGTGCTTATGAAATTGAATCTATGTTCAAAGAGTTTGAAAATCTTTATGATGCTATTTATAGACCTGAAAATTTAGCTATCCTTAAATATGGCTATGCCAATTATGAATTCAATTCCGATATTGATGCATTTATTGAGAAAGTCTCCGCTGTCCAAGAAGAGACTAATATTTTGCAGGAGTCTATGGAAGTAGAAATTGATGAACTGTGAGCTCATTGGATGAAAAAGATGATGAGGAGAGCGAAGAACAAAAGGAGGAAGAGCGGATTAGCTACTCGTGCCCACCTTCTAATGAGAGTAACTCTTCAACTCATACATTGTTTAAATTCCCTTCGTGCTTACCGAAGGATGATTGCTATGATGACTGTTATGATCCCGTTGATTCTTTTGAAATATCCCTTTTTGATGATGCTTGCTATGCCTGTGGCCAAGATGCCAATATGAATTATGCTTATGGAGATGAACTTGCTATAGTTCCTTATGTTAAACATGAAATTCTTGCTATTGCACCCACACATGATAGTCCTATTATCTTTTTGAATTCTCCCGACTATACTATATCGGAGAAGTTTGCTTTTATTAAGGATTATATTGATGGGTTGCCTTTTACCGTTGCACATGATGATTTTGATGAATATAATATGCATGTGCTTGCTGCTCCTACTTGCAATTATTATGAGGGAGTAACTACATCTCCGCCTCTCCATGTTTCCAACACGAAAAAATTGCAAGAAACTGTTTATACTATGCATTGGCCTTTACTATGTGTGCATGAATTGTTCTTTTATGACATGCCAATGCGTAGGAAGAGAGTTAGACTTCGTCATTGCTTGATATATGTTGCTTTGTGCTCACTATTAAATGCCAAATCATTGCTAATTAAAATTGGCTTTGATATACCTTGGGATCCGGGTGGATTCATTACTTGAGCACTATATGCCTAGCTTAATGGCTTTAAAGAAAGCGCTGCCAGGGAGACAACCCAGAAGTTTTAGAGAGTCATTTATTTCTGTTGTGTGCTTTTATAAAGTTTAAAAATAAAAATAATGTGCCAAGGTTTGCCTTTAGGATGTTTACAATGCTTGTTGGTTTGTGCGGTGCAGGACAGAAACTTTGGCTGTAGTGCGCGATTTTACATTTTTTAGTGGAACGTCAAATGGTTCTGAAACTTATTGCACTGTCTTTCTATACAAATTTTTTTATTTTTCCTAATTTTGGCAGAATTTTTTAAGTATCAGAAGTATGGTGAATGTTCAGATTATTACAGACTGTTATGTTTTAGACAGATTCTGTTTTTGATGCATAGTTTGCTTGTTTTGATGAAACTATCGATTTATATCAGTGGATTAAGCCATGAAAAAGTTATATTACAGTAGCTACAATGCCAAAAAAATATGAATTGGTTTGCAATAGTACTTAGAGTAGTGATTTGCTTTATTATACTAACGGATCTTCCCGAGTTTTCTGTTGAAGTTTTGTGTGGATGAAGTGTTCGATGATCGAGAAGGTCTCGATGTGAGAAGAAGGAAGAGAGGCAAGAGCTCAAGCTTGGGGATGCCCGAGGCACCCCAAGTAAATATTCAAGGAGACTCAAGCATCTAAGCTTGGGTATGCCCCGGAAGGCATCCCATCTTTCTTCAACAAGTATCGGTATGTTTTCGGATTCATTTCGTTCATGCGATATGTGCAAATCTTGGAGCGTCTTTTACAATTAGTTTTCATTTTTCTTTTATGCACCATGCTGGTATGAGATAGTCCTTGGTTTATTTATAGAATGCTCTTTGCACTTCACTTATATCTTTTGAGTATGGCTTTATAGAATGCTTCGTGTGCTTCACTTATATCATTTGAAGTTTGCATTGCTTGTTTCTCTTTACATAGAAAACCGCCATTTGTAGAATGATCTTTTGCTCCCCTTATATTTGTTAAAGCGTGGGCATATATTTTTTAGAAAGAATTAAACTCTCTTGCTTCACTTATATCTATGTAGAGAGATGACAGGAACTGGTCATTCACACGGTTAGTCATAAAATCCTACATAAAACTTGTAGATCACTGAATATGATATGTTTGATTCCTTGCAATAGTTTTGCGATATAAAGATGGTGATATTAGAGTCATGCTAGTGGGTAGTTGTGGATTGTAGAAATACTTGTGTTGAAGTTTGTGATTCCTGTAGCATGCACGTATGGTGAACTGTTATGTGATGAAGTCGGAGCATGATTTATTTATTGACTGTCTTCCTTATGAGTGGCGGTCGGGGACGAGCGATGGTCTTTTCCTACCAATCTATCCCCCTAGGATCATGCGTGTAGTACTTTGTTTCGATGACTAATAGATTTTTGCAATAAGTATGTGAGTTCTTTATGACTAATGTTGAGTCCATGGATTATATGCACTCTCACCCTTCCACCATTGTAGCCTCTCTAGTACCGCGCAACTTTTGCCGGTACCATAAACCCACCATATACCTTCCTCAAAATAGACACCATACCTACCTATCATGGCATTTCCATAGCCATTCCGAGATATATTGCCATGCAACTTCCATCATCATCATATGCATGACTTCAGCATTTATTGTCATATCGCTTTGCATGATCGTAAGATAGCTAGCATGATGTTTTCATGGCTTGACCATTTTTTGATGTCATTGCTACGCTAGATCATTGCACATCCTGGTACACCGCCGGAGGCATTCATATAGAGTCATATCTTTGTCCTAGTATCGAGTTGTAATATTGAGTTGTAAGTAAATAAAAGTGTGATGATCATCATTATTAGAACATTGTCCCATGTGAGGTTATCAAAATAAAAGAGGCCAAAGAAGCCGAAATAAAAAAAGAGAGGCCAAGAAGCCCGCAAAAAAACAAAAAAATGAGAGAAAAAGAGAGAGGGGGCAATGTTACTATCCTTTTACCACACTTGGGCTTCAGAGTAGCACCATGTTCTTCATATGGAGAGTCTCTTGAGTTATCGCTTCCATATACTAGTGGGAATTTTCATTATAGAACTTGGCTTGGATATTCTGATGATGGGCTTCCTCAAACGCCCGAGGTCTTCATGAGCAAGCAAGTTGGATGCACACCCACTTAGTTTTCAGTCTGAGCTTTCATACACTTATAGCTCTTAGTGCATCCGTTGCATGGCAATCCCTACTCACTCACATTGATATCTATTGATGGGCATCTCCATAGCCCGTTGATACGCCTAGTTGATGTGAGACTATCTTCTCCTTTTTGTCTTCTCCACAACCACCATTCTATTCCACCTATACTGCTATGTCCATGGCTCTGGCTCATGTATTGCGTGAAAGTTGAAAAGGTTTGAGTGTTGGGGAACGTAGTAATTTCAAAATTTTCCTACGCACACGCAAGATCATGGTGATGCATAGCAACGAGAGGGGAGAGTGTGATCTATGTACCCTTGTAGACTGACAGCGGAAGCGTTAGCATAACGCGGTTGATGTAGTCGTATGTCTTCACGGCCCGACCGATCAAGCACCGAAACTACGGCACCTCCGAGTTTTAGCACACGTTCAGCTCGATGACGATCCCTGGACTCCGATCGAGCAAAGTGTCGGGGTAGAGTTCCGTCAGCACGACGGCGTGGTGACGATCTTGATGTACTACCGTCGCAGGGCTTCGCCTAAGCACCGCTACAATATTATCGAGGATTATGGTGGAAGGGGGCACCGCACACGGCTAAGAATATGATCACGTGGATCAACTTGTGTGTCTAGGGGTGCCCCTACCCCCGTATATAAAGGAGCAAGGGGAGGAGGCCGGCCGGCCCCTATTGGCGCGCCAGGAGGAGTCCTCCTCCTAGTAGGAGTAGGACTCCTACTAGGAGGGGGGAGGAAGTGGGGAGGGAGAAGGAAAGGGGGGCGCCGCCCCCCTCTCCTAGTCCAATTCGAACCAGGGGGGAGGAGGTGCGCGGCCCACCCTGGCTGCCCCTCTCTCTCTCCACTAAGGCCCATATGGCCCATTACTTCTCCCGGTAGGGTTTCGGTAACCCTCCGGCTCTCCGGTTTTCTCCGAAATCACCCGGAACACTTCCGGTGTCCGAATATAGCCGTCTAATATATCAATCTTTATGTCTCGACCATTTCGAGACTCCTCGTTATGTCCGTGATCACATCCGGGACTTCGAACTAACTTCGGTACATCAAAACTCATAAACTCATAATATAACTGTCATCGAAACCTTAAGCGTGCGGACCCTACGGGTTCGAGAACAATGTAGACATGACCGAGACACGTCTCCGGTCAATAACCAATAGCGGAACCTGGATGCTCATATTGGCTCCTACATATTCTATGAAGATCTTTATCGGTCAGACCGCATAACAACATACATTGTTCCCTTTGTCATCGGTATTTTACTTGCCCGAGATTTGATCGTCGGTATCTCAATACCTAGTTCAATCTCGTTATCGGCAAGTCTCTTTACTCGTTTAGTAATACATCATCTTGCAACTAACTCATTAGTTGAAATGCTTGCAAGGCTTATGTGATGTGCATTACCGAGAGGGCCCAGAGATACCTCTCCGACAATCGGAGTGACAAATCCTAATCTCGAAATACGCCAACCCAACATGTACCTTTGGGGACACCTATAGAGCTCCTTTATAATCACCCAGTTACGTTGTGACGTTTGATAGCACACAAAGTGTTCCTCCGGCAAACAGGAGTTGCATAATCTCATAGTCATAGGAACATGTATAAGTCATGAAGAAAGTAATAGCAACATACTAAACGATCGGGTGCTAAGCTAATGGAATGGGTCATGTCAATCACATCATTCTCCTAATAATGTGATCCCGTTAATCAAATGACAACACATGTCTATGGTTAGGAAACATAACCATCTTTGATTAATGAGCTAGTCAAGTAGAGGCATACTAGGGACGTTTGGTTTGTCTATGTATTCACACAAGTATTATGTTTCCAGATAATACAATTCTAGCATGAATAATAAACATTTATCATGATATAAGGAAATAAAATAATAACATTATTATTGCCTCTAGGGCATATTTTCTTCAGTCTCCCACTTGCACTAGAGTCAATAATCTAGATTACACAGTAATGATTCTAACACCCATGGAGCTTTGGTGTTGATCATGTTTTGCTCGTGGAAGAGGCTTAGTCAATGGGTCTGCTACATTCAGATCCGTATGTATCTTGCAAATCTCTATGTCTCCCACCTGGACTAGATCCCGGATGGAATTGAAGCGTCTCTTGATGTGCTTGGTTCTCTTGTGAAATCTGGATTCCTTTGCCAAGGCAATTGCACCAGTATTGTCACAAAAGATTTTCATTGGACCCGATGCACTAGGTATGACTCCTAGATCGGATATGAACTCCTTCATCCAGACTCCTTCGTTTGCTGCTTCCGAAGCAGCTATGTACTCCGCTTCACATGTAGATCCCGCCACAACGCTTTGTTTAGAACTGCACCAACTGACAGCTCCACCATTAATGTAAACACGTATCCGGTTTGCGATTTAGAATCGTCCGGATCAGTGTCAAAGCTTGCATCAACGTAACCATTTACGATGAGCTCTTTGTCACCTCCATATATGAGAAACATATCCTTAGTCCTTTTCAGGTATTTCAGGATGTTCTTGACCGCTGTCCAGTGATCCACTCCTGGATTACTTTGGTACCTGCCTGCTAGACTTATAGCAAGACACACATCAGGTCTGGTACACAGCATTGCATACATGACAGAGCCTATGGCTGAAGCATAGGGAACATCTTTCATTTTCTCTCTATCTTCTACATTGGTCGGGCATTGAGTCTTACTCAATTTCACACCTTGTAACACAGGCAAGAATCCTTTCTTTGCTTGATCCATTTTGAACTTTTTCAAAACTTTGTCAAGGTATGTGCTTTATGAAAGTCCAATTAAGCGTCTTGATCTGTCTCTATAGATCTTAATGCCCAATATGTAAGTAGCTTCACCGAGGTCTTTCATTGAAAAACTCTTATTCAAGTATCCCTTTATGCTATCCAGAAATTCTATATCATTTCCGATTAGTAATATGTCATCTACATATAATATCAGAAATGCTACAGAGCTCCCACTCACTTTCTTATAAATACAGGCTTCTCCAAAAGTCTGTACAAAACCAAATGCTTTGATCACACTATCAAAGCATTTATTCCAACTCCGAGAGGCTTGCACCAGTCCATAAATGGATCGCTGGAGCTTGCACACTTTGTTAGCTCCCTTTGGATCGACAAAACCTTCTGGTTGCATCATATACAACTCTTCTTGCAGAAATCCATTCAGGAATGCAGTTTTGACATCCATCTACCAAATTTCATAATCATAAAATGCGGCAATTGCTAACATGATTCGGACAGACTTAAGCATCGCTACAGGTGAGAAGGTCTCATCATAGTCAATCCCTTGAACTTGTCGAAAACCTTTTGCGACAAGTCGAGCTTTGTAGACAGTAACATTATCGTCAGTCTTCTTCTTAAAGATCCATTTATTCTCAATTGCTTGCCGATCATTGGGCAAGTCAACCAAAGTCCATACTTTGTTCTCATACATGGATCCCATCTCAGATTTCATGGCTTCAAGCCATTTTGCGGAATCTGGGCTCACCGTCGCTTCTCCATAGTTCGTAGGTTCATCACGATCTAGTAGCATGACTTCTAGAACAGGATTACCGTACCACTCTCGTGCGGATCTTACTCTGGTTGATCTACGAGGTTCAGTAGTATCTTGTTCTGAAGCTTCATGATCATCATCATTAGCTTCCTCACTAATTGGTGTAGGTGTCACAGAAACTGGTTTCTGTGATGTACTACTTTCCAATAATGGAGCAGGTACAGTTACCTCATCAAGTTCTACTTTCCTCCCACTCACTTCTTTCGTGAGAAATTCCTTCTCTAGAAAGTTTCTGAATTTAGCAACAAAAGTTTTGCCTTCGGATCTGTGATAGAAGGTGTATCCAATAGTTTCCTTTGGATATCCTATGAAGACACATTTCTCCGATTTGGGTTCGAGCTTATCAGGTTGAAGTTTTTTCACATAAGCATCGCAACCCCAAACTTTTAGAAATGACAACTTTGGTTTCTTGCCAAACCATAGTTCATAAGGCGTCGTCTCAACGGATTTTGATGGTGCCCTATTTAACGTGAATGCGGCCGTCTCTAGAGCATAACCCCAAAACGATAGCGGCAAATTAGTAAGAGACATCATAGATCGCACCATATCTAGTAAAGTACGATTACGACGTTCAGACACACCATTACGCTATGGTGTTCCGGGTGGCGTGAGTTGCGAAACTATTCCGCATTGTTTCAAATGTACACCAAACTCGTAACTCAAATATTCTCCTCCACAATCAGATCGCAGGAATTTTATTTTCTTGTTACGATGATTTTCAACTTCACTCTGAAATTATTTGAACTTTTCAAATGTTTCAGACTTATGTTTCATTAAGTAGATATACCCATATCTGCTTAAGTCATCTGTGAAGGTGAGAAAATAACGATATCCGCCACGAGCCTCAACATTCATCGGACCACATACATCTGTATGTATGATTTCCAACAAATCTGTTGCTCTCTCCATAGTACCGGAGAACGGTGTTTTTGTCATCTTACCCATAAGGCACGGTTCGCAAGTACCAAGTGATTCATAATCAAGTGGTTCCAAAAGCCCATCAGTATGGAGTTTCTTCATGCACTTTACACCGATATGACCCAAACGGCAGTGCCACAAATAAGTTGCACTATCATCATCAACTCTGCATCTTTTGGTTTCAACATTATGAATATGTGTGTCACTACTATCAAGATTTAATAAGAATAGACCACTCTTTAAGGGTGCATGACCATAAAAGATATTACTCATATAAATAGAACAACCATTATTCTCTGATTTAAATGAATAACCGTCTCGCATCAAACAAGATCCAGATATAATGTTCATGCTTAACGCTGGCACCAAATAACAATTATTTAGGTCTAATACTAATCCCGAAGGTAGATGTAGAGGTAGCGTGCCGACCGCGATCACATCGACTTTGGAACCATTTCCCACGCGCATCGTCACCTCGTCCTTAGCTAATCTTCGCTTAATCTGTAGTCCCTGTTTCGAGTTGCAAATGTTAGCAACAGAACCAGTATCAAATACCCAGGTGCTACTGCGAGCATTAGTAAGGTACACATCAATAACATGTATATCACATATACCTTTGTTCACCTTGCCATCCTTCTTATCCGCCAAATCCTTGGGGCAGTTCCGCTTCCAGTGACCAGTCTGCTTGCAGTAGAAGCACTCAGTTTCAGGCTTAGGTCTAGGTTTGGGTTTCTTCTCTTGAGTAGCAACTTCCTTGCTGTTCTTTTTGAAGTTCCCCTTCTTCTTCCCTTTGCCCTTTTTCTTGAAACTAGTGGTCTTATTGACCATCAACACTTGATGCTCCTTCTTGATTTCTTCCTCCGCAGCTTTCAGCATTGCGAAGAGCTCGCGAATAGTCTTATTCATCCCTTGCATATTATAGTTCATCACGAAGCTCTTGTAGCTTGGTGGCGGTGATTGGAGAATTCTGTCAATGACACAATCATCTGGAAGATTAACTCCCAATTGAATCAAGTGATTATTATACCCAGACATTTTTGAGTATATGCTCACTGACAGAACTGTTCTCCTCCATCTTGCAGCTATAGAACTTATTGGAGACTTCATATCTCTCAATCCGGGCATTTGCTTGAAATATTAACTTCAACTCCTGGAACATCTCATATGCTCCATGACGTTCAAAACGTCGTTGAAGTCTCGATTCTAAGCCGTAAAGCATGGCACACTGAACTATCGAGTAGTCATCAGCTTTGCTTTGCTAGACGTTCATAACATCTGGTGTTGCTCCAGCAGCAGGCCTGGCACCCAGCGGTGCTTCCAGGATGTAATTCTTCTGTGCAGCAATGAGGATAATCCTCAAGTTACGGACCCAGTCCGTGTAATTGCTACCATCATCTTTCAACTTTGCTTTCTCAAGGAACGCGTTAAAATTCAACGGAACAACAGCACAGGCCATATATCTACAATCAAACATAAACAAGCAAGATACTATCAGGTACTAAGTTCATGATAAATTTAGGTTCAATTAATCATATTACTAAAGAACTCCCACTTAGATAGACATCCCTCTAATCCTCTAAGTGATTACGTGATCCAAATCAACTAAACCATGTCCGATCATCACGTGAGATGGAGTAGTTTCATTGGTGAACATCGCTATGTTGATCATATCTACTATATGATTCACGCTCGACCTTTCGGTCTTCGTGTTCCGAGGCCATATCTGTATATGCTTGGCTCGTCAAGTATAACCTGAGTATTCTGCATGTGCAACTGTTTTGCACCCGTTGTATTTGAACATAGAGCGTATTCATCACGTGGTGTCTCAGCACGAAGAACTTTCGCAACGGTGCATACTCAGGGAGAACACTTCTTGATAATTAGTGAGAGATCATCTTAAAATGCTACCGTCAATCAAAGCAAGATAAGATGCATAAAAGATAAACATCACATGCAATCAATATAAGTGATATGATATGGCCATCATCATCTTGTGCTTGTGATCTCCATCTTCGAAGCACCGTCGTGATCACCATCGTCACCGGCGCGACACCTTGATCACCATCGTAGCATCATTGTCGTCTCGCCAATCTTATGCTTCCATGACTATCGCTACCGCTAAAGTAAAGCATTACAGCGCAATTGCATTGCATACAATAAAGCGACAACCATATGGCTCCTGCCAGTTGCCGATAACTTGGTTACAAAACATGATCATCTCATACAATAAAATTTAGCATCATGTCTTGACCATATCACATCACAACATGCCCTGCAAAAACAAGTTAGACGTCCTCTACTTTGTTGTTGCAAGTTTTACGTGGCTGCTACGGGCTTAAGCAAGAACCAATCTTACCTACGCATCAAAACCACAATGATAGTTTGTCAAGTTGGTGTTGTTTTAACCTTCACAAGGACCGGGCGTAGCCACACTCGGTTCAACTAAAGTTGGAGAAACTGTCACCCGCTAGCCACCTTTGTGCAAAGCACGTTGGGAGAACCGGTCTCGCGTAAGCGTATGCGTAATGTCGGTCCGGGCTGCTTCGTCCAACAATACCGCCGAACCAAAGTATGACATGCCGGTAAGCAGTATGACTTATATCGCCCACAACTCACTTGTGTTCTACTCGTGCATATAACATCAACACATAAAACCTAGGCTCGGATGCCACTGTTGGGGAACATAGTAATTTCAAAATTTTCCTACGCACACGCAAGATCATGGTGATGCATAGCAACGAGAGGGGAGAGTGTGATCTACGTACCCTTGTAGACCGACAGCAGAAGCGTTAGCATAACGCGGTTGATGTAGTCGTACGTCTTCACAGCCCGACCGATCAAGCACCGAAACTACGGCACCTCCGAGTTTTAGCACACGTTCAGCTCGATGACGATCCCCGGACTCCGATCCAGCAAAGTGTCGGGGTAGAGTTTCGTCAGCACGACGGCGTGGTGACGATCTTGATGTACTACCATCGCAGGGCTTCGCCTAAGCACCGCTACAATATTATCGAGGATTATGGTGGAAGGGGGCACCGCACACTGCTAAGAATATGATCACGTGGATCAACTTGTGTGTCTAGGGGTGCCCCCTGCCCCCGTATATAAAGGAGCAAGGGGAGGAGGCCGGCCGGCCCCTATTGGCGCGCTAGGAGGAGTCCTCCTCCTAGTAGGAGTAGGACTCCTATTAGGAGGGGGAAGGAAGTGGGGAGGGAGAAGGAAAGGGGGGCGCCCCCCCCCCCCCTCTCCTAGTCCAATTCGGACTAGGGGGAGGAGGCGCGCGGCCCACCCTGGCTGCCCCTCTCTCTCTCCACTAAGGCCCATATGGCCCATTACTTCTCCCGGTAGGGTTTCGGTAACCCTCCGGCTCTCCGGTTTTCTCCGAAATCACCCGGAACACTTCCGGTGTCCGAATATAGCCGTCTAATATATCAATCTTTATGTCTCGACCATTTCGAGACTCCTCGTTATGTCCGTAATCACATCCGGGACTCCGAACTAACTTCGGTACATCAAAACTCATAAACTCATAATATAACTATCATCGAAACCTTAAGCGTGCGGACCCTACGGGTTCGAGAACAATGTAGACATGACCGAGACACGTCTCCGGTCAATAACCAATAGCGGAACCTGGATGCTCATATTGGCTCCTACATATTCTATGAAGATCTTTATCGGTCAGACCGCATAACAACATACATTGTTCCCTTTGTCATCGGTATTTTACTTGCCCGAGATTTGATCGTCGGTATCTCAATACCTAGTTCAATCTCGTTATCGACAAGTCTCTTTACTCGTTTCGTAATACATCATCTTGCAACTAACTCATTAGTTGAAATGCTTGCAAGGCTTATGTGATGTGCATTACCGAGAGGGCCCAGAGATACCTCTCCGACAATCGGAGTGACAAATCCTAATCTCGAAATACGCCAACCCAACATGTACCTTTGGGGACACCTATAGAGCTCCTTTATAATCACCCAGTTACGTTGTGACGTTTGGTAGCACACAAAGTGTTCCTCCGGCAAACAGGAGTTGCATAATCTCATAGTCATAGGAACATGTATAAGTCATGAAGAAAGTAATAGCAACATACTAAACGATCGGGTGCTAAGCTAATGGAATGGGTCATGTCAATCACATCATTCTCCTAATAATGTGATCCCGTTAATCAAATGACAACACATGTCTATGGTTAGGAAACATAACCATCTTTGATTAATGAGCTAGTCAAGTAGAGGCATACTAGTGACGTTTGGTTTGTCTATGTATTCACACAAGTATTATGTTTCCAGATAATACAATTCTAGCATGAATAATAAACATTTATCATGATATAAGGAAATAAAATAATAACATTATTATTGCCTCTAGGGCATATTTCCTTCATTGAGAACGTCAAAAGTATGAAACAATTGCTTGGCTTGTCATCAGGGTTGTGCATGATGTGAATATTTTGTGTGGTGAAGATGGAGCACAGCCAGACTATATGATTTTGTAGGGATAACTTTCTTTGGCCATGTTATTTTGAAATGACATGATTGCTTTATTAGTAGGCTTGAAGTATTATTGTTTTTATGTCAAATGATAGACTATTGCTTTGAATCACTCGTGTCTTAATATTCATGCCATCATTAGATTATGTGATCAAGATTATGCTAGGTCGCATACCACATCAGAAATTATCTTTTTTATCATTTACCTACTCGAGGATGAGCACGAATTAAGCTTGGGGATGTTGATACGTCTTCGTCATATCTATAATTTTTGGTTGTTCCATGCCAATATTATACAACTTTCATATACTTTTGGCAACCTTTTATACTATTTCTGGGACTAACATATTAATCCAGTGCCCAGTGCCAGTTCCTGTTTGTTGCATGTTTTATGTTTCGCAGAAACCCCATATCAAACGGAATCCAAACGGGATAAAAACGGACGGAGGATATTTTTGGAATATTTGGAAGATATGGGAAGAAGAATCCACGCGAGACGGTGCCCGAGGGGGCATGAGGCAGGGGGGCGCGCCCCTGACCCTCGGGGGCCCCTCGTAAGGCGGTTAATGCTCTTCTTCGGGTGCAAGAAAGCTAATTTTCAGGAAAAAATCGCGGCGAAGGTTTCAGTCCAATCGGAGTTACGGATCTCCATATATATACGAAACGGTGAAAGGGCAGAATAATAGAACGCAGAAAGAGAGAGAGAGAGAGAGAGAGAGAGAGAGAGAGAGAGAGAGAGAGAGAGAAATCTAATCTCGGAGGGGCTCTCGCCCCTCCCATGCCATGGAGGCCAAGGACCAGAGGGGAAACCCTTCTCCCATCTAGGGAGGAGGTCAAGGAAGAAGAAGAAGAAGGGGCCCCCTCTCCCCTTCTCTTCCGGTGGCGCCGGAACGCTGTCGTGGCCATCATCATCATCACCGCGATCTTCACCAACACCTCCGCCATCTTCACCAACATCTCCATCACCTTCCCCCCTCTATCTACAGCGGTCCACTCTCCCGCAACCCATTGTACCCTCTACTTGAACATGGTGCTTTATGCTTCATATTATTATCCAATGATGTGTTGTCATCCTATGATCTCTGAGTAGATTTTCGGTGTCCTATCAGTGGTTGATGGATTGCTATGATTGATTTAATTTGCTTGTGGTTATGTTGCTGTCCTTTGGTGCCCATCATATGAGTGTGCGCGTGGATCACACCATAGGGTTAGTTGTATGTTGATAGGACTATGTATTGGAGGGCAAGAGTGACAGAAGCTTCAACCTAGCATAGAAATTGATGCATACGGGATTGAAGGGGGACCAATATATCTTAATGCTATGGTTGGGTTTTACCTTAATGAACGTTAGTAGTTGTGGATGCTTGCTAATAGTTCCAATCATAAGTGCATAGAATTCCAAGTTAGGGATGCCATGCTAGTAGTGGCCTCTCCCACATAAAACTTGCTATCGGTCTAGTAAAGTAGTCAATTGCTTAGGGACAATTTCACAACTCCTACCACCACTTTTCCGCATCGCTATACTAACTTTATTGTTTCTTTATCTAAACAGCCCCTACTTTTTATTTACGCGCTCTTTATTATCTTGCAAACCTATCCAACAACACCTACAAAGTACTTCTAGTTTCATACTTGTTCTAGGTAAAGCAAACATTAAGCGTGCGTAGAGTTGTATCGGTGGTCGATAGAACTTGAGGGAATATTTGTTCTACCTTTAGCTCCTCGTTGGGTTCGACACTCTTACTTATCGAAAGAGGCTACAATTAATCCCCTATACTTATGGGTTATCACTAACTACTCATCAGGAAAACTATCATCAATAGGTAGTGGGTCATCAAGCACATTTTCAAGCCTAGACAAGTTATCAGCTACGGGGTTCTCTACTCCTTCTCTATCAATGATATGTAAATCAAATTCTTGTAGCAAGAGAACCCAACGAATAAGTCTAGATTTAGCATCTTTATTTTCCATAAGATATTTTATAGCAGCATGATCGGTGTGAACAATTACTTTTGAATCAACAATGTAAGATCTAAAATTATCACAAGCAAACACCACTACTAGGAATTCTTTTTCAGTAGTAGCATAATTTCTTTGAGCACTGTCTAGAGTTTTACTAGCATAATGAATAACATTTAGTTTCTTATCAACTCTTTGTCCTAGAACAACACCAACAACATAATCACTAGCATCACACATAATTTCAAAACGCAAGTTCCAATCAGGTGGTTGAACAATAGGTGCAGAAAAGGCTTTCTTGAGTGTTTTGAAGGCTTCTAAACAATCATCATCAAAAACAAAACGGAACATCCTTTTGCAAAAGATTTGTAAGAGGCCTAGAAATTTTAGAAAACTCTTTGATAAATCTCTTATAGAAACCAACATGACCTAGGAAACTACGAATACCTTTGATATCTTTAGGGCATGGCATTTCTCAATAGCATCAACCTTAGCTTTGTCCACTTAAATACCCCACTCAGAATTTTATGGCCCAAAACAATACCTTCATTAACCATAAAGTGGCATGATACGTCTCCGTCGTATCTATAATTTTTGATTGTTTCATGCCAATATTATACAACTTTTACATACTTTTGGCAAATTTTTATATGATTTATTGGACTAACCTATTGATCCAGTGCCCGTGCCAGTTCCTGTTTTTTGCAAGTTTTTGTATCACAGAATATCCATATCAAATGAAGTCCAAATGCAATAAATTTTTATGGAGAATTATTTTCGAATATATGTGATTTTTGGGAGTTGGAATCACTGCAAACGGAGGCCCACACATGGCACAATACACTAGCGCACCACCCCTGAGCTAGGATCGTGGTGGTGGGTTGTGCTTACCTCGTACGTCGGTTGGAGCTCTACTTCAGGTGCAAGGAAGCTTATATCCGGAAAAAATCATGTTAAAATCTCAACGCAATTGAAGTTACTGATCTCCCGGAATATAAGAAACGGTTTTCGGCCAGATCTGGGGAGCGCGAGATAGAAGAGAACAGAGAGGGAGATCTAATCTCGGAGGGGCTCCCGCCCCTTATCCGCCATAGGAGACCATGGACCAGAGGGGGAATTCTCCTCCCCATCTAGGGGGGAGGCCAATGAAGAAGAAGAAGTAGGGGGGCTCTCTCCCCCTTGCCCCCGGTGGCGCCGGAGTGCCGCCGGGGCAACGATCGAGACGACGGTCTGCATCAACAATCTTGCTACTGTCAACACCAACTCCCCCCCTCTATGCAGCGGTGTAACACCTCTTCTCCCCGTTGTAATCTCTACTTAAACATGGTGCTCAACTCCATATATTATTTCCCAATGATCTATGGTTATCCTATGATATGTTTGAGTAGATCTATTTTGTCATGTGGGTTAATCGTGATCTTGGTTGGTATGATTGTATATTTTATTTACGGTGTTGTCCTATGGTGCCCTCCATTCTCGGGCAAACATGAGGGGCCCCTCTGTAGGTTTTTTCAATATGTTCATGGTTCGCTTATGGTGGGTTGCGAGAGTGACAGAAGCTTAAACCCAAGTAGGTGGGCTATGGCATATGGGATAAAGAAGACTTGATACTTAATGTTATGGTTGGGTTTCACGACCTTAATGATCTTTAGTAGTTGCAGATGCTTGCTAGAGTTCCAATCATAAATGCATATGATCCAAGTAGAGAAAGTATGTTAGCTCATGCCTCCCCCTCATGTAGAATTGCAAGAATGATAACTGGTACTTGTTATCGATTGCCTAGGGACAAATAACTTTCTTGTTGAAAAAAAACCTTTTACTGAACACCTAACTTTTATTATCTTGCAAAGACTTCTAATTTTATTCTTGCAAATTAGTTCTAGCATCACACCTACAAACTAGTTTCATACTTGTTTTCGATAAAGCAGACGTCAAGTGTGTGTAGAGTTGTATCGGTGATCGATAGAACTTGAGGGAATATTTGTTCTACATTTAGCTCCTCGTTTGGTTCGACACTCTTATTTATCGAAAAAGGCTACAAACGATCCCCTATACTTATGGGTTATCAAGACCTTTTTCTAGCACCGTTGCCGGGGAGTTATAGCATGGGGTGAATATTCTCGTGTGTGCTTGTTTGATTTATCCCTAAGTAGTTTTTATTTCCTGTTCTAAGTTGTTCTCTATCTTTAGTTATGGATATGGAACACGAAACACCAAAAAAATTAGTTGTACCTGCTACTCATGGAGATGGGGAACCTCCTAAAACCTTCGATGCTTGTTATATGAAAGATATTATGCCCTACTTTGATAATCCTGAGAAAACCCCATTCAACTATATAATGGGAGTAACGTTGGATCAACGTGAATACTTTAGGGATTATCGCTTGACTCATAAAGGGAAATTGTTATGGGATTAAATTCATATATTGAAGTGGTATGCTTGGAATCTATGTTCTAGATATGATTATACTTGTTGCTCTAGGATGAATGCTCCACATTTTCCCTTTTCATGCAAATTTAATGATAATGAAACCTTAGCTTCTTATGCTAGTGGTATATATGATTACTATGATGTGTAACGAATAGAAGAATTTGTTGCTTTTAAGGGTGCATATGAAATTGAATCTTTGTTTGAAAAGTTTGAAGATTTTGATGATTCAGTTTATAGACCTGAAAATCTTTCCATCCTTAAATATTGCTATGGTAATTATAAATACAATTACGATATTGATGTATTTATTGAGAATAACTCCACTGTCCAAGAAGAGACTAATATTTTGCAGGAGTCTATGGAAGAAGAAATTGATGAAACTGTGAGCTCATTGGATGAAAAAGATGATGAGGAGAGCGAAGAACAAACGGAGGAAGAGCGGATTAGCTACCCGTTCCCACCTTCTAATGAGAGTAACTCTTCAACCCATACATATTTAATGCCCCTTCGTTCTTACCGAAGGATGAATGCTATGATAATTGCTATGATCCCGTTGATTCATTTGAAATATCCCTTTTTGATGAAATTGATGCTTGCTATGCTTGTGGCCAAGATGCCAATATGAATTATGCTTATGGAGATGAACTTGCTATAGTTCCTTATGTTAAGAATGACATTGTTGCTATTGCACCCACATATGCTAGTCCTATTATCTTTTTGAATTCTCCCAACTACACTATATCGGAGAAGTTTGCTCTTGTTAAGTATTATATTGATGGGTTGCCTTTTTCCATTACACATGATGATTTTGATGAATATAATATGCAAGTGCTTGCTTCTCCTACTTGCAATTATTATGAGAGAGGAACTACACCTCCGCCTCTCTATGTTTCCAACACGAAAGAATTGCCAGAAACTTCTTATGCTATGTATTGGCCTTTACTTGATGTGCATGAATTGTTCCTGTATGACATGCCAATGCATAGGAAGAGAGTTAGACTTCGTCATTGCTTGATATATGTTGCTTTGTGCTCACTACTAAATGCTAAATCATTGTTGATTCAAATTGGCTTTGATATACCTTGGGATCCAGGTGGATTCATTACTTGAGCACTTTTATGCCTAGCTTAATGGCTTTAAAGATAGCGCTGTCAGGGAGACAACCTGGAAGTTTTAGAGAGTCATTTATTTCTATTGAGTGCTTTTATAAAGTTTAAAAACCAAAAAATATAGAGGGGAACACAAAACTTTTCAAAAAGGAAAGTGAAAGTGAGTGAGACAAGCATTGTTGAAGTGGGTGAGCTCCTTGAACTTTGTTCATGCTCACGGAAACTTTGTGAATCTTAATTACAGAAAATTGTCAACAAAATAATTATCCCCTTGTACAATTCCATTGTATTATAAAAATAATATGCCAAGGTTTGCCTTTAGGATGTTTAAATTGCTTGTTGGTTTGTGCGGTGCAAAATAGAAACTTTTGATGTAGTGCGCGATTTTACATTTTTTACTGGAACGTCAAATGGTTCTGAAACCTTTTGCTCTGTCTTTCTATACAAAATGTTTATTTTTCCTAGTATTTTCAGAATTTTTTGAGTTATAGAAGTATGGTGGATATTCAAATCTTTACAGATTGCTGTTATAGCTTCATTATTTGCATATGTTTGAATTCTTGTTGAAGCCTCCTTGACTTGGGGCCATAGAATTGTGATAGCATACAGTGGGTAATGTTTGTTTATAATTATACAATGATGTTACGGCAGTACATGATGGGATTTCATTGTCATGTTCACTAACCCCGCCACTAAAAGTTCGGTTAGGTTTTGTGTGGATGAAGTGTTCGAAGATCGAGGAGGTCTCGATGTGAGGAGAAGGAGTGGCAAGAGCTCAAGCTTGGGGATGCCCAAGGCACCCTAAGTAAATATTCAAGGATACTCAAGCGTCTAAGCTTGGGGATGCCCCAGAAGGCATCCCATCTTTCTTCAACAAGTATCGGTATGTTTTCGGATTCGTTTCGTTCACGTGATATGTGTAAATCTTGGAGCGTCTTTTGTGTTTAGTTTTCAATTTTGTTTCATGTACCATGCTGGTATGAGATAGTCCATGGTTGATTTATAGAATGCTCATTGCACTTCACTCATATCTTTTGAGTATGGCTTTATAGAATGCTTCATGTGCTTCACTTATATCATTTGAAGTTTGGATTGCCTGTTTCTCTTCACATAGAAAACCGTTATTTGAAGAATGCTCTTTTGCTTCACTTATATTTATTAGAGCGTGGTCTTTTGTAGAAAGAATTAAACTCTCATGCTTCACTTAGATCTATTGGGAGAGTCAAAAGGAATTGGTCAATTGCATGGTTAGTCATAAAATCCTACATAAAACTTATGGATCGCTGAATACGATATGTTTGATTTCTTGCAATAGTTTTGCGATATAGAGATGGAATATGTGGGAGGTACTAGTAAATGGTTTTGTTTAGTAAGAATATTGGTGTTAAGGTTTGTGATTCCCGAAGCATGCATGTATAGTCTCTCGTTATGCTATGATGTTGGAGCATGATTTATTATTGATTGTCTTCCTTATGAGTGGCGGTCGGGGACGAGCGATGGTCTTTTCCTACCAATCTATCCCCCTAGGGGCATGCGTAGTAGTACTTTGCTTCGAGGGCTAATAAACTTTTGCAATAAGTATATGAGTTCTTTATGACTAATGTGAGTCCATGGATTATACGCACTCTTACCTTTCCGCAATTTGCTAGCCTCTACGGTACCGTGCATTGCCCTTTGTCACATCAAGACGTGGTGCAAACTTCGCAGGTGCATCCAAACCCCGTGATATGATACACTCTATCACACATAAGCCTTATTATATCTTCCTCAAAACAGCCACCATACCTACTTATAATGGCTTTTCCATGGCCATTCCGAGATATATTGCCATGCAACTTCCACCGCTTCCGTTTGATGACTTGAGCATTCATTGTCATATTGCTTTGCATGATCATATAGCTGACATAGTAATTGTGGCTCAGCCACCGTTCATCATTTTTCATACATGTTATGCTAGATCATTGCACATCCTGGTACATGCCAGAGGCATTCATATAGAGTCATACTTTGTCATAGGTATCGAGTTGTAATTTTTATTTCTTTTGAGTTATAAGTAAATAGAAGTGTGATGATCATCCTTATTCATTTTTAGAGTAGTGTCCCAGTGAGGAAAGGATGATGGAGACTATGGTTCCCCCACAAGTCGGGATGAGACTCCGGACAATAAGAGAGAAAGAAAAAGAAAAAAAGGAAAAGAAAGAAAAAAAGAAAATAAAAAATATAAATAAACAAAGAGAGAAGGGGCATTGTTAGTGTCCTTTACCACACTTGTGCTTCAAATTAGCACCATCTTTTTTCATATGGAGAGTCTCCTATGTTGTCACTTTCATATACTAGTGGGAATTTTTCATTATAGGATTAGATGCACACCCACTTAGTTTTCATATTGAGCTTTCATACACTTATAGCTCTTAGTGCATTCGTTGCATGACAATCCCTACTCCTCGCATTGATATCAATTAATGGGCATCTCCATAGCCTGTTGGTTAGCCGCGTCGATATGAGACTTTCTTACTTTTTTGTCTTCTTTATATTTACCCCTATCATCATACTCGATTCCACCCATAGTGCTATATCCATGGCTTGCGCTCATGTATTGCGTGAGAGTTGAAAAAGCTGAAGCGCATTAACAAGTATGAACCAATTGCTCGGCTTGTCATCGGGGTTGTGCATGATAATAATTTGTGTTAAGAAGATAGAGCATGACAAGACTATATGATTTTGTAGGGATAGCTTTCTTTAGCGTTGATATTTTTTAAAGACATGATTGTTTGTTGGGATGCCTGAGTATTGATACTTTATGTCAAATTATAGATTATTGCTTTGAATCACTTATGTCTCAATATTCATGCCATGACTAGACATATGATCAAGTTTATGTTAGGTAGCATTCCACATCAAAAATTATCTTTTTTTATCATTTACCTACTCGAGGACGAATAGGAATTAAGCTTGGGGATCCTGATATGTCTCCATTGTATCTATAATTTTTTATTGTTTCATGCCAGTATTATACAACTTTTACATACTTTTGGCAACTTTTTATATGATTTATTGGACTAACCTATTGATCCAGTTCCCATGCCAGTTCATGTTTGTTGCATGTTTTTGTATCATAGAATATCCATATCAAATGAAGTCCCAATGCAATAAAATTTTACGGAGAATTATTTTGGAATATATGTGATTTTTGGGAGTTGGAATCACCGCGAACGGAGGCCCACACAGGGCACAAGACACCAGTGCACCACCCTTGAGCCAGGCATGTTGTGGTGGGTTGTGCTCACCTCATACGTCGGTTGGAGCTCTACTTCGGGCGCAAGGAAGCTTATATCCGAAAAAAAATTGTGTTAAAATCTCAGCGCAATCGGAGTTATGGATCTCCCAGAATATAAGAAATGGTTTTCGACCAGATCTAGGGAGCGCGAAACAGAAGAGAACAGAGAGGGAGATCCAATCTCGGAGGGGCTCCCATTCCTCCGCCGCCATAGGAGACCATGGACCAAAGGGGGAATTCTCCTCCCCATCTAGGGTGAAGGCCAATGAAGAAGAACAAGTAGGGGGTCTCTCTCCCCCTCGCTCTCGGTGGCGCTGGAGTGCCAGCGGGGCAACGATCGAGACGACGATCTACATCAACAATCTTGCTACCGTCAACACCAAGTCTCCCCCCTCTATGCAGCGGTGTAACACCTCTTCTCCCCGTTGTAATATCTACTTAAACATGGTGCTCAACTCCATATATTATTTCCCAATGATCTATGGTTATCCTATGATGTTTGAGTAGATCTGTTTTGTCCTGTGGGTTAATCGTGATCTTGGTTGGTATGATTGTATATTTTATTTATGGTGTTGTCCTATGGTGCCCTCCGTTCTTGCACAAACGTGAGGGGCCCCCACTATAGGGTGTTGCAATATGTTCATGGTTCGCTTATGGTGGGTTGCGGGAGTGACAGAAGCTTAAACCCGAGTAGGTGGGCTATGGCGTATGGGATAAAGAGGACTTGATATTTAATGCTATGGTTGGGTTTCACGACCTTAATGATCTTTAGTAGTTGCGGATGCTTTCTAGAGTTCCAATCATAAGTGCAAATGATTGAAGTAGAGAAAGTATGTTAGCTCATGCCTCTCCCTCATGTAGAATTGCAAGAATGATTACCGGTACTTGTTATCGATTGCCTAAGGACAAATAACTTTCTTGTTGACAAAAACCCTTTTACTAAACACCTAACTTTTATTATATTGCAAAGTACTTCTAGTTTTATTCTTGCAAAGTAGTTCTAGCATCACACCTACAAACTAGTTTCATACTTGTTTTCGATAAAGTAGACGTCAAGTGTGCCTAGAGTTGTATCGGTGGTTGATAGAACTTGAGGTAATATTTGTTCTACCTTTAGCTCCTCGTTGGGTTCGACACTCTTATTTATCGAAAAAGGCTACAAACGATCCCCTATACTTGTGGGTTATCATGGCACTTCTCCCAATTCAAGACAAGATTTGTTTGTTCACATCTCTGCAACACTCGCTCAATATTTCTTAAACAATCATCAAAAGACTTCCCATAAATAGAGAAGTACAAAAAACAACAACAACAACAAAGCCTTTAGTCCCAAACAAGTTGGGGTAGGCTAGAGGTGAAACCCATAAGATCTCGCAACCAACTCATGGCTCTGGCACATGGATAGCAAGCTTCCACGCACCCCTGTCCATAGCTAGCTCTTTGTCGATACTCCAATCCTTCAGGTCTCTCTTAACGGACTCCTCCCATGTCAAAATCGGTCGACCCCGCCCTCTCTTGACATTCTCCGCACGCTTTAGCCGTCCGCTATGCACTGGAGCTTCTGGAGGCCTGCGCTGAATATGCCCAAACCATCTCAAACGATGTTGGACAAGCTTCTCCTCAATTGGTGCTACCCCAACTCTATCTCGTATATCATCATTCCGGACTCGATCCTTCCTCGTGTGGCCACACATCCATCTCAACATACGCATCTCCGCCACACCTAACTGTTGAACATGTCGCCTTTTAGTCGGCCAACACTCCGCGCTATACAACATTGCGGGTCGAACCGCCGTCCTGTAGAACTTGCCTTTTAGCTTTTGTGGCACTCTCTTGTCACAGAGAATGCCAGAAGCTTGGCGCCACTTCATCCATCCGGCTTTGATTCGATGGTTCACATCTTCATCAATACCCCCATCCTCCTGCAACATTGACCCCAAATACCGAAAGGTGTCCTTCCGAGGTACCACCTGGCCATCAAGGCTAACCTCCTCCTCCTCACAGCTAGTAGTACTGAAACCGCACATCATGTACTCGGTTTTAGTTCTACTAAGCCTAAACCCTTTCGATTCCAAGGTTTGTCTCCATAACTCTAACTTCCTATTTACCCCCATCCGACTATCGTCAACTAGCACCACATCATCCGCAAAGAGCATACACCATGGGATATCTCCTTGTATACCCCTTGTGACCTCATCCATCACCAATGCAAAAAGAGCTCAAAGCTGACCCCTGATGCAGTCCTATCTTAATCGGGAAGTCATCGGTGTCGACATCACTTGTTCGAACACTTGTCACAACATTATTGTACATGTCCTTCATGAGGGTAATGTACTTTGCTGGGACTTTGTGTTTCTCCAAGGCCCACCACATGACATTCCGCGGTATCTTATCATAGGCCTTCTCCAAGTCAATGAACACCATATGCAAGTCCTTCTTATGCTCCCTATATCTCTCCATAAGTTGTCGTACCAAGAAAATGGCTTCCATGGTCGACCTCCCAGGCATGAAACCAAACTGATTTTTGGTCACGCTTGTCATTCTTCTTAAGCGGTGCTCAATGACTCTCTCCCATAGCTTCATTGTATGGCTCATCAGCTTAATTCCACGGTAATTAGTACAACTCTGAACATCCCCCTTGTTCTTGAAGATTGGTACTAATATACTCCGTCTCCATTCTTCTGGCATCTTGTTTGCCTGAAAAATGAGGTTGAAAAGCTTGGTTAGCCATACTATCGCTATGTCCCCGAGACCTTTCCACACCTCAATGGGGATACAATCAGGGCCCATCGCCTTGCCTCCTTTCATCCTTTTTAAAGCCTCCTTCACCTCAGACTCCTGGATGCGCCGCACAAAACGCATGTTGGTCTCATCAAAGGAGTCATTCAGTTCAATGGTAGAACTCTCATTCTCCCCATTGAACAGCTTGTCGAAGTACTCCCGCCATCTATGCTTAATCTCTTCGTCCTTCACCAAGAGTTGGCCTGCTCCGTCCTTGATGCATTTGACTTGGCCAATATCCCTCGTCTTCCTCTCCCGGATCTTAGCCATCTTATAGATGTCCATTTCACCTTCCTTCGTGCCTAACCGTTGGTAGAGGTCCTCATATGCCCGACCCCTTGCTTCACCAACAGCTCGCTTTGCGGCCTTCTTCGCCATCTTGTACTTCTCTATGTTGTCTACACTCCTATCCAGGTATAGGCGTCTGAAGCAATCTTTCTTCTCTTTAAGCGCCTTCTGGACATCATCATTCCACCACCAGGTATCCTTATCTTCGCTTCTCCTTCCCCTGGACACTCCAAACTCCTCCGAGGCCACCTTACGAATGCAAGTCGCCATATTCATCCACACATTGTCCGCATCCCCTCCTTCCTCCCAAGGGCCCTCCTTAAATACCCTCTCCTTGAACACCTGAGCTACCTCCCCCTTGAGCTTCCACCACTTCGTTCTAGCGACCTTGGCACGCTTATCCCGCTGGACACGAATCCGAAAGCGGAAGTCAGCAACCACCAGCTTATGCTGGGGTACAACACTCTCCCCAGGTATCACCTTACAGTCTAGGCACGCACGCCTATCTTCTCTTCTCGAGAGGATGAAATCAATCTGGCTAGAGTGTTGGCCACTACTAAAAGTCACCAGATGTGATTCTCTCTTTCTAAAGAGGGTGTTAGCTACAATCATGTTGTAGGCTAGAGCAAAGCTTAAGACATCTTCTCCTTCTTGATTCCTGATGCCATAGCCAAAGCCCCCATGCGCCCCTTCAAAACCTGTGTTAGATGTACCCACGTGGCCATTGAGGTCTCCTCCTATGAAGAGCTTCTCACCAATCGGTACACTCCTAACCATGAGCCCCATAAATAGAGAAGTCATCCATGAAAATCTCAATAGACTATCCATAAAAGTCAGAGAATATAGCAGTCATACATCTTTGAAAGGTAGCATGTGCATTGCATAAAGCAAAGGGCATAGGTCTATAAACATAATGATGACCCACAAGTATAGGGGATCTCTTGTAGTCCTTTCTATAAGTTAGAGTGTCGAACCCAATGAGGAGCAGAAGGAAATGACAAGCGGTTTTCAACAAGGTATTCCCTGCAAGCACTGAAATTATCGGCAACAGATAGTTTTGTGATAGGGTAAATTGTAATGGGTAGCAAGTAAATAAAGTAAACAAGGTGCATCAAGGTGGCTCGATCCTTTTTATAGTAAAGGACAAGCCTGGACAAACTCTTATATAAAGCAAAGCACTCCCGAGGACACATGGGAATTGTTGTCAAGCTAGTTTTCATCATGCTCATATGATTCACATTCGTCACTTTGATAATTTGATATGTGGGTGGAGCGGTGCTTGGGTGCTGCTCTTCCTTGGACAAGCCTCCCACTTATGATTAACCCCCCTCGCAAGCATCCGCAACTACGAAAGAAGTATTAAGGTAAACCTAACCATAACATGAAACATATGGATCCAAATCAGCCCCTTACGAAGCAACGCATAAACTAGGGTTTAAGATTCTGTCACTCTAGCAACCCATCATCTACATATTACTTCCCAATGCCTTCCCCTAGGCCCAAATAATGGTGAAGTGTCATGTAGTCGACGTTCACATAACACCTCTAGAGGAGAGACAACATACATCTCATCAAAATATCGAACGAATACCAAATTCACATGATTACTTATAACAAGACTTCTCCCATGTCCTCAGGAACAAACGTAACTACTCACAAAGCATATTCATAATCATAATCGGAGGAGTATTAATTATCATTAAGGATATGAAAATATAATCTTCCACCGTATAAACCAACTAGCATCAACTACAAGGAGTAATCAACACTACTAGCAACCCACAGATACCAATATGAGGTTTTGGGACCAAGATCGAATACAAGAGATGAACTAGGGTTTGAGAGGAGATGGTGCTGGTGAAAATGTTGATGGAGATTGACCCCCTCTCGATGAGAGGATCGATGGTGATGACGATGGCGATGATTTCCCCCTCCCGGAGGGATGTTTCCCCGGCAGAACAGCTCCGCCAGAGCCCTAGATTGGCTCTGCCCAAGTTCCACTTCGAGACGGCGGCGCTTCGTCCCGAAAGCTTCTTCTTGATTTTTTCTAGGGTAAAAGACACCATATAGCCAAAGATGGGCACCGAAGATCTGCCAGGGGGCCCACAAGGTTGGGGGGGCGCCTAGGGGGTAGGGCGCGCCCTCCACCCTTGTGGCTGGATGGTGGCCCCCTCTAGTACTTTCTTTGCCCAATATTTTTTATTTCTTCCAAAGACGTGCTCCGTGAAGTTTCAGGACTTTTGGAGTTGTGCAGAATAGGTCTCTAATATTTGCTCCTTTTCCAGCTGTCGGCATTCTCCCTCTTCATGTAAACCTTGTAAAATAAGAGAGAATAGGCATAAGTATTGTGATATAATGAGTAATAACAGCCCGTAATGCATTAAATATCAATATAAAAGCATGATGCAAAATGGACGTATCACATAAGTTCTGAGGGGACAAGTGAAAGTGGTCTTTCTTGATCAGGTTGAGAAACAGGTATTTGTGAAAAACTAGAGTATCCATCAAGGAAGCAAAAATGTGTGTGCTTAGATAATCTTTCTAGCATTTGATTGATAAAAAGGCAGAGGGTAATGATCTTTTCTAGTTGCTTTGTTTAATTTTCTAAAATCAATTACCATTCTATAGCATGTACAATTCTTTATGGAATAAGTTCTTTCTTATCATTAGGAACAACAACAATACCTCCTTTCTTAGGGACACAATGAACATGACTTACCCATCTACTATCAGCTATAGGATAGATTATACCTGCTTCCAGAAGTTTTAATATTTCCGTTCTTACCACTTCTTTCATCTTCGTATTTAACCGATGTTGGTGATCAACAACGGGTTTAGCATCAGGTTCCATATTAATCTTGTGCTGACATAGAGTGGGACTTATTCCCTTTAAATCATCAAGAGTATATCCAATAGTAGCTCGGTGCTTCCTTAGAACTTTCAATAATCTTTCTTCTTCATGTTCTGAAAGGTTAGCACTAATAATAACATGATATATCTTCTGTTCATCAAGATAAGCATATTTCAAAGTGTCTGGCAATTGTTTTTACCTCCTAGAGTTTCAATAGGCAAATTGTGTTTAAGCAGAGGACGTTGTTCAAAGAAAATCTAATCTATTTCATTTCTTTCATGCATATGTAAATCATTTTCATGGTCTAGCAAATATTGTTCTAGTGGATCAGTAGGAGGTACAGCAATAGAATCAAGACCAATTATTTCAACCTTACTAGGCAATTATTTTTCATGAAGCTTTATACTAAACTTGGAAAAATTAAACTCATGAGACTCACCACCAAAACTAACACCGACAATTTGTTTCTCACAATATATTTTAGCATTAACGGTGTTCAAGAAAGGTCTACCAAATATAATGGGACAAAAGTCATCTTGTGGGGAACCAAGAACAAGAAAATCAGTAGGGTATTTTATTTTCCCACATAAGACTTCAACATCTCTAATAATCCCAAGTGGTGTGATGGTGTCTCTATTAGCAAGTTTAATAATGGCATCTATTTCTTCTATTTCAGCTGGTGCTATGTCATTCATAATTTCTTGATATAAGGTAAAGGGAATAACACTCACGCTAGCACCAATGTCACATAAACCATGATAAAAGTGATCTCCTATTTTAACTAAGACGACATGCATGCCAACAACGGGTCTATGATTATCCGTTCTATCGGGTTTGGCAATTCTAGTAGCTTCATTACAAAAGTAAATAACATGCCCATCTATATTTTCTTTTAAGAGATCCTTAACCATAGCAACACTAGGCTCTACTTTAATTTGTTCATCGGGTTTAGGTGTTCTAATATAACTTTTGTTAACCATAGTTGAAACTTTAGCATGTTCCTTTATCCTAACAAGGAAAGGTGGTTTCGCAATATAAGCAGTAGGAACAACTGGATCAACATTATAAAGTATAGTTTCCTCTTTAGCAAGTACCAATTCTTTAATTTCTTCTTTAGTAGGTGGATGATATTTAAACCACTTCTCTTTAGGGAGATCAACATGAGTAGCAAATGATTCACAAAAGGAGGCTACTATCTCAGAGTCAAGTCCATATTTAGTGCTAAACTTTTGAAAAGCATCGGTATTCATAAAAGATTTAACACAATCATACTTAAGCTTAATACCTAACTCTTTACCTTCGTCGAGTTCTCAACATTCATAGTTGCATTTAATTCTTTCCAAAAGATCCCACCGGAATTCAATAGTCTTCTTTATAAAAGAACCAACATAAGAAGTATCGAGCATGGATCGATCATTATGAGAAAGCCGAGCATAAAAATTCTGGATAATAATTTCTCTTGAGAGCTCATGATTGGGGCATGAATATAACATTGACTTAAGACTCCCCCAAGCTAGAGCGATACTTTCTCCTTCACAAGGCCAAAATTATATATGTAATTCCGATAAGGATGAACTAGATGCATAGGGTAAATTTTTTGGTGGAACTCCAATTTCAATCGATTCCAATTCCAAGATCCAATATCATCGCATAGCCTATACTGATGTCGCTTGAAGCTACGTCGGTATTTCCCCAAAGAGGAAGGGATGATGCAGCACAACGGCGGTAGGTATTTCCCTCAGATGTGAAACCAAGGTTATCAAACCAGTAGGAGAACCAAGCAACACAACGTAAACAACACCTGCACACAAATAATAACTTCTCGCAACCCGACATGTTAAAGGGGTTGTCAATCCCTTCCGAGGTACGGCGCCTCAAATAGGCAAACGGACGCGAGGTAAATTTGTAGTAGATTGATAGATTGAACGCCAAATAAAATAAATAAGAATAATTGCAGCAAGGTATTTTTGTATTTTTGGTTTAATAGATCTGAAAATAAATGGTAACTAGAATAGATCGGAAAGGCAAATAATATGAGAAAGAGACCCAGGGGCCGTAGGTTTCACTAGTGGCTTCTCTCGAGAAAAATCGCAAACGGTGGGTGAACAAATTACTGTTGGGAAATTGATAGAACTTCAAATAATCATGACGATATCCAGACAATGATCATTACATAGGCATCACGTCCAAGATTACTAGACCGACTCATGCCTGGATCTACTACTATTACTCCACACATCGACCGCTATCCAGCATGCATCTAGTGTATTAAGTTCATGGAGAAACGGAGTAATGCAATAAGAACGATGACATGATGTAGACAAGATCTATCTATGTAGATATAGACCCCATCATTTTATCCTTAGTAGCAACGATACATACGTGTCGGTTCCCCTTCTGTCACTGGGATCAAGCACCGTATGATCGAACCCACTACAAAGCACCTCTTCCCATTCCAAGATAAATAGATCAAGTTGGCCAAACAAAACCCAAATATCGGAGAAGAAATATGAGGCTATATATAAGCAATGCATAAAAGAGATCAAAGAAACTCAAATACTTTCACGGATATAAAAGATAGATCTGATCATAAACTCAAAGTTCATCGATCCCAAGAAACACACCGCAAAAGAGTTACATCATATGGATCTCCAAGAGAACATTGTATTGAGAATCAAGAGAGAGAGAGAGAGGAAGCCATCTAGCTACTAACTACGGGCCCGAAGGTCTACAAAAAACTACTCACGCATCATCGGAGAGGCACCAATGGAGGTGGTGAACCCCATCCAAGATGGTGTCTAGATTGGATCTGGTGGTTCTGGACTCTGCGGCGGCTGGATGAATATTTCGTCGACTCCCCTAGGGTTTCTAGAATATTGGGGTATTTATAGAGCAAAGAGGTGGTCCGGGGGGCACCCGAGGTGGGCACAACCCACCAGGGGGCGCCTGGGCCTCCTGGCGCGCCCTGGTGGGTTGTGCTCTCCTCGGAGCCCCCCCCCCCCAGGCGCAGCCAGGGCCCATTATATTCCTTCTGGTCCATAAAAAATCTCCGTAAAGTCTCGTGGCATTTGGACTCCGTTTGGTATTGATTTTCTGCGATGTAAAAAACATGGAAAACAACAACTGGCACTTGGCACTATGTCAATAGGTTAGCACTAAACATGATATAAAATGATTATAAAACATCCAAGATTGATAATATAACAGCATGTAACAATCAAAAATTATAGATACGTTGTTGGAGACGTATCATATACCATGCCAATGTTTTTCCCTTCAAAGATAAAGGGAAAACCTTCTTCTTAACTTCATCTCTAGGTAGACCTGCAAGCTTAAATAATCCACAAATTTGTTCCACATATATCAAGTGCATATCAGGATGTTCGGTTCCATCTCCTGCATAAGGATTAGCTAGCAGTTGTTCTATCATACCCGAAGGAATTTCATATTCAATATTTTCAGTAGATGTAGTAGGTTGAGGGGTAACTATTTTTGGTTCCGGTCAAGGTGAAGATACCCCGAACAAACCCCTCCAAGGATTGTTTTCCATGGTAACAAGTGACAGTAAATTTCAGCACACTATATAAATGTTTCCTTACCAAAGGCGCTTCACTCCTCGGCAACGGCGCCAGAAAATAGCCTCGATGACCCACAAGTATAGGGGATCAATTGTAGCTCTTTTCAATAAGTAAGAGTGTCGAACCCAACGAGGAGCAGAAGGAAATGACAAGTGGTTTTCAGCAGGGTAATGTCTGCAAGTGTTGAAATTGTAAGTAATAGAGTAGTTTGATAGCAAGGTAATTTGTAACGAGTAAGTAACGGTAATAATAACAAAAGTTCAGCAAGGTAGCCCAATCCTTTTGAGGCAAAGGACAAGCCAAAACAGTCTCTTGTAATAAGCAAAACGTTCTTGAGGGTACACGGGAATTTCATCTAGTCACTTTCATCATGTTGGTTTGATTTGTGTTCGCTACTTTGATAATTTGATATGTGGGTGGACCGATGCTTAGGTGTTGTTCTTACTTGAACAAACCTCCTACTTATGATTAAGTCCCTTGCAAGCATCCGCAACTATGAGAAAAGTATTAAGAATAAATTATAACCATAGCATTAAACTTTTGGATCCAATCGGTCCCTTACGGAATAGCGCATAAACTAGGGTTTAAGCTTCTGTCACTCTCACAACCCATCATCTAATAACTACTCCACAATGCATTCCCTTAGGCCCAAATATGGTGAAGTGTCATGTAGTCAACGTTCACATGACACCACTAAGGGAATCACAACATACATACTATCAAATCGAACACATGCCAAGTTCACATGATTACTTGCAACATGATTTCTCTCGTGACCTCAAGAACAAAAGTAACTACTCACAAGTGATAAACATGCTCAAGATCAGAGGGGTATTAAATAGCATAATGGATCTGAACATATAATCTTCCACCAAATAAACCATATAGTAATCAACTACAAGATATAATCAACACTACTAGTCACGCAGTGCCAAGTGCGAGTTGCTGTTTTTTGCTTGTTTTTTACATCGCATGAAATCAATATCAAACGGAGTCCAAACGCAACGAAACTTTTGGAGATTTTTTTGGACCAGAAGGAACCCATTGGGCTAGAGCTGCACCTGGGGGTGCCCCGAGGGGGGCACAACCCACCAGGGGGTGCCAGGGCCCCCTGGCGCGCCCAGGTGGGTTGTGCCCACCTCGGTGGTCTTCCGCACCCCTTCTTTGCACTATAAATTCCCAAATATTCCTAAACCCTTCGGGGTTAACCTAGATCAGAAGTTCCACCGCCGCAGGGCTCCGTAGCCACCAAAAACCAACCTAGACCCGTTTCGGCACCCTACCGGAGGGGGGAATCATCTCCGGTGGCCATCTTCATTATCCTGGCGGCCACAATGATGAGGAGGGAGTAGTCCACCCTCGGGGCTGAGGGTTTGTACCAGTAGCTATGAAATTAATCTTTCTCTCTCGTGATCTATATCATGGGCTTTGTTAATATAGTCGGATCATATGATGTTTCTCCCCTCTATACTCTTGTTGTGATGAATTGAATCTTTATCCTTTGAGTTTTGTCTTGTCAGATTGAATATTCAGAGATGAGAACACATGATATATGTCTTGCGGTATGAATACTTGAGGTGACAATTGGGGTATCTTATTGATTCACTCGATATATGTTATGGCATTCAACTCGCGGATTCCCGTAGTGATACTGATAGTAGGTTCAATCTTACGGTGTCCTTACTCTGTGATAGGAGGAGTCGCAAGGAACGTATTGTATTGTTATTACTAAGGTTAAAACAACGGGGTTCGAACATATTATTTGGTCTTAGTTTATCTACATTATGTCATCATGCTCCAAGCATTACTCTATATGTTATGAACTTAATCCCTTAGGATGCATGATGTATAGCGGTCGAGGGGTGGGGTAATAGTTGCATATGGATTTCGGTCTATTTGTCTCAGGCATAATGCCCATATATTGATCATGCCATGAAGAATCGTCATAACTATGTGTTATTCTATCAATTGCCCAGCAATAATTTATTTACGCACCGTACGCTCATGAGAGAGATGCCACTAGTGAACCTATGGCCCGGGTCCATTCACTTCATATTTACTAAACCCCTAAAAATATTACTGCAATTTATTTACTGTCATTTTTAATTATATTTTATATATCTAACACTACCAGATTTAATCCTTGCAATTGACGAGAATGAAGGGATTGACAACCCTTTTGCTGTCATTGGGTGCAAGCGTTGGTTTTTTTTTGTGTGTGTGCATGTACCACTTATCTCGTCTGTGTGATGTCTCCTATTGGTTCGATAATCCTTGGTTCTTAACTGAGGGAAGTACTTTACGCTACTACGCTATATTGCCCTTCCTCTTTAGGGAAATCCCGATGATATCACAAGGTGCAATTACCATTGACGAAAATCACTTTCATGACGCGCCATTTATCATTACGGAAGTGAACACTTATGTGATGATAAATGCATTATTGCCATGGAACACTTCTACGACAACACATGTATGACTATCTTGATTCCGTGTCACAGATGTACATGCATGACAAAAAACGTGACCTATTCTGACAAACACATGTCATCATGAATGTGTTTTTTTAGTGATAACCCGGTAGTATCACTCGTGAAGGGAGCGGTACAACTGCACTAGACAATGGTACAACCGTTGTGGCCAAGCAAACCTTGTGCACTCCATAAAGAAGCGCTACAACCGCTGAGGAGTCCTGGATTAGGGCCCCTCGGTCTGCGGGCCTATCTCTTAGGGCCGGACTGTTGAGCCGGTTTGCTAAGGCTTGGTGGCCGAACATATGTGGAGACCCCGTATCCGGACAGGAGACTTTTTGGTGCCTTGGTGTGTCCTCCAAGTCAAGATGAGAAGAATCAGCATGTTTATCCTTTCCTTGTAACCGACCATGTGTAACCCTAGCACCTCTGGTGTCTATATAAACCAGAGGGTTTAGTCCATAGAAGGAAGAACAACAACCATCATCCTACTAGTTTAGGGTTTACTTCATCTGATCTCGTGGTAGATCGACTCTATAATCCTCATATACACAAGCAATATAATCAAGAAGGACGTAGGGTTTTACCTCTTATAGAGGGCCCGAACCTGGGTAAACATCGTGTCCTTGGTTCCTTGTTCCCCATTGATCCAAGATCCACAGCTCGAGACTCCCTACCCGAGATCCACCGGTTTTGACATCGACAACCGCTTGGGAGGTAAATACACTGGTTAGACTTGAAATTTTCTCCTCAAAATGGGAAGGTAGATATGTGGGTGCAATATGTATTTGTGTACGTGATTAGATTCTACACGTACCTTTCGATACAGACCCCTGTTAATAGTATGATTTTCTATGACTAAAGAAATCAATGTCGAAAATGTCGTCTTCGCTCTTTTCTTTTTAGAGGGGTGCCTAACCGTCTTATGTCATGTAAATATGCTTGTGTAGCTCAAACACAGGGTTAGTCTGCAAATTGCGTTTTCATCAACACCAAAACACTTATAGCGGGAAATGCCCTTCCAATGAGGGTACGAAAGAACGTACAAACGATTGTTTCAAGCACAGTTGAAATGTAAATGACCAACGGCCATGAAGAGCTTCCGCACATCAGCTTCCTCAACAAAAGACACACTAGAACCAGTCTGCAAATTGTCGTGTCTATGGTCTTAAATGAGAGGTGTGAATCTCCGTCAACGTCATCCAAAGGAGGAGGTAACCAAACATGTTTTACACTTGCCACCTGCGACGGCCTTTGGAGAAAAAACAACATCAATACTTCCAAACCTTCACCACTAATTCAATTTGTTGGAGAAACCGGGCCATATTGCAAACAAATTGAAAGAAGAAGACAAAATTGTAGCCCCAAGAGCAAGCTAAATGATTCTTGATTGACCCATCAACTAACAAGATATGTAGAGAAGCGATAAATATGACAAGACCTACTCCCACAGGCCCTTCGTCAGTGTTGGGTTGATTGTCGTTGAGTCAAGAAGAGACATTACTACAATTCATCATCACTTTTCAACTTTCAACCTCACTGATGCCGCCATGGAAACAAAACTTCAAAAAACAAGAACCTGCTAGAACTAACTAAGAACAACGAAAGGAACGGGTCCCTCCTCCTCTGGCCGTCGACGAGGCCGCCGGACCGGAGATCGGAGGAGTACCAATCTGCAACGTGGAAAACAAACTCGGTGGGAGCTTCGTGTTTGCAAAGATAAAGCTTTCCCCCGAAAAAGATATGGAAAATGTTAACGAGATACCGCATCCTTGATCTTGCTTGACTGGAAGGGGCAAGTAGTCAAGATCGTAAGGCTGGTCACAATGAGGAGGAACTTAGGAGTAACATCACACACTCCAATACAACTTTGCTTATGTGGTACATATTTAATGAAGAGAGAGGTGCTTGTGGTAACTAGCTAAGTTACCGGAACATCACACACTCCAAAAAACAATGAGTCTATAACCTAATAAATACATCGTTGCATGACACTACATAGATGTTCCTACTACCTCCGTTTCAGCTTACAAGTCCTGCGCGTATACCTAGGTTGCCAATTTTATCACCCTAATATAAACTATATAACACAAAAATTATACCTTTTGAAAGTAGAAACTCCGAAGTTTATGTTGGTATATTTTTTGTAATATATGACTTGTATTAGATTGGTCAAATTAACGACCTAGGGATACGCGCACGCCCTGTAAACTGAGAGAGAGGTAGTAACATAGTTTAAGGAAGTGTGTAAGTTGTTCTTATCAATCGTGACCAGCCTAACGCAGGACTGGCGACGGCACGCTGGCGTTGCGCCGTTATAATTCGCCACGCCAGGCAGAGGAGAGCCGCTTTTCCACGGCTCGGCTCGCTCGCCCGAGGGGAAAAAAAGGAGAAGAGGGAGAGAGGGAGAGAGGGAGAGAGAGAGAGAGAGAGAGAGAGAGAGAGAGCTCGCCCGCTCGAGGACGCCCGTTCCTCTTCCTCCGCAAGAAATAGGCGCAAACACAACAACACAGTGGAGCCAACGGAATCCCCAAATCGATCTCTCGTCTCCGGGCCGAGAACCCCCAATTCCCAGTCCCCAGCCCCCATTCCGGTCGCCCTGATCCTCCCCCGCAGGCGATTCGTCGGAGTTCGCCGCCCCTCGCGGCCCCGCCGGTAAGCCCAATCCCTATACACCTATGGCCCTGCCCGGCCTCGCGTTTCTCTCGCCCGTTCCATGGCCAATCGGATCTTCCTTTTCCCCGCGACGCGGCGACGTTCTCTGTTTTCGTGTCCGCTAGGTTACTTTCGTGCGAATTCCTCAGCGGTTGATGCCGTAATCTGCTGCAGGGTTCTGTGATTCCGCCTCGGGGATCTCTCCGCTGCTCGCCGGCCAGCCATGGCGCCGGCTTCGGCTCCGGCTCCGGCGTTGGACGTCGAGGGCGAGGTCGGCGGCGGCAACAGCCAGAACGCGCTGAAGTCCGAAGCCGACGGGGAGCGTTCCGTCGCTCCCAAGACGGGAGGCGTTTCTGTGCCTGGTGAATTCCGCTCAGATGACCCGGCCACAGATGTCTGTGAGGACGGTATCGACTCCTCAGATGTCCCTGCCCTGGCTGTGGATGTGAACGGCGAGGGCGGCGGGGCCAAGGAGAATCTGGGCAAGGTGCGGGTGAAATCCGAGCCGGAGCACTTTGAGGGCGAAGGCGCCGTTCTCGCCCCTTGCACCGGGCCTGCGGGTGCCAATTTTGTGGGGATAGCTTCCTCCTCCTCCTATAAACTGCCTGTGGCAAGTCCGGAGGACTCGACTGACGAGCGAGGAGGGGATAGCACAGAGTGCTCGAGCTCGTTCGCAGACTCTGGTGATGAGGCAGGCAATGGTGACCTGGAAGTGAATTCTCCCTTTTCAGTTCATGCTAATGGCGGTCAAACCTCCGCGATGCCCAGGTGAGTCTGTTGGCAGTTCCTTGTATGCATTCAATGATACTGGTTGGATGATTATGCAACCCTGTTTCCAGATTGTCTGATTGTATTGTTTGAGAAAGAAATGAACAAGCAGAATACCCTGTTAGGCAGTTAGTAACTGATATTATACACTCTTGGCCTTGGGTTTCCCGCGCTGGCAGGGTAAAGGGCAGTGCTATGAGTACGATAATTTTTTTACGACTTCTGTACGACACTGCCCAGTTACCCTTGGATCAGATCTATGCATCAATAGGAATCGTGGGATCACAACGTTGGACGTGAATCGGAAATATCTAGTCGTACGCAGAGCAATTTCGCAGGGTAAAAGGTAGGTTGTAGAGTTTTGTTTGCTCGTAGCAATTTCGCCGGCGTACTTATTATTGCTTTCCCTAATAAATACTAGTGCATAGGTTATACAGAGCTGGTTACAATTAACTCATCCATCACGCCGGCGACTGTTTATAGTTTATCTGCCAAAATTAGCAGTAAGTGATCCGTGCCGTTTTCTTGTGATCTCATCGTGGTTTTCGCTGAAAATGTTGGGCCTACAATTTAACCTTCATGTGTTTTGTCGAGTATGTATTGAGATTTGTCAAGGAAGTAAGGATAACCAGAAAAAGATATTCAAGAGACAACTAGAAACCTTCATGTGAATTGTGAAGGCAAGTGCATGATCTGTAGTTATGTCTTGATGCTGCTCTAGTCGCTATTTGAAAAATCTTGGCAAATGAGCAACAGAACACATGAACTGAATTGAATGCCCAACGTCTTCAGCCTCTAGCTCTGCACCAAAATTAATGACTAGAGTACCCCTGGGTAGGGTACATCCTAGTTTAAACAGTCAAGAAGCAATTCATTTGACATAAATGTTAATTCACATATACATTTGCTAACATCAACCATCCAGCTAACCCCGTCTTGAGTAATCCAAAGGCATGTCCGCCAACAGTTTTCTGTGAAGCTCAACAATAACTGAAGGCACTGCTCGTAGTTCATGACCTCTAGTTATAGAATGCAGACTTTCTTCTTTTTTACCCCTCTTTGTCTGATACTCACTGAATTGCTGTCCCAACATCTATGCACCAGCAATACACCCAGGTAGCTATTTGCTAATTTAAACAGTTGAGAAGAATTTCCTTTAGATAAATGTTTATAATTTAAAGACTTCTCTTGTTTGACAACACACAAAATTTGTATAAGTGACTCAAAGTTTATGACATCCAGTTGTGTCCTCAGTTTTCCTTTTAATCGCCCCTTTCTAGTTTCCAAGATCTGCACAACATGTTCACCTTTTTTTAGATCATCAGGGAGGCTGGTGGCCACCCCAGTTCCATTAATCATGAAACCACCAAATCCATACAGGTCTAAAAATCAGGTAAAAAGATCCAGCAGCTAAAAGAAAGTTGGTAAAGACATAAGCCACCTCCAAAAACAGGGGAGGTAAACAAAAGGCTACTTAAAAGGAAAATTACAGCAGGATCATCAGCCCGCAAAAGCCCAAACTATACAGCAAGACCAGAGAAACTTCTGCAACAGCCTCATCTCGGAACTTGGTCTTCTTCAACGGAGACTGGGTTGGCGATGGCGCAGGTTCCAGAGGACTGCAAGGGCTAAGCATGGCCATCTTCAGAGCACACTGCGGATCCTGCCTGGGAGGGGAAGACAGTAGCTCACCAAGTGGCAGGTCAAGGCTGCGATCAATTGCATCTGACAGAGAAAGCTTGCTAAGGAGCGCTGAATTCAGGTCGGCATCTTCAGTGCCAGACTCATGTGTAGTCACCCCAGCAGGCAGTATGGTATTTTGATCACCGTGGAAAGCATAAGGAGAGAGATTCCATTCTCTCCGAAGCACCATACTTGAACAGGATTTTCAATTTTTTCAGAGTAATCAGGATTAGCCACCACACCTGTTTGATGTCAGACCACATCATATTATTATAAACATGGGAATACCTAGTTTTCCATATATGCACCAAAGAGTATAAGGACAGATATAATTAAGGGCAGCATGATTTTTGTTTGCTGGTCAAAATCTAGCTACTGACAGAAAAACATGTTCACCTTTCAGCTACATTATTGACTGGAGTATCCCAGGGTCTAGTCAAGAGGCAGTTCCTTTGAGTAAACATTGATTCACAGATATAGTTGGCACATCAACTATACATTCATATATTTCTCTTCAATAATTCGAAGCACTCTTTCTCTGTCTTCTTGGATGTAGACACCAAATTTATGTGAAACTCGGCATTACATGAAGGCTGTCTCAAAAGAAAACTGGTGCCACATTTCCTTATTTGAAACATCAGCCAACGTTGTGTCCGACATCTTCAGCCTGCAGCATTAGGGACCAGAGTAGCCCTGTGTAGCTACTTCCTGGTTGAGATAAACATTCATTCAGAGAGATATTTGCCGACATGAATTATCATCTGTTATTCTGACGGCAATGCATGTTGTGTTGTGCACTTGTTTCTTCATAAGTCTAATGAAGCCAAAAATTGAGTTACTCTTGTGTGTGCTTCAAATTTCTAGCTGACCTGTCATATTCTATGGGTATTGCATCCTCAGTGCAATATTTCCATATAGAAGAAATTATATCTACTATGTTATGCTTCCGTTTTGTGCAATTTTTTCACATGTAAATTATCTTTCAGAAGGAAAAAGGTAACTGCCGAGTGGAGGAATGCGGTCCGCCCAATGCTGTGGAGATGTGAGTGGTTAGAGCTGCGCATGAAGGATCTTTTATCTCAAGTATCAAAGTATGACAGCCAGCTTGCTCTCATCGAGCAGGAAAAAGAGTTGCAGAGAGCAACAAGCAAGACAAATGGTTGTAGGCAAGAATCTGGGAAGAACTGCAGAGACCATGAAACTATTAGCATGGAGAGGAGAAAGCGCAAAAGACATGAAGACACCGTGGACACATCATTGTACCTCAAGAAGCACAAGATATTATCATACTTCTTTGGTCCGCTATCTATTTATTTTCTGTTTGTAGGGATAGTGCATCACTTATCCCATGGTTTTCTATGTTTTGCACCAGGATACTACTGGTAATAATAAGGTTATTCTTGTCTTCTACAGATAAACAAAACAAGGGAGCTGACGCAGATGGCCTCTTAATTGATGATGATAGTCATGGTCAAGGTATGGATATGGTGATCATTTTCAAACTCTTTGCTGGAGTTAACAAAGAAAGTTATTTACTACTGTACCTATCAAAATTTTACATTAAGTCGAGCTGCCATGTTACTTAACCAATAGAAAATGCTTGCTTATATTAGGGCACCTTCATTTGTGTTGTAGTCACATGCAAGCAGTTAAGTAGCTGACCATTAGGAAGCTAAAAACTGCAGTCTTTCATTAGTTATGACTGTATGACAGATTTCAGTGCTCTGCAACCAGCAGACATCTGTGGAACTCATTTTGCTAGGTGCATGCTTACTGTAAGAAAGCTGACAGACCTACTGGCGCCTTGTTCATACACTAGGTAAAAATGTTCAGGGCATCATGTTAGTGAGTGCTTTTATTTTATCAAGATAGCTGACCTGATGGTTTGTTAAATAACCAAGTAAATAAGTATACAGCCATATCTTGGTGTGTGTTCCCTGCATCTAACTGATTCATAAATCTTAGAGTTAGTTTTAACTGTTAACATCCTATTGTATGATGAATCAGTTAAGCGTACGTTGCAGCCGTTTAGGGATTTATTAGGTTGTCAGTGTAGAAAATGCAAAATCCACCTTTACTGCCTACCCTCTGGGTTTTAAGTAATCCCATCGTTGCAAGTGCTATCTGTTTATTTGATTTAGTCCTAATGCAGTTGGGGATGATACTAGACGCCGCCTCGAAATTGTTGGTTTGCCTGCGTCCAAGGAATATGATATGGCTTCCAACCAATTTGTGTTACAAAAAGTTCTCATGAAAATTGGTGGTATCCAGTCTCGAGTTCATCGTCTACAAGAGCGTCTCAGCAAGGCTCGCTCTAAACAAGCAAAGTTGGCATCTTTCATGGATCATGACCAGGTCAAGGTGGCTGAGAAGAGGCAAAGGATACAAAAACGTGCATTCTCTCCTGAGAATGATCGATATGCTAAGCCACAGAAAAAGAAGAAGCTAAACATTTTGCTGGAGCAGGAGGATAGACCAACTCTGTCAGTAAATCCCACATTGTCTGAGAGGGCAACTGATTGTTTAATAGAAGATCCACAGGGTAATAGTGAAGAAAAAGCTCTAGAGAGGAGCCAGGCACATAAGAAAGACATCACAGCGGATCTACTTCTAGCTGTTGAAAGTTCCTTACCAAATGGTCATTTGGGAGATTTGTGCAAAGAAGTAAGTCCTTGCTCCTTGGTCCGTTAACAGATGTTTCTTCTTTGTTTCGTTGCATGGTCCTTAGCTTATGCTTCTTTAGTCCATTGCTTTGATCTTGTTCAGTTGTGGTGAATTTGGTTCAGCTCAGTTGTATTTAAAGATATTCATTGTGAAATGGAATACATATCCACCTATGGCTTGTATGTACATAGTAGGACTTCGATTTAGAAAACCCTAATTATGAAGTATATAGAATATAAAACAAATGCTACACTGCTGTGAAAATATTGTACAAATGACTTGTCTACTTGTGAACTCTGGTCGAGTTAAATGCGTCATTAGTCCATTAACTCAAACTCTTTGCGCACTTTAGACCAAGAACTCAGAAAATGATTGATTTAGGCCAACTCGTTTATTTGATCAGTTAAGGCTAAAACTGATCCAGGAGAGAAAAGAACGTCCACGTGGCTGTCGCATCGGCATATCTTGAACCGCTTGCGCTTGGATTAATTTTACAGGGTGGATTTTTGCAAAAGAAGCCGTCACAATTTAGCTAATGGCACATTAAAAAAATATAAGCGAGCAGTGTATTGAGTGGGAATCGAACCTAGGCCTTACAGAATATAAGTGACAACTCGATCCGCTAGAATGCACAATAATTTGATATAAATGAGGTTAATTAATTATTTCTATATGGTACGTTTAATTGTTTTTGAAAAAATAGCCAATTGTTGATGTTATTTGTGTTTAAAAAAATAAAAGACATCGGGCATCAGGTAGGCTTGAATGGGCACCCTAAGTAAAGGAACGTGATGTGCTGATGCTAGGATGCAAATCGGTTCATCGCAAAAAAAGAGAAGAAGAGCCATGCATCATACTCGCAACAACAACAACGTCGCTGAGAGGGTTACGCCCCAACGAAAATCTTTTGGGTTGCATCATACTCGCAAAAATAAAAATAAATTAGCAGGACAACTATTTTGCAGCTAAAAAAGAAAAAAAGCAGTATGACATAACCACCATTGTTTATTTCCCAAACAAGGAGAGGAGAAGAAACAAATACGTACACATTGTGGATGCTTGCGGTATCTCGTTTGCTAGAACTAGCAGCTTAGCCGGCCAAACATATCTTGATTTAGTTTGCATGTACATAATAAAAGGAGCATGTAATGATGGTTCGCCGTGCTTCTATATAGTTTTTTTTAGGGTAAAGCTGGTGATATATACTAAGCTTCCATCCTATTAGAGTCATTAAACAGGAAAGAAATAACTTTATTTATCAATAAAAATAGTGTTAATTCTAGTGGTTGGAGGTGTCACTTATTTTCCCTAAGGCCTAGGTTCGACTCCCACTCAGTTTTTTTTAAATATGCCATTAGCTAAATTGTGATGGCATATTTGCAAAAAAACACCCTATAAAATTTACCCAAGCGCGAGTGGTCCAAGATATGCCGACGTGGTAGCCACATGGACGTTTTTTTTATCTCCCAGATCGGTTTTGGTCTTAACTGATTAAATAAACGAGTTTATGGCCTAAATCGATCATTTTCCAAGTTCTTTGCCTAAAGTGTGCAATGAGTTTGAGTTAATGGATTAATGGCGCATTTCACTCACTCTGATCCCCCACCCCCACCCACGAACCCTGAAACAATGTCTTCCCTGTGATACAAGAACTGTAATTAAGTCTTGGATACGGGATTTGGGACCTGTGACAGATGTGTAGCATGTTATACATGAGATCTTAGGAGTACATTTCATAGGAGGATGCTTGTACACCAGATCCATCCAGAATTTCATATTTACTGTGCCATGACAAGTAGAAATTGCAGGTTCTAAAACTGAGAAGTCACAGTGCAATGTACTGAAGCACTTCACTTGCAATTTTTCGATAGCACACAATACAACTATGCTATATTTCTTCGGCAGCTACCAGATCTTTCAGTGGCCAGATAATTTAGGTTATGCCATATAACATCCACTATCCAATAATCATCTGATTCATTTCAGCTGCTAAGAACCTTTTATTTGGCTAATCCCTTCTTTTAATAAGTTAGCTCCTTGGGTAATACTTCTGCATGGGCATTAGTTGATATTGTTGCTGTTTCTTTTCACAGAACACTGATGATATCCTCATAGACAACCAAGGGGCCAAAGATGGGTATCAGCCGTTTGAGAACACCAAGCATCCCCCTGAGGAACCACCTGTGCTTATTGAGAATGTTGCTAAAACTGCTCCATCAAAAGTTGGGAATACCTCTGAACCAGTGGAAGCCGAGAAAAGTTTGGTCCCACTGGTTAAGCAAGAAGTAACTATTGGAAAACTGCCAGTTTTGAAGCATGTCTACTCTGGAAAGAAACGTGGAAGGACACCCAAGACAGAAGATATGGACTCTGCAGCTGCATCCAAGAACCACAATAAAGAGGCCTCCGAAACACCTTCTGCAAAGCAGAAAGCTGAGACAACACCCTGTGCTGAAAACGAGAACGCTGGCTCAAAGAAGCAGAAAACAGTGGACATTCGGTCTCCTTCAAATAAGTCAAACTCTGGGAATTCTTGTTCAGCTGCAGAGAAGCTGAAAATTGGAAACTCATCCTCAGCTGCAAAGGCGCAGAAATCTGGAAGCTCATCCTCATCCGCAAAGGCTCCAAAAACAGGAAACTCATCCTCAGATGGAAATAAGCAGGCAGCTGGAAACTCATCATCAGCTGCGAAGAAGCCAAAAATGGGGAACTCATCCTCGGATGGAAAGAAGCAGGCAGCTGGAAACTCATTCACAGCTGCGAAGCCAAAAACAGGAAAGTCATCTCCAGATGGAAAGAAGCAGGCAGCTGGAAACTCGTCCGCACCTGCAAGGACGGAGATGAGTGAAAACATCCACACCAATCTTAGGATTGAGAAGGCTATCTTGGTGGAGGTGAACAGCAGGAGGAGTCAAAGGGTACGAAAGCCTAAGGTTTACTGAAGCAAAACCGGACTGCTCAAATTCAGGGTAGTGTAATTATGAAAAACAGGTCTTGTTTATCAATCTATCCCTTCCGTCTTGCTGAAGTTCGTAGCTATATTGACAGCGGCTTCTCGCAAAGTAATTTAGTGTAGATATTCCTAACCTTTTCGTTTGGGTCACCAAACTAAAAATATGCTTCTTATGTATAGTTGTTCTTTGCTGAGCTTGTGATGCAAATATGCTTGCACTTGGTGTCTCTCTACTGCATTGTTTGTTCAGTTTTGACACTTCCAGTTGTATTCACCTAGCATTTGTTTCCTCCCTTGGTTGGTGATGTTTGAGTCAGGCCAGACCTCCACCCTTCTACTACTCCGTCCCACAATATAAGATCGTTTTGCGAGCTGTTTTAGCTTGCAAGACGATCTTATATTACGGGACGGAGTATATTGCAGGTTGAAGACGATAAAATTATGTGCCCCATAATTCATTAGTTGAGGCGAATCAGTCTGCCCTCCTGATGGAGACAATGATGATTGATAACACCAAAAGATCAACCCTTGCACCTTCAGTTGGTCACTTGACACAGACTGCCAAAGAAGGCTTAATTCCCATTCAAAAAGAGAAGGCTTAATTCTCTGTGACAGAGAATCAGAGGACAGCGAGGAGTAATCTTGGATTTACTGGTCGGAATATTTACCCTTCTAGGAAGAGAGGAAATTGGTGTTCAGAAAAGCTTCAAGCTGGCAGAAAAAGTTGCATTGATAATGGAATAAGCGCAACCTTTCCTTTCATAGGTACATCCTTCTAACCAATACTTTTAACAGTTTGCAACCTGTGATATAGCTCATGTCATGGAGTAGATGTTCCTAGCTTTATGACCGTTCAAACTCATTCGTAAGCGTCAGCATGCTTTTCTGTGTACATTTGATGGGAGCATACTAGATATATGGTCTGTTTGTGGCATAACTAAATAGAGTCATATTGAACTGCTGAAGATTTCAAGACCAGGTAGGTTATCTCAATTATCGCATACAGCTGAAGAAGTTCAGCCTTTTTGCTGTGGGAGGTGCGTGATAGTGATCTGGTGAAGGATGCGGAGACTACAGCTAACGGCCTGACTGGTGCATCCGGTGATTTACTGTTGAAGAGCATTACTTGTAATAAAATATCCTCATAAATTTGAAATTAAGTAATCCTGGTAAACTTTAATCAGATTCTAAAGAGCTAAAACTTTGTGGGAAGAAGTTTTTGAAAATCCTAGCACCTGCTGTTTCTGCTTTTCTCTGCACCTTGGAGTGTATGCATGAATTGCAAATGTTATGGTAGAAGCTTCACTCTTTGTTTTACTTACACATACGCGATCAGTCATCTTATCAAGCAGTCCATTTTCACCCTTGTATTTACTCTGAAGAACATTGAGGTTTGTATATATTTTTCAGTTATTTCTGAAAATGAAGAGAAGGCTGGCAAGGTTTTGACATGTCTCCTTCCTTACTTTCAGTTTGAGAGTATCAGCTCGGACATCTCTGGTTTCACGGATCATCAAAACTGCTGATAAGTCCCTTAACAAAGTTGAACAAAACGCAGCTATGTGTTGATAAGTGTCCAAGTGGAAAATTACCGGCAGAGTAGACCCGTCCTGATGAGATTGAAAGTATCTTAAGAGACGTTTTCCCCGACCATTTGTTCATGTTAGTCGGATCACCTGAGCAAACTGCTACTACCTACTTTCTCCGTCCCATATTAATTGATGCTCAAGTGGATGTATCTAGCACAAAAATATATATAGATACATCAATTTGAGTCCCATATTAATTGATGCTCAAGTGGATGTATCTAGCACAAAAATATGTATAGATACATCCATTTGAGCGTCAATTATAAGGGACAGGGACGGAGGGAGTACCAAACTGCAGATTTGGCCAATGATGATCTGTAAAAGAACAGAACAGACTCCTGAAAATACAGTCTGAACTCTGCAGATTCATCCTATAGAAGCGTGTCAAATCGGACTTGTGCCATCATCGTGGGATGAGAAACTTAATCAGCAGTGCCATCATCCCACATTCCTTTGATATCAACTCGCTCGCACTCTATAGCAAGTATGATCTCTTTTACTACTGATTGTACTAAAAATAAGCTAAACTACATCTCTTTTCATTCTCTAACAGACTTAACAGAATACGTCTATCTGGTTTGTCCAGCAGCACGACCAACGCACGTATGATCATGTCCTTGCTCTAGCCAGCTAAATGGTGGTACGTGTGGTCAAATCGGACTTGTGCGCCATCACCTCCACATCCCAACGTATTTTGCCGGAGCAGGAAACTAAAACACTCACAGATCCATGCCTCGAAATCTGTCACCAGAAAATCGAACATTTTCTTTTCAAATAGATCGTTGAAATTCTGAAGATACATGTCAACTGAGATTGGAGGTTGGTGCTCTACACCTCAGGAAACGGAAAATCCTGTTCAAGGAGGAGCACTTGCAAGTTGCAACAGATAGATGCGAAAATATGAAGGAGAACCTGGGTACCAGCGCACCTTATATGCAAAAAAAAAGTAATTCAAAAAAAGTTCAAAAAATTCTAAATCTTTTTTGGTATTAAACATGATCAAGTATTGTAGTCATATAAAAAGATTCGTCGGGGAATGACTTCCGTTGCATCCTGGGTCAAAGATTCGGCAAAAAACGCTATATACAAGTACTGTACACGTTATATTGTTGTCATAAATTTGTCTTTTTTGCCGTGGAGTCAATATGAATCATTTTTTGTCCAAACTTTTTATACGAGTACAATACCTGATCATGTTTGATTCCAAAAAAGATTTAGAATTTTTGAATTTTTTTCGAATTACTATTTTTTTTCCGCATAGGGTGCGCGGGTACCTGAGAGCACCAATTTCGCGTCTCAGATAGATGCCTTTACTATTCTTTCCATGTGAGACCAACAACCTTCGCAATAAACAAATACATCCTTTTTTTATTCACATGTGGAAGTAGCAAACTTTCAAGAGACATAAACAATTGTATTTTACTCATGTGTGGGACCTAACACAAATAAACAAATATTCTACTACTTTATTGAGAAACCAACACTCATGTAGAAGACACAAATAACAATTACAAACAATATGACTCCCAACTCAAGATCATGATTTTAGTTTTAGTTTTTCCTAACAAATTTTTTAAGTTCTATATCATATCATAGGACATTGAACAAATTGTAATGCCCATTCTCCCATGTTTCTAAATTAAAATGTTGTCTCACTATATACTATCTTTCAAAGGACCTACTACGGTCACATCAAATTCTTCGACACCTACCTCATCCCTCTTACTGTATTTTGGCTCCCTTTAATCGTGAATCGTGCAAGATATATACTACAATCTTTTGATCATCTTCTAAGTCGGTGGCCTAACGTCTCTCATTTTTAATAGCTTCGTGGCAACGCACGGGCACTGTGCTAGTGATGGTAAAATCCCTACTTCGAGCACCAATCCAAGTGACGCTAGGGTAGGCTACCCGGACCCTGATGGTGTCCTCACCAAGTTCTCCGTAGCTGAACCTGAATCAAGGCCACTGGGAAGCCCCCTCCCCCCACCTGCGCCCCCTGGTGCTTGGATCAAGAAAACAATCTCCCTCAGCCCGTCTACGCCGTTGGAGTTGCCGCCCTCTCCTACTTCATCCCCGATGAAGAAGCTCAAAATCAAGGCCGTGACAGGTGTTGAAGCTGCACTAGAGCAGGGTGTGGCATTGAGGGGCCCATCCCCTTTTCTCCCGGCTTAGGAAATGTAGCTTATGCTCTCATTTTAGTAGTACATGATTGGAGCTTTAAAAGGCGGGAAACTTATCCCTGGTCAGTAATAAACGTAAACAAAATTTTCTTTTTTTCCTAGAGAAAAGAATGCTTTTTTCTGCTTTCGCTTTCGGAA
>NC_041392.1:582515918-582550819 GCF_002162155.2 Triticum dicoccoides | reverse complement strand
TCTCCAAATGCTCTAAAAAATGTACATATATTCCAATTTGGTGTCAACGAAAGAGTCCGTGAGGGTACGTGTTGCCCGATCTATAGGTTTTCTTCTGAGCATGCTGAAAGGATCGATATGGTTGACTAGAGGGGGGGGGTGAATAGGCAACTACCAATTTTTAGCTTTTCTTTACCAAATTAAACTTTGCATCAAAGTAGGTTGTCTAGATGTGCAACTAGGTGAGCAACCTATATGATGCAATAACAACAAGCATACAAGCAAGCAAGGGAAGAAACACTAAAGAGCTTGCACAAGTAAAGGTAAGAGATAACCAAGAGTGGATCCGGTGAAGACGAGGATGTGTTACCGAAGTTCCTTCCTTTTGAGGGGAAGTACGTCTCTGTTGGAGCGGTGTGGAGGCACAATGCTCCCCAAGAAGCCACTAGGGCCACCGTATTCTCCTCACGCCCTCACACAATGCGAGATGCCGTGATTCCACTATTGGTGCCCTTGAAGGCGGCGACTGAACCTTTACAAACAAGGTTGGGGCAATCTCCACAAATTAATCAGAGGCTCCCAACAAGACCACGAAGCTTCACCACAATGGAATATGGCTCCGAGGTGACCTCAACCGTCTAGGGTGCTCAAACACCCAAGAGTAACAAGATCCGCTAGGGATGAGTGGGGGAATCGAAAATCCCTTGGTGGAAGTGTAGATCGGGGCCTTCTCAAACACTCCCGAGCCAATCAACAAGTTTGATTGGCTAGAGAGATAGATCGGGCGAAAATGGAGCTTGGAGTATTTAATGGAGCTTGAGCAATAAATGGAGCTTGGGGGAGGAAGAGGTAGGTGAGAAGGAAGAAGGGGACTCCCTTTTATAGTGGGGGCAACAATCCCGTTGCCCCCCACCAACCAGCCCCGCACAGGGCGGTACTACCGCTGAGAGGGGGGCGGTACTACCACCAGGACAACGGTACTGCCGCGCTAGCCAGCGGTACTGCCGCGCTGAGGAGACCAGTAGGGAACGGACCCAAATGCGGTACTACCGCGGTGGTAGGGCGGTACTACTGCTCCTGGAACGGTACTACCGCCACTACAACCGTGACTAGTGCCGCAAAACCTGACATGAGAAAAAGACCTCTTGAATCAAGGCGGTAGGAGCCAGACTGCCCAGCGGTACTACGGCAGTGGGGTCAAGGGTGGTAGTACCGCTGTGGAGCGGTACTGCCGCTTGTGACCCTTCGGCCGTAGTACTGCAGGCAGTGCGGTACTACCGCTGGGGCGCGCGCGCGAGAGAGAAGAAATCTCTCAAAGATGCTGAGGACAAGGCGGAGGTGCCAGGCCCCCAGCGGTACTACTGCTGTGGAGCCACGGGCGGTACTACCGCTGCGGAGCGGTACTGCCGCTTGTGGCTCCTCAGCGGTACTACCGCTGGGTGCGCGGTACTACCGCTTTGACCCAGACAGGACAAGGAAGAGAGGAGAGACCTCTTCAATGGAAAGGAAATGCTCGGAGGGTGAGAAGCTGATGTGTACGTGATGATTCCACCCATGCAAAACCCAAGTGGACCCCCTCTTGATAGTACGGTGCCCTCTACGCAACTAGTCCACCGAGAAAGAAACGAAAGAGCTACACCGTCTTGAAATACACTCCGAGGGGAAGAAGGCATCTCGTGCCAGGGGAGAATCTATGAATTATTCAAAGCACAAGATTAGTCCGCAAACATGTTGTCATCAATCACCAAAACTACCTTGAGAGAGATATGCCGTAACAATCTCCCCCTTTTTGGTGGATTGATGACAACTAGGGATTTGCGCAAGGAAAAGAAATAAAACGAAGAAAGCTAAGAACTACAAAATATAGACGGGCTCCCCCAGAATGTGTGCACCAAGAGATGGCACGACACACACATTCGGATCAACACTCCCCCTATATTTTATAGTCCAACAATACTAAGCACAAGATATATGAGAGAAGTGAATAAACAGGACAAGCATGCATCTCACAATAAACTACAGTACTCTGAAATGACATAAGTAATAAGGTAGCGATAGGGAGCATATGTCTCACACCATATGTCTAGAACTTAGGACTCACACCAAACCAAACCAAAGAAGGACACCGAGAAAACACACAAGAAACCACAAGACGACTCAAAGCACGACACAAGAAGCAAATCCCTACACTCTCTCCCCCTTTGGCAGCGAGACACCAAAAAGGGCATAGAGTGACACTACGACTCCAGGTGATGGGAGGAGGAAGATCTCGAACATCACATCTTTGCATCTTCATCGTGGGTCGAGAACTGCTTGGCATCGGAGTCGGTCCAGTGGCAATTCTGATGAATCCAGTCCTCCTCTTCAGTGATCTGACCCTCAGACCCACTGGCAACTGTTGCTCCCATCTGACGCATGAGCTCCTTGTGGCGCGTCCTGGCATGCTTCTCCGCCACATGAGTCATGTAATGACCATGAGACTCCATGCAGAAAAGCTTCTTCATCTTGCGCTTAAGCTTCTGTGCCCACGACGGTTCTGCACTAGAGGGGCCAAAGTTCTCCTCATGAGCATCAGTAGCAGCCTCACCCTCGGTCCCCATGGCAGCAGCAGCAGCAGACGGACCCTCTGTGGCAGCAGTAGCAGATGGACCCCCTGTGTGAGGCGCTGTCCAGTTGTCCTTCTTCCTCAGACGCTTGATCTCATGAGAAACCAAGTCTCCAGTCTCTAGCAGCACTCTGGGATAGGTCTGTGCCCAGGCCCTCTCAATGAGCCTCATGATGAATGGACCATAGATAGGACACTTGCGCTCAGACACGGCAGATAGAAGTTCAGACCACATGACATGAGAGATATCCAGGCTCTCTCCAGTGCTTGCTTCCTTCTCATGCTGACAGAAAAGGAGCATGTCCACGAGGTAAGAGTGGACCATATCCAGATTCCCGATCCGAGGGAAGAGAGTCTCACGGAATATGCGATGAAGAATGTCCAGATACGAAGACAGCTCATAGGTCTTCTTCTTAGTTACTGGGTGAACCTTCACAGTGCAGTATGGCCAAAGGGCTTGCTTGTGGGTGGACGTAGCATTGCGGTGAGGGCGGAACCCGACAGGAGTCTCAAGCCCGGTATCCACCACATCAAGTAACTCCATGAAAGCCTTCCACTTGACAGAAAGAAGCTTGCCATTGGTCATCCATGTCAGAGTCCTGTCGACATCCGTCCCAAGATGGACGGTGGCATAGAATTGAGCCACCAAATCCGCATCGAAATCCTTGTTGAATTGCATGATCCTGAGAATGTTCAGCTGAGTGCACATCTGAAGAGCTTCGCCAAAGTACTTCGGGTCCTTCTCCATAGCATCAGTGTCAATGGAGCAAACATCAACAAAAAGATTCTTCTTGGCCTTGATCACATCAAAGTAGATGGCAAACTGAAAACGGTTCCAGAACGGGCGCTTGACCAAAGTGGGTTCTTGGTCCACCGCATAGGGGTTGCGGCGACGCTTCTCCCAAAACTCCTTGTTGGTCATCTCAGTCACAGTCTTCCCTTTCAGCTTGTTGGCGGCTCGCTTCGATTGCTGAGGAGGTGGAGGAACACTTGCAGATGCACTTGCTGGAGGTGGTTGGGTGCTCGAGGAACCACCGGCTGGCTCTGAGGTGCGGTAGCGTTTTGATGTGGCACGCCCGGGGTTGATACGGCGACCTTGCTGCTCGGAAAGGTCATCACCTGGAGCCAAACACAAGAACACGCAAAACAACCAGAAAGAACGAGCATAAGCCAACAAACTCAACAAAAAGATCAAGGTAAGGCAGGAAAATGATGGAAATTGGCATGTAGCGGTAGGACCGTGACCTGCCCGCGGTAGTACCGCCCCAAGCGGTAGTACCGCCCCAAAGGGAGTGGCAGTACCACTCTAGGTCAAGCGGTAGTACCGCTCCAAAGAGAGCGGTAGTACTGCTTGAGGCGGAGAAACAACAGTTTCTTATAGCACGAGGCGGTGAAACAGCGGGTTCCTACTACCGTGGTCAGATCCGGCACTACCGGCCTACCAAATTCAAAAATAATCCTACCAAACTCTAATCGAGATAGTCTAGTTGCCTTCTCCAATCAACTCAAGCCTAGATTTAGCCAAAAATCTAGAGATGCAACCACCATTGCCCCTAAGAAACAAGAACTGAAAAAGAGACAAAATGAAAGAAGGAACGGGGGCAATACCGGCATCCATGGCAAGAGGACGAGGTGGAAATCGACTCCACCAAAGGAAATGGAGAGGGACGCCACGGAGATGGAGATCCGCCGGAGCCCTCCCACGGCGAGAGGAGGCTGGAGAGAGGAAGAGAAAAGAGGGGCGAAGTGAATGGGTATGGGGGAGAAGAAACCTCCCCCTGCCCCGACTTAACCCCCTGTTCTCGTCCCCCAGCGGTAGTACCGTGCTGGGGGGCGGTAGTACCGCTTACGAGCGGTAGTACCGCGCACCACCAGTGGTAGTACCGCCTAGCACGCCACGGCAACTAAACAGACACGGCTTTAGCTTGATGAAATGACAAAAACGGCAAGAGAAAAAGAAAGAAAAAAACACAACAGCAAACGACCAAGACACACCTCTTCAAAAGAGGGCGGTGGCCGAGGCCACCTATGTTTGAGTCAAAAGGTATGGCACCGTGAAGATTTTAACCTTGGGCCCATGACCAAAACTCGTCTTTGAAGCACAAGTGCCATCAACAATGGCTAAAGTGAAAGACTTGATCAATTTATGCATAATGGGGAGAGGGAGAGTTCATTGAGAGAACAACACTCCCCCTATGTCCATGCCTACACCTAAACTAGACAACAAAATGAGCGTGGTAGGGTGTGCACGGGTTCAAGCCACATTGCTCGAATTAATGATATTTAGCTCATGCCTTAACTCGCGAAATCTTGCTTCATCCAAGGGCTTCGTGAAAATATCTGCAAGATTGTCATGAGTGTTGACATAGTTGAGCTCGATCTCTCCTCGCCTAATGCGATCCCGGATGAAGTGATACCGAATCTGAATATGCTTCGTCTTGAAGTGTTGCACTGGGTTGAGAGAAATCTTGATGGCACTTTCATTGTCACACCAAAGAGGCACTTTGTCACAAGTGACACCGTAATCCTTTAAAGTTTGCCTCATCCATAGAAGTTGTGCACAACAACTACCGGCGGCAACATACTCCGCCTCAGTGGACGAGAGAGACACACAACTTTGCTTTTTGGAAGACCAACTTACCAAAGAGCAACCAAGGAATTGGCACCCTCCGAAAGTGGACTTCCTATCCACTTTGTCTCCCGCCCAATCGGAATCCGAGTACCCTACAAGCTTGAAGTTTGATCCTCTTGGGTACCATAAGCTAAAGTTTGGGGTATGAGCCAAATATCGAAAGATTCGTTTGACCGCCACAAAGTGACTTTCCTTAGGTGCGGCTTGAAACCGTGCACAAATTCCCACACTCAACATGATGTCCGGTCTAGATGCACAAAGGTAAAGCAAGGATCCAATCATGGAACGATATACCTTTTGATCCACCACTTTACCATTGGGATCTAAGTCAAGTTGGCACTTGGTGGGCATTGGAGTGGAGGCCGGCTTGACGTCACTTAGCTTGAATCTCTTGAGCATGTCTTGAGTGTATTTGGATTGATTGATGAAGGTTCCTTCTCTTCTTTGCTTCACTTCGAACCCTAGAAAGAACTTCAACTCTCCCATGGAGGACATCTCGAACTTTGAAGTCATGAGAGCGGAAAATTCCCCATTGAAAGCTTTGTTAGGAGAACCAAAGATAATATCATCAACATATAATTGGCACACAAACAACTCCCCTTTGACCTTCTTAGTAAAAAGAGTGGGGTCGATTAGCCCAACTTCAAAACCACGGTCTTGTAACAACTCGGTAAGGTAGTCATACCACGCACGTGGGGCTTGTTTAAGGCCATAAAGTGCCTTATCGAGTTGATACACATGATCGGGAAAGTAGGGATCCTCGAACCCGGGGGTTGCTTGACGTAAACCAATTCATTAATGGGACCATTAAGAAAAGCACTCTTCACATCCATTTGTTGTAACTTAAAGTTATGATGAGAAGCATATGCAATCAACATGCGAATGGATTCAAGACGAGCAACGGGAGCAAAGGTTTCACCGTAGTCGATACCCTCAACTTGGGAGTAGCCTTGTGCTACCAAACGAGCCTTGTTGCGAATGATAATCCCATGGGCATCTTGCTTGTTCTTGAATATCCACTTGGTTCCAATGACATTGTGGTTCCCCGTTGGCCTTGGCACCAATCTCCACACTTTGTTGCGCTCGAAGTTGTTGAGTTCTTCGTGCAAGGCATTGAGCCAATCTGGATCTTCTAGCGCCTCATAGACCTTGTGGGGTTCCACACAAGAGACAAACGCGTGATGCTCACAATAATTTTCTAATTGTCTACGAGTGCTTACCCCCTTTCTTAAGCTTCCAAGCACATTCGTCATGAGATGATCCTTGGTGGAGAGCTTGGAAGCAACCTTGGTGGCACGACGCTCTAATTCCTCCTCAGTGGTGAGTTGAGGAGCGGTTACTTGATCATATTGAGCGCCGTCATGAACTTGTTCTTGATCTTGAACTTGCTCGGGGGAGAGAACTTGACCTTGGGCATCACTTAGTGCGTCAACACCGTCTTGAGTATGATCTTGCCCTTGGTCTTGTTCATGAGGTTGAGGGCCTTCACTTTGTTCTTCGGAAGCGTGTGGGCCTTGGGTTGGTGATGGCTCCACTTGAGTGGAGCATTGTCCTTCTCCTTCGGCCACAAGGGGTTCCTCAATGGGTAGGATGAAACCAACACCCATTCTTCTTATGGCTTGAGGAGGAATTTCATCACCTACATCACAAGTGCCACCTTGCTCCACTTGGGAGCCGTTATTCTCATCAAACTCCACGTTACACGTCTCCTCAATAAGTCCCATGGATTTATTGAGGACACGGTAAGCATGAGAGTTTGTAGCATAACCAACAAATATGCCCTCATAAGCTCTAGCCTCAAATTTAGACAACCGAACACCTTTCTTGAGAATGAAACACTTACACCCGAATACCCGGAAGTACTTGAGGTTGGGCTTGTTACCGGTGAGTATCTCATATGGAGTCTTGTTCAAACCCTTGCAGAGGTAGAGCCGATTGGATGCATGACACGCGGTGTTGATGGCTTCGGCCCAAAAGTTGTATGGAGACTTGAACTCCGCCATCATGGTCCTTGCCGCATCCATCAACGTCCGGTTCTTCCTCTCCGCAACACCGTTTTGTTGAGGGGTGTATGGTGCGGAATATTGATGCTTGATTCCCTCATCACTAAGAAATTCATCCAAGGTGTAGTTCTTGAACTCGGTGCCGTTGTCACTTCTTATTGTCAAGATCTTTGCATTGTGTTGACGTTGTGCTTCATTTGCAAAGTCAATGACGGTTTGTTGGGTCTCGCTCTTCCTCTTGAAGAAATACACCCACGTGTACCTTGAGTAGTCATCTACAATCACCAAGCAATACTTCCTACCTCCAAGACTATCGAAGGATGGGGGCCCAAAAGGATCCATGTGAAGGAGCTCCAAGGGCCTCTTTGAATAGATGATAGTCGTGGGAGGGTGAGCCTTCTCATGTAGCTTTCCTTCGATACAGGCACTGCAAGCACGATCTTTAACAAAACTAACATTCGTTAGTCCACGGACATGGTCCCCCTTGAGGAGACTTTGCAAAGATCTCATATTGACATGGGCTAAACGGTGATGCCAAAGCCATCCCACATCAACTTTAGCCATTAGGCATGTCGCGGTCTTAGTGGGTCGCTCCAAAAAGTTAATCACAGATAGACCGTTCTCGACATGCCCAACAAAAGCTACTTTAAGAGTCTTGCTCCACAAGAGGGCCACGGTTTCAATATCAAAGAAAGTGGCAAAGCCCATGATTACAAGTTGACGAACGGAAAATAAATTGTATGCAAGGGACTCAACAAGCATGACCTTCTCGATCGTGAGATCATGAGAGATGACCACCTTGCCAAGTCCGAATACCTTAGAGGATGAGTCGTCACCCCACTCGACATTGGTGGGCATAGATGGAACTTTGTGCACGTCCACCACCAAGTCCTTGCTTCTGGTCATATGATTTGTAGCTCCGCTATCGAGCAACCATGATCCACCACCGGAAGCAAACACCTACAAGAGATCAATGCTTGGTTTTAGGTACCCATTTTGTAATGGGTCCTTTGATGTTAGTAACAAGGGTCTTAGGAACCCAAATAGACCATTCAATGTACTCATGAAGAGAACCAACAAATTTGGCATAAACATGCCCATCACTAGCACGGCATAACACATAAGAAGGATTGAAATCGCCGGCTTTGTTGGGAGGGGTGACATTGCCCTTCTTGACATTGTTCTTATTCTTCTCCTCGGGGGCACTCTCTCCCTCCCTCACAAAGGTTTGCATGAGGGGAGGAGGTCGTTTGGTGTTGTCATTCTTCTTCTTGTTCTTGGAGTCAGGCACGTACCCAACCCCTTCCTTGGCCACACCTCCATTTTGGTTGATCAAGAGATCGTTGAGGTTCTTCTTGCCTTGTATGCAAGTCGCAAGACCTCTCTCAAGTTGCTCCTTCAACTTAGCATTTTCCTCAACAAGATGTATATGCTCACAACACGGGTTAGTAGCATTTGCATTATCAATTAAAACCATATGAGGAAAATTTGCTTTCTCCTTAGTTAGCTTCACTTGGAGTTGATCATGAGACTCCTTGAGACTAGCGTGAATACCCTTCAAGGCCTTATGGGCCTTGTCAAGTATATCAAACTCCTCTTTGATTCTAGCAAGATCAACCCCGAGTTTGGCCTTCTCGGAATTTAGCACACGAGAAACAATGAGGGCATGATCATAATCTTTCTTTAACTTAGCATGATCAACGTTGTGTGAGTCCTCAAGAGCCAAACAAAGACCATGCTCTTCCTCAAGAGCATTGGAAAGATCCGAAATCTCATCGGCATAGTCATGACTATGCCCTTCCATCTTAGAGATGGTGCCTTCGTGAGCCTCGATCACGTCATTGGCTTCACCAAGTTGTTCCAAGAGAGCAACAAAGTGCTTCTTGGATTTTCCCTTGAGTTTGCCCATAAAGGCCTCAAACTCGTTAGCCTCCACATTAGCTCCCTCAAGTTCATTAATGCTATCCGTTGGGAAAGGATGATTAATGATGGTAGTTTTGATGTTGGAGGTTACCTTGTTGGTGGCTTTAGCCATGAGGCACTTGGCGGTGATGCTCTCGTTGGGTGAGTCAAAGAGAGACACCCGTGACGTTGTTGCAATGGCAATGGAGGCCATGGCAACCGACTCATCATCTTCATCATCGTCATCATCCTCATTGTACTCTTCTTGCACAACCAAAGCCTTGGGAGGAGTCTTCTTGGTGAAGTTGTTCTTGTTGGGGAACGACTTGGCCTTGTCCTTTCGGATGAGTTTGCCACCATTGTCTTCCCTCTTCTTATACGGGCATTCCGCAACGAAATGAATCACGTTGCCGCAATTCTAGCAAGTCCTTACACGTTGCTTGCCCCTTGTGCCACTCGAGTTGTTTTTGCTAAAGTTGGGCCTCGAGTTTTTCTTGCTCCAAAATTGCCTTGACGCAAGTGCCATTTGTTCATGATTTGCATACTTTGTATCTTCGGGGTTGCTCTCCTCTTCTTCCTCTTCTTCTTCTTCCACGGTGAGCTTGGCCTTCAATGCAAGGTTAGGCTTCTTTGCCCATTGAGAATGGAGCACCGCATTGTCGGCGGTCTTGTCCAAAATGTTCATGGCCACAAACTCATCCAACACTTCGCTTGAGGTCAAAGTGTGGAAGTCCGGTCTTTGACGAATGATGGAGGACATGGCCTTGTGGTAGGGCATCATTGCCTTGAGGAATTTGCGCTTGATCCAATTGTCATCCCAGTCCTTACTCCCGTGATCTCGTAGTGAGACCGCGAGTTTGGTTACTCTCCGATAAAGCTCACGAGGTTCTTCATCTTCCTTCATTGCAAACTCATCGGCCTCATCTTGTACCACTTCATAGTTGGAGCGTTGAATGCTTGCGCTTCCCCGGTAGAGAGACACGACACAATGCCATGCATCTTTGGCCAAGGAGAAGGGACGAAGATGAGGTAGGTCTTCGGGTGGAATTGCATCTTGAATGATGAAGAGAGCATTCTCATTGAATTGATTGTCCGCGGCTTCTCGAGGAGTGAAGTTGCTTGGATCATGTGGATAGAAACCTTCTTCAATGATTCTCCAAAGGTTAGTGTTCACATGATTTAAATGACGTTTAAAGCGGTAAACCCAAGAATCAAAATCCTCATTTTTCACAATCTTAGGGGGAGGACCGGCATGATTCAAATGAGTGGAAGGAACCGGTCCACCATAAAAAAGTGGTGGTTCCACATGGGCAAAGATGCCGGTGCCATTCTTGCCACTAGAAGAAGGAGCCTTTTCACTACTAGCTTCCCCCTTGTCGGGGATAGCATCCGACACCTTGTAGGCGGGATCACCCACTTTCAACGGTGCGGTGGATAGTTTAAGCCCCTCAAGAAATTTAGTAAACATGCTTTCAACTTCGGTCGTCATGGAGGTTTTCAATGTCTCCAAGGCCACATTGAACTCCTCACGAGAGACCGAAGTTCCCCCATCTCCCGTAGACGAGATCGGGTTCACACCGGAGTGTTCCTCCACACCGTCTACGGTATCAACCATACTCTTTGGATGGTAAAGTCCTTAATAAAGAGACGAGGCTCTGATACCAATTGAAAGGATCGATATGGTTGACTAGAGGGGGGGTGAATAGGCAACTACCAATTTTTAGCTTTTCTTTACCAAATTAAACTTTGCATCAAAGTAGGTTGTCTAGATGTGCAACTAGGTGAGCAACCTATATGATGCAATAACAACAAGCATAGAAGCAAGCAAGGGAAGAAACACTAGAGCTTGCACAAGTAAAGGTAAGAGATAACCAAGAGTGGATCCGATGAAGACGAGGATGTGTTATCGAAGTTCCTTCCTTTTGAGGGGAAGTACGTCTCCGTTGGAGCGGTGTGGAGGCACAATGCTCCCCAAGAAGCCACTAGGGCCACCGTATTCTCCTCACGCCCTCACACAATGCGAGATAACGTGATTCCACTATTGGTGCCCTTGAAGGCGGCGACCGAACCTTTACAGAAAAGGTTGGGGCAATCTCCACAAATTAATCGGAGGCTCCCAACAAGACCACGAAGCTTCACCATAATGGAATATGGCTCCGAGGTGACCTCAACCGTCTAGGGTGCTCAAACACCCAAGAGTAACAAGATCCGCTAGGGATGAGTGGGGGAATCGAAAATCCCTTGGTGGAAGTGTAGATCGGGGCCTTCTCAAACACTCCCGAGCCAATCAACAAGTTTGATTGGCTAGAGAGATAGATCGGGCGAAAATGGAGCTTGGAGTATTTAATGGAGCTTGAGCAATAAATGGAGCTTGGGGGAGGAAGAGGTAGGTGAGAAGGAAGAAGGGGACTCCCTTTTATAGTGGGGGCAACAATCCGTTGCCCCCCACCAACCAGCCCCACACAGGGCGGTACTACCGCTGAGAGGGGGGCGGTACTACCGCCAGGACAACGGTACTGCCGCGCCAGCCAGCGGTACTGCCGCGCTGAGGAGACCAGTAGGGAACGGACCCAAATGCGGTACTACCGCGGTGGTAGGGCGGTACTACTGCTCCTGGAACGGCACTACCGCCACTACAACCGTGACTAGTGCCGCAAAACCCGACACGAGAAAAAGACCTCTTGAATCGAGGCGGTAGGAGCCAGACTGCCCAGTGGTACTACGGCAGTGGGGTCAAGGGCGGTAGTACCGCTGTGGAGCGGTACTACCGCTTGTGACCCTTCGGCCGTAGTACCGCAGGCAGTGCGGTACTACCGCTGGGGCGCGCGCGCGAGAGAGAAGAAATCTCTCAAAGATGCTGAGGACAAGGCGGAGGTGCCAGGCCCCCAGCGGCACTACTGCTGTGGAGCCACGGGCGGTACTACCACTGCGGAGCGGTACTGCCGCTTGTGGCTCCTCAGCGGTACTACCGCTGGGTGCGCTGTACTACCGCTTTGACCCAGACAGGACAAGGAAGAGAGGGGAGATCTCTTCAATGGAAAGGAAATGCTCAGAGGGTGAGAAGCTGATGTGTACGTGATGATTCCACCCATGCAAAACCCCAGCGGACCCCCTCTTGATAGTACGGTGCCCTCTATGCAACTAGTCCACCGAGAAAGAAACAAAAGAGCTACACCGTCTTGAAATACACTCCGAGGGGAAGAAGGCGTCTCGTGCCAGGGGAGAATCTGTGAATTATTCAAAGCACAAGATTAGTCCGCAAACATGTTGTCATCAATCACCAAAACTACCTTGAGAGAGATATGCCGTAACACATGCAGCTGGTTGGCTATTGATGTGAGTGATGACTTTGACCTCTTCATTCGTTTTCTTCTACGGCAAAACGTTCGGTTTCTACAACCTTCTAGATTGATGGTGAACGATTGCAAACTCGCGCTATCTCAACCGATGTTTCTTCAGCGGCTAATGTATTACGGTCTTCAAAGGCTTTGTACGGTGCTGACGTCTACAGATGTCCATATACCTTACTACCTATTGAATGTACTTTTAAGCTTCGGCACGACGAACAAACAAAGGTAGAAGACAATTTTTGTCTTATGTTGTCCATTGATTTTATTGTCCACTATTTTACTTGATAGATCAAATATGATATGCTCTTCGGGTGTCTTTTTCTTAAAAAAAAGGATATTCCATCATTTATAGTTTTACTAGAAGTTGAGAGGACAAATTCACTTTTAGGCCTCGAATGCGAACCACAATGTGAGCCTGACATGTGCAAATCAGGCCGGTCTCAAATTGAGGGACAAAGTAGGGGAGTCGAGATGTCCACCATGTTGGCCCGACAGCTTGGCCCCATCTAGATTTTTAATCATCCTTCATCACTCTCATATAGTCCACTTCCATCCCAAAACCCTAGTCATCGCCCGGCCACGATGGGCAAGAAGATGGCGGGGAGTAGTGCCCGCAACCAGATAATGTGGTATCTTGGTGGCTACTGGTCCGATGTTGGTAGAGGCGAGGGTGTCCTGATCTTTCGTTGAGATGATAACTATCGATTTGGTGGAGCAGACTTTGATGATCTGACTACAAACGTGCACGACGTTGCTCCTTAGCAATCGCTAAACCAATCTCCAGAGGTTACGGATGATGCTGGAAGCACGATCAACCTGACCACGAAGGTCTATTCCTACATGCAATCGAAGAACAAGCAAGAATATGATAATTCAATCTGAATATTGCGAATATAGATGAAGTATTGATAAAGGCGGGGATCCAAAAGCGGTCTTGGTCTGGTCGTTGGACATAAACGAAGTACACAAAGTTGTGTTGGCTAACTTTTTACTAAACAAATCCCAAGGAAAAAGCTACTAGATGGATCTACTTATATAGGAGCAAGGGATGGCGGCCAAGGAGGTGGGAGGACGTCCCAAGGCAGCCAAAAACTAACCCTAGGTCGTACAAGGCTCATGGGCCCAAGTGAAGGTGATGCAACACCTTTGGACTTGTAGTTTGACTTGGATTCTGCTGCAGCATCAGATTGTTTCGTTGATAACTCAACGCTCCGGATGAATTTTAAGGTGAATCCAATTGAGTTGGAAAGAGCACGAAATCTACTTTCCAACAAAAAAAGAATCACCCAATTCGGAGTCCGTATGAAAGAGTTCTCGTTTTGAGTCAGGTATGTCTGTGTAGTCCGAATCTGAATCCAGAACGTGAGAGACTTGGACTCTATCTTCTCTTGGCCCAAAAGTGACGTGAGAGAATTTTTTGAACATCACATAAACATCTCTTTTCCCCTTATCTTCATATGTGGATTGTACAAATGTCCCATACACCTTCAATTAGACATGACACAAAAGTTTGTGAAGTATTTTTTGTCCTGGATGACATAAATAAATTATTGCATAGTTTGCATTAGAAATCACCTCACAAATATACATGTATGCAATTTTTTTGGTCGTATCCAAGGTAGTCATGTCCTCATCATCCTCCCATTCTTAAAAACAAAGCTGTCCTCGGCGTTGCTTAATCTGAAATGTGGCTAACAAAAGAGACAAGGTGTACATGTTGTATATGTATATGTCATCCATTTTTTACTTCCCTTGATTTTTGCAAATATGACACATGTATACATGAGTAACTTTCATAGTTCATAAAATGTAAAGCCAAAATATTATCACAAGTATTAGAAGACATGAAAATATTGCAAGTCAATTTGCACATATAAGTGAAGCTCTCATTCATATCAAAGGATTGACAATGTTCATCATTAAAACATCCCAACATTGGTGAATAAACCTTACTTGCATCAAATTTACATACTACAACATGCTTAAATAAGCAAACATGCAATAAGTCATTTGACACAGAATCATCACCAAGATTAGAGGTCATATCAAAATGATTAAACATTGGTTCTTTTGCATCAACATTTAATTCATTGGGTGCACTCAAAATTGTTGGTACTTCAACTGTTTGATCACATGACACATTAACACGATTCTCTAAAATAGCTGGTGTGCTCAAATCAATAGGTAACTCAACACATGATGTATTCAAGTTAACTAGGCATGCATCATTCTCATGTGAAAGTGGAAAATCTGTACCTTTGTCATTACCTCTTATGATCAACTCAGACGATGTAGGCACTCTTGGTGGTGATGTGTCACATGATGGAGATGTTGCAGTCCTCGCAACAACGGATGTGATTGTCATAGTACGCCTAATAGTTGAAGAAACTAATGGAAATATGCCCTAGAGGCAATAATAAAGTTGTTATTTATATTTCCTTATATCATGATAAATGTTTATTATTCATGCTAGAATTGTACTAACCGGAAACTTAGTACATGTGTGAATACATAGACAAACAGAGTGTCACTAGTATGCCTCTACTTGACTAGCTCGTTAATCAAAGATGGTTAAGTTTCCTAGCCATGGACAAAGAGTTGTCATTTGATGAACATGATCACATCATTAGAGAATGATGTGATTTACTTGACCCATCCGTTAGCTTAGAACGATGATCGTTTAGTTTACTGCTATTGCTTTATCCATAACTTATACATGTTCCTATGACTATGAGATTATGCAACTCCCGAATACCGAGGAACACTTAGTGTGCTATCAAACATCACAACATAACTGGGCGACTATAAAGATTCTCTATAGGTGTTTTTGATGGTGTCTGTTGAGTTGGCATAGATCGAGATTAGGATTTGTCACTCCAAGTATCGGAGAGGTATCTCTGGGCCCTCTCGGTAATGCACATCACTATAAGCCTTGCAAGCAATGTGACTAGTGAGTTAGTTACGGGATGTTGCATTACGGAATGAGTAAAGAGACTTGCCGGTAACGAGATTGAACTAGGTATTGAGATACCGACGATCGAATCTCGGGCAAGTAACATACCGATGACAAAGGGAACATCATATGTTGTTATGCGGTTTGGCCGATAAAGATCTTCGTAGAATATGTAGGAACCAATATGAGCATCCAGGTTCCGCTATTGGTTATTGACCGGAGATGAGTCTCAGTCATGTCTACATAGTTCTTGAACCCGTAGGATCCGCACTCTTAATGTTCGGTGACGATCGGTATTATGAGTTTATGTGTTTTGATGTACCGAAGGTTGTTCGGAGTCCCGGATGTGATGACGGGCATGACTAGGAGTCCCGAAATGGTCGAGACATAAAGATCGATATATTGGAAGCCTATGTTTGGACATCGGAATGGTTCCGGGTGAGTTCAGAATATACCGGAGTACCGGGAGGTTACCCGAACCCCTCGGGAAGTATATGGGCCTTATTGGGCGAAAGTGGGAGAGAGGAGAAGGGAGCCTAGGAGGGGGCGCCCCCCAAGCCCAATCTGAATTGGATGGGGGGCCGGCCCCCCTTTCCTTTCCCCCTCTCCCCCTCCCTTCCTCTCCTAATCCAACTAGGGGAGGGGGGGATCCTGATGTCTACTACACAACCTTCTTCTTGTAGACGTTGTTGGGCCTCCAAGTGCAGAGGTTTGTAGGACAGTAGCAAATTTCCCTCAAGTGGATGACCTAAGGTTTATCACTCCGTGGGAGGCGTAGGTTGAAGATGGTCTCTTTCAAACAACCCTGCAACCAAATAACAAAGAGTCTCTTGTGTCCCCAACACACCCAATACAATGGTAAATTGTATAGGTGCACTAGTTCGGCGAAGGGATGGTGATACAAGTGCAATATGGATGGTAGATATAAGGTTTTTGTAATCTGAAATTATAAAAAAGCAAGGTAACAAGTAATAAAAGTGAGCGTAAACGGTATTGCAATGCTAGGAAACAAGGCCTAGGGTTCATACTTTCGCTAGTGCAAGTTCTCTCAACAATACTAACATAATTGGACCATATAACTATCCCTCAACATGCAACAAAGAGTCACTCCAAAGTCACTAATAGCGGAGAACAAACGAAGAGATTATTGTAGGGTACGAAACCACCTCAAAGTTATTCTTTCCGATCAATCCGTTGGGCTATTCCTATAATTGTCACAAACAGCCCTAGAGTTCGTAGTAAAATAACACCTTAAGACGCAAATCAACCAAAACCCTAATGTCACCTAGATACTCCAATGTCACCTCAAGTATCCGTGGGTATGATTATACGATATGCATCACACAATCTCAGATTCATCTATTCAACCAACACAAAGAACTTCAAAGAGTGCCCCAAAGTTTCTACCGAAGAGTCAAGACGAAAACGTGTGCCAACCCCTACGCATAAGTTCACGGAACTCGCAAGTTGATCACCAAAACATACATCAAGTGGATGACGTGATATCCCATTGTCACCACAGATAAGCACATGCAAGACATACATCAAGTGTTCTCAAATCCTTAAAGACTCAATCCGATAAGATAACTTCAAAGGGAAAACTCAATCCATTACAAGAGAGGAGAGGGGGAGAAACATCATAAGATCCAACTATAATAGCAAGCTTGCGATATATCAAGATCGTACCACCTCAAGAACACGAGAGAGAGAGAGAGAGATCAAACACATAGCTACTGGTACATACCCTCAGCCCCAAGGGTGAACTACTCCCTCCTTGTCATGGAGAGCACCGGGATGATGAAGATGGCCACCTGAGAGGGATTCCCCCCTCCGGCAGGGTGCCGGAACGGGTCTAGATTTGTTTTCGGTGGCTACGGAGGCTTCTGGCGGCGGAACTCCCGATCTATTCTGCTCTTCGATGTTTTTAGGGTATATGGACATATAAAGGTGAAAGAAGTCGACCAGGGGAGCCACGAGGGGCCCACGAGGGTGGGGGGCGCGCCCAGGGGGGTAGGGCGCGCCTGCCTGCCTCATGGCTTCCTCGAAGCTTCCCTGACATCTACTCCAAGTCTCCTGGATTTCTTTCATTCCAAAAATAACTCTCCCGAAGGTTTCATTCCGTTTGGACTCCGTTTGATATTCCTTTTCTTTGAAACACTGAAATAGGCAAGAAAACAGCAATTTGGGCTGGGCCTCCGGTTAATAGGTTAGTCCCAAAAATAATATAGAAGTGTTTAGTAAAGCCCATAAACATCCAAAACAGATAATATAATAGCATGAATACTTCATAAATTATAGATACGTTGGAGATGTTGGAGACGTATCAGCATTCCCAAGCTTAATTCCTACTCGTCATCGAGTAGGTAAATGATAAAAGAAAGAATTTATGAAGTGTAAATGCTAGCAGGTGCACAAGTTTGATCAATGATAATTTCAATCACCTTTTCTAGCATCATTATATGTCATAACAATGGCTCATATCATAAAGCTTCTCATGATCAAGTAACAAACTATTCACATGTTAAAGTATAGATCATAAACTTTCTTGAGAACTAACAAACCGTGTCATTAGTCATCAAACAATTACAATTCATCTTATTTTCAGGAAGAGTCTATGTCAGAGCTTTGATTCAGCAAACTTCACATACTCAACTATCATTTTGTCTTTCACAATTGCTAACACTCAGGCGACATTTATGGGTTCAAAGTTTTAATCAGACACAAAGAAAGATAGGGGCTTATAGATTCGCCTCCCAACCTTTTACCTCAAGGGTAATGTCAACAATAATAGTTCATGATGTTGGGGAATGTAGCAATTTCAAAAAATTTCCTACGCACACGCAAGATCATGGTGATGCATAGCAACGAGAGGGGAGAGTGTTGTCCACGTACCCTCATAGTCCGAAAGCAGAAGCGTTAGCACAACGCGGTTGATGTAGTCGAACGTCTTCACGATCCGACCGATCCAAGTACCGAACGCACGGCACCTCCGAGTTCAGCACATGTTCAGCTCGATGACGTCCCGCGAACTCCGATCCAGCAGAGCTTCACGGGAGAGTTCCGTCAGAACGACGGCGTGGTGACAGTGATGATGTTGCTACCGACGCAGGGCTTCGCCTAAGCACCACTATGATATGACCGAGGTGGAATATGGTGGAGGGGGGCACCGCACACGGCTGGGAGAGATCAACTGATCAACTTGTGTGTCTATGGGGTGCCCCCTGCCCCCGTATATAAAGGAGCAAGGGAGGGAGGCGGCCGGCCTAGGAGGAGGGCGTGCCAAGGGGGGAGTCCTACTCCCACCGGGAGTAGGACTCCTCCTTCCCTTGTTGGAGTAGGAGAGAAGGAAAGAGGGGGAGAGGAACAAGGAAAAGTGGGCTGCACCCCTTGTCCAATTCGGACTAGAGGGGGGCGCGCGCCTCCTTCCTTTTGGCCTCTCTCCTCTATTCCCGTATGGCCCAATAAGGCCCATATACTCCCCGGAGAATTCCCGTAACTCTCCGGTACTCCGAAAAATACCCGAATCACTCGGAACCTTTCCGATGTCCGAATATATTCGTCCAATATATCGATCTTTACGTCTCGACCATTTCGAGACTCCTCGTCATGTCCCCGATCTCATCCGGGACTCCGAACTCCTTCGGTACATCAAAACTCATAAACTCATAATATAACTGTCATCGAAACCTTAAGCGTGCGGACCCTACGGGTTCGAGAACTATGTAGACATGACCGAGACACATCTTCGGTCAATAACCAATAGCGGAACCTGGATGCTCATATTGGCTCCCACATATTCTACGAAGATCTTTATCGGTCAGACCGCATAACAACATACGTTGTTCCCTTTGTCATCGGTATGTTACTTGCCAGAGATTCGATCGTCGGTATCTCAATACCTAGTTCAATCTCGTTATCGGCAAGTCTCTTTTACTCGTTCCGTAATACATCATCCCGCAACTAACTTATTAGTTGCAATGCTTTTAAGGCTTAAGTGATGTGCATTACCGAGAGGGCCCAGAGATACCTCTCCGACAATCGGAGTGACAAATCCTAATCTCGAAATACGCCAACCCAACATGTACCTTTGGAGACACCTGTAGAGCACCTTTATAATCACCCAGTTACGTTGTGACGTTTGGTAGCACACAAAGTGTTCCTCTGGTAAACAGGAGTTGCATAATCTCATAGTCATAGGAACATGTATAAGTCATGAAGAAAGCAATAGCAACAAACTAAACGATCAAGTGCTATGCTAATGGAATGGGTCAAGTCAATCACATCATTCTCCTAATGATGTGATCCCGTTAATCAAATGACAACTCATGTCTATGGTTAGAAAACATAACCATCTTTTTGGTCAACGAGCTAGTCAAGTAGAGGCATACTAGTGACATTCTGTTTGTCTATGTATTCACACATGTATTATGTTTCCGGTTAATACAATTCTAGCATGAATAATCAACATTTATCATGATATAAGGAAATAAATAATAACTTTATTATTGCCTCTAGGGCATATTTCCTTCACATGATGCCTTACATCCAATTGGATATATATATATATATATATATATATATATAAAGGGCATATAAAGCCCGTCCGCCAAATCCCTCGATTTACCAAGATTTTAGTCATTTTTCCTGTAAATTACAAATAATAAAGGTCAACTGACATCCATAAACAAATTAAATCATCTCGCAACACCCAATTCCACACAGAATACGCGGGCGGACCACCAGAAAATGAAGCAGTTCTACCGTGTAGCATTGCAGTGCTCAACTGTACGACCGGTCTATTCAGCTATTCTGATAACACTTCGGCACTACATGCTTAACGGAAGCGAAGTACATCTTCTTTACATTATGCACTGCAATGCTACACGGTAGAACTGCTTCATTTTCTGGTGGTCCGCCCGCGTATTCTGTGTGGAATTAGGTGTTGCGGGATGATTTAATTTGTTTATGGATGTCATTTGACCTTTATTATTTGTAATTTACAGGAAAAACGACTAAAATCTTGGTAAATCGAGGGATTTGGCGGACGGGCTTTGTCTGTTCGTCTGTGTTCGCTTCAGATGTGATTTTTTTGTGCTCGCATGTTGTTTTTAGTAGGAATTGTTTGATTGTGTTTGTTTTAATCGGTCTGTTCACTCTATAATTTGTTAATTTTTAGGAGTTTGTTTTCAATTCCTGTTATTTTGATTGTGCGGGCGGGAGAGCTTCGTCCGCTCCTCTGTTCTTGACAATTTTTTGGATTTTTGCGCGTCCATGCGTGTTTGAATATTGTAATTAGTGTTTCTATAGGTTTAAATTCATTGTATTGCGGGTATAATTGTAATTTTGTAATTGCAATTTTTAAACGAGAGCTGATGTCGTTCGTCCAGTTGCCGTGTCTTCCATGTAATTTTTTGCGGGAGTATTTTTTCGTTTGTTTAGTGGTTGGACAATTTCTAGGCATACGTTGTTTCGGGAGTATTTTTCGATAGTCTACCACATGTCTGCAGTTCTACTGTTTTTAATTTTATTTCTTGTAGTTGTGGCATACGTTGTTGTGCACTGCATTTTCGTTAGTAGTGTACTTCGTTGTAGCTACTTAAAGTGGTTATTGCAGTTTATGAGATTTCTGTTTTCTTAAACTAAATTCTGTGTTCTATAGGACTTCATAATATGCACTTCCGTACTGCATTAGCAGTGTGATTAATGTTTCTATTATGATATTAGAATGGATGGTCCATTTTATGCTTGTGTTAGCTGAACAGTTATTATAAGAATTATTTTGAACCACATACTATGAGAATTGTTTTTGAACATCGTATGTTAACTGCAAAGTTTCGACCATTTGCATTTCCTTGTTACTGTTCAGAGGACTGCTTTATTATTATTAGGACCACACTATGTACTTGAGAGAACTGCATTACTGCCAACAACAACTTGTCTAAAAAGGATGATAAAATGATGCAGTTGAGGTTGCATACTTTAAAATAGGCATCGTTCAAAGTGTCTGATGGACATAATTTTAAAAGCATATAGCATAATCAAAGCATTAGAAATATTGTTTTGCTTCATACTAGACAGCCTAGAATGCAAATATTGTAAACTTGAGGGAGTCTTCTACTTTGTAGGAAAACACCATGGCCACTTCTCCGACGTCAAAGCCATTCTGGGAGACAAAATCTTTCCAACCAGTAGTTAAGTTGATGCAGTCTTCAGAGTCGATGTGGTAGTCAGCTTGCATGTCTGCATACCCATTCTTGTGTTCTGTCTCCAAAGTAATCTTCCCTGAACTCGGAGCATGAAATTTTATTATGGATGGCAGTTTCTGCATATTGGAATGGGTGTTAAAAGAATTTTATAAGTAAACAACGAATGTTTTTCTTTATACTTAGGATGATGTGTTTATGTTGACTTAAATACTTACACATATATGACTGCTATTTTCTAAAGTAGTTGCAATGTATGAAGAAACTTATATATGGAATTGACCTCTAGTTTTACTAGGATATATATTATACTGCAACATGCTTGTACTGCAAGGTCAGTTACAGTGTACTTTGCCAGCATGTCAACAGAACTACATCGCTGATCTACTGACCCTTTTTTGTCGATACCTGGTGTGGTACTAAAGAAAAATAGGTGGAAGCATCTATTCTTAATAGCTAACAAATCTGAACAACAATACAAATTACGTTTTGTATTTTTGTTGATACTACTGAACAAATTGATTGAACTATATATTCAGATGTGGATTTGCAGGCTAGATTATGTCTAGAATTGTGAGGGGAAAAACATACCCAACTTTCCTGCAGATCTGCGGTTGTGAGGCGATGAAGAAATGGCAGCCAAAACCCCCTGTTGGGTATCATCAGGCACCCGAGCATGCTGCGCTACTCGACGTTGGTGAGCTCCAGACCTTCTGCGTACACGCATGTGTCCGCTACGGGCTCCATCTTTGCCAAACACCCGCACTTACAGTCCATGGCTGGTTCAGTGGAATTCCAGCGAAGAGCTGGGGATGGGATGAACCCTAGATCTACGATTTGAAGAAAAAGAGTAACAGGGGGGAGGAGTTGTGTTAGTTTGGAACACGAATGGATACGTTTTTATGTAACCAATTGGGCAATGGAAGTAATCAATGTTTGTGGTTGGTGTTAGGTGGTGGATTGGTTCTGATTCAGTGTCGTCGAATGCATTTGAGTAGCAAAAGGACTGCTTACCTGAAAATAGCGAATTGCATTTGTCATATCAAGACAAACCGCGGAACGCGTGGTTGGGCCTGCGTTTTGTGTATGGTATGTGGGGTTTTTTAAAAAAAATCAGTGGCCTTTCTTTTGTGTGTTGGGCGTGTGTTCGTGGAGTGAAGCGCATTGGGCCCAAGACGGCCTGTGAGCACGGCTGGTTCCCGGTGCGCTGTGTGCCGCCTAATGTTTAGTCCAACCTCGCCCGCGGAAGGCGCGCCCGACCTATTTATAAGTGCTGACGAGGCAGCTGTATCGAACTCCTCTAGTTACTTATTTGAGCGCTTATACACGGCGCTTGCTGCTCTATGCTCTCTGACCTGTGGGCCCATGTGCGCCCGGCTCTCCGCATCATGGCTCAGTACGACTCGCCTGCTATTGGCGCAGACCTACTATGAGACTGGCTGGGGCTGGCTGCACCTGGGTGGTCAATTTTTTTCTATTTTGTTTTTTTCAATGTAAGGGCGCACACTGCTTAGCAAACCGTCCTTGCACTGCATTGATCAGTGTTCCGTACTACATGTGCAAGCATTCCGTACTACATGTACATTTCTCATTTTTTGTTTTCATGTTTTTGCTCTTTTGTAATCTTTTTTTCCAGTGTAGAGGAGTGCACTGCTTAGTAAACATACCTGTACTTCATTGATTATGTTCCTGTACTGCACGTTCATATATTTCCGCACTACATTTCTTTCAATGTAGAGGCGTGCACTGCTTTGTAAACCATGCGTGCACTGCACTGATCAGCGTTCTGTACTGCATGTGCACTCAGTCCGTATTACATGCACAGTTCTCATTTTTTGTTTTCGTGTTTTTGCTCTTACATAATTTTTTTTCCAATGTAGGGGAGTGCACTGCTTTGTAAATCATTGTTGTACTGCATTGATTTCATTTGTGTGCTGCACGTTCATATTTTTCGGCACTACAAATGCAGATTGCATTTTTCTTTTTGTGTTTTTTCTCTTATCTATTTGTTTTTCCAAATTTAGGGGCGTGCACTGCTTTGTTGGGTATGTGTAAACTTCATTTTGACAAAGTCTGTACTGCATTGGTACACAACTTGCACTGCATGTGTCCTATTTGCACACTGCTCGAATCTAATGATACATGAGCAAACAACAGAAAACAAATTATCATAGGCATTCTGTACGACAAGTTCATCATGAGCAAACTAATTTCAACAGAAAGCAATCTAACATAATCAAAGTTCACATCATTACAAGCGATTCTGCATGACAAGCAAACTAAGTTCAACAAAAGCAAATGATCACAAGCAAACTAATGATACATAAGCAAACAACATAAAGCAAATTTGATGATAATTCTAAAACGACGGTGGCATTGGTGGGTCTTTGGCTAGCACCATCTTCTTCTTCACCAGTCAGTGTCTCCCCATCCCCAACTGCTCCTGGCGCGCTTCTTGGGGGGCTCCTCCTTCTCCAGCTTTGCACGGCGAAGCCCGTCCTGGGTGAGGGTGATGCGGTTCTATATCTCGTACGCTGCGTAGGCGTCCTTTGCCGCGTACTCGATGTGCCTCATGGACAAAGTCAGGGTGACCCAGTGCTTGTGCTTGTTGTTGGTGATCTTCTTCTTCATGTTGTTGTAGTAGTCGTCGATGAGCATGCCGGAGACGTCTCCAAGGGAGTCCAACTCCTTGGTTGCCTCGGGCACCCTCCACTCCTTCTGGATGTCGATGAAGTTGGCGACCTCCAAATTGATGCACTCTAGCCTTTTTTTGTCGTCGTCGATGGAGAAGCCTGCAAAGGTGTACCTAGGGTCGGCGAGGAAGTTGTCGAAGATGGTGCACCTTTCAGCGGCGCTCAGTTGGAAGAGCAGCACCGGGTGTTTCTTGCCGATGGAGAGTTGGCAGAGGGCGGGTTTCTGCATCGCTTCAGGCTCGTTATTGTACTCGAGATCAATGCTGACGATCTTGTGGCGCTGGAGGCTGAGGTGGCGCTCATACTGCGCGAGGGTGATCGCCACCTGCTTCTTGTCGTTGGTGTGGATGACGTGCAACTTGGTGTTGCCGTGGGCCTCCACGTCCTTGTACTCGTCGGCGAACGCCATCGCTGGTAGTGAGGCTTGGTGTTTTTGCGTGGAGATGGATGTGATGGAGCGATTTGGTGGCAGCGTGATGGTACTTGTGTTGTTTGTGGATGAGATGGCCTATGGCAGGGGTCTGAATTTAAGGGGAGGCGCGGTGTGGGATGGCCGCAGCGGATGAACGGCACGATCTCGGCGACGATGCAGTTTGTGCAGATCGTGGGTTGGTGTTGCGTCTGTGATCGTGGGCTTGTGGCGATGGAACCGCTCTGATTGGGTGGTTGTATGCGAACGTGGTGTTTTTTTATCAGTAGATTTTTTTAACCACCACTTTTCTGTGCGAACGGGCATTTTTGTGACATTTATATGTACCCTGTGTGATAATGAAACTGCATTGGTTAGAGTACCGCACTGCATCGTGTGCAACGGAGAACTGCATGTTGTCTACAGATGCGTACTTCATTGTGTGTAATAGAGTACAATGTATTCCGCAATTTTTATGACTTTTTCGATGTGTTCTATACCATGTATTTATTCACAATGTAGGTAATCCGGAACTGGATTGCTAAACCGTACTGCTTCGTGTAACGAAATGCACTGCACTTTTCTAGTGTTGCGTACTGCATCTGTTTTTTGTGTGTACTTACTGCATTCCCTGGTACGGGAGGGGTAGGGGGGCCCATTTTTTGTGTGACATTTATTTGAATGTAGACTTTTTCTTTTCGGATGCGTTTTCTTAACATGCGTGTTGTTTTTTATTTTAACTTTATTTTTACGAACTGTGTTTATTTTATTTTTGTTTTACCGACTGAACTTCATTGTTCTTCATAGAGAACTGCATCATGTGCGTTTTGATGTGGTCTTTCTTATTTTAGCCGGGCCGTTTTTGGGCCAGCCCATTTATGTTACTTTTTGCCACACACGGGCCTCCTACACGTCCGTTCCAGGCAATCCCACCGCTGACAAGGAGAGAGACCGAGAACAATCCCCTCTCCTCTCTTGCAGTTCCTCCCTCGAGCAAAACCGCCATCGCCCGCAGCAACCACCGTCGCCCGAGGAACCGCCGCCCTCAAGAGGTTCTTATTGCTGCATTCCGCGTCGTCGTCCGCTCCGCGAGCCCTTGCCGCTGCGCTCTCGCAGCCCTTTCATGTCTGTTTCCGTCGGCGCACCCTCCCCCTTCTCTACCGTCGGCGCCGCACCTTTTTTGTGGTACGTTCCTCTTGTTCCCGGTCTTGATCGTCCTCTCGTCTTGTTTTTTGTTATTCTCGTAGTTGCCGTTGCTATTTTTGCTTGTGTAATTTTTCCGTAGGCAGCCGATTTTATCTCGATTTTGGAGTCGATACTTGTGTGTAGCAAGGTGGATCTAGGGTTTCGTGAGATTTTACGCCGATTTTGTTGCTTATATCTGTCACTTCGTCATTGTGCTGCAGGCAAACGCCATGTCTTCGCCGAGCAGAGTGGGAGGAGGAGTTCAGGGTATGTGGAGTGCTTATTTTAGGCTTTTGTTTATTTTTGTTTGATGTTTATCTAGTTTCCTAAATCATCCTGCATATTTGGTTTATGCTCTATTAGTTGTCAGCGTTCGTTTGCATTATTTTTTGTCATGTGATGTTTTGTAATTTCTGTTTCTAGTTCTTTTTGAATGAAGTAGGTGATTGTGGTTCTCATAATGATACACCAATTGGCTCTTGTTGTCCTGGTGGTAAGGATCATGGTGTGGAGGGAGGATATCAATTGAATTCGCCGATTGAAACTTCTCCCATAAGTGTGGCCCCTCCTTCTGGTATGTGATTGATTTGTTTATTGTTGTGTATGATAGTTACTTCGATGTTGTACCAATTGGTGTTGCCTTGCTGTATATAGTCCGGTATTCTTGTTGGGAAGAAACATGAAGTTAGTGTATGCAGCACTGTATTTATTTTGTATATGTGAACTCCACCATATTTATGTGTGAACTGCATTGTTGTTTTATTCAAGTTTTTTGTGCAATGCATTAATTTTTATTTTTAGCTTATGGTTGGAGCACTGCATTTTATATGTCTAAGTGTACTGCATTTGTTCTTTTTGTGCACTTTTAACGACCATAGTCAAACTTCATTTTTGACGCACTGTCTGTTTTCCATGCTGGGGTGCCTGGGTTTGAGGAGGTTACTCAATTGATTGACCATTATTTTGCAGAGGGTAATGTTGGTGTGAGCTTTGACCAGAGGCGACCCGTTTTGTCTGAGACACAGTCGCAGTCTGTTGATGGTACAGAAGAAGTTACACATGATTGGATGGTCTCGAAACAGCTTCGTGAATATGAGTTGAAGCAAAGCAAGAAGAAGTTGATGTTTGAAAGTGACTCAAAAGAGTTTGCGGAGAAAGAGAAGCAGAGGAGAGCTGCAGATGGTGCCAAGGGTGCCAAATTTGCAAAGGTGAAGAAGCCTTCTTTGCAAAAGAAGAGGCTGAGTACTGTTGCTAAGGAAGGTGGTACACCTCGGCGGAGTCCACGCGTTGTTGGCATGAACCAGAATCATGTCAAGAGAACTGCTGAAGCTGGTGGAAAGGATGATCCTCAGTGCAAGCGACTACATGTCACTGAAGGTCCCAACTCTGATGATGATGACTTTGTGTTTGCTGATTTTGTGAGGGATGTTCATAGTGGTAGACGCAAAGACTGTGGTTCATCTAAGAGTCTACCCAAGCGTGCCCGTGACGATGTCGATGAAGATGTTTGTGGTGACTCTGGCGAGGAGGTGGATGTTGTTCCAAAGGTTTGTTGAAGTGGACTGCATTTGTTTTCTTCATTGTTATTCTATCTGTGTTTTCTCTGTCTCTTTTTTATGGCTAGTCTTCTAATGTGGATTGCATTTCCCTTTACACAGAGGAAGAAGTCTAGTAAGAGCAATGCAGCTGAAGATGATGCTAAGGTAGATGATTCTCGATTTAACAAGACCATACGTTTGTCACTTCCCACTATTTGCAAGGCTGCTGCCTTATTGAAAGAGGCACACTGTAGTCGTGTTCGGGATGCTGGATTTGGTGTTGTCTTTGAACTGACAGTAAAGAAAAATGTGTCGCGCATTCTTATGTGCTATCTGATGGGAGTGATTGACCCTGCCACCATGACAATGGACTTTGGGAATGGCAGGGTTCTTCGAATCAATCGTGATGCAGTTCATCACATTTTTGATTTACCCATGGGACGTCACACTGCACCCATGCCTGCTGCCAGCGGCCATGATGACTCGTTGAGTGCCCTCAAGGATGAGGTTGGCTTTGACCGTTCAAAAAGTATAGGTGTCAAGGACTTGCTTGAGAAGTTGAAGGTGTTGGGTGGAGGAAGATGATCATGTGACTGTTGACCTTGCTGTGAAGGTGTTCTTCCTGATACTCTACCAGAATTTGTTCTGCCCCCGGCCTGCAGTTCGTTTGGGTAGAGTTGCTGCAATGGTAGAGAACATGGATTATGCGGCTATGGCTCAGATGGACTTTTGCCAGCTTATTGTTGATGAGTTGCAGGCAGCTGTGGTAAGGTGGCAAACAAAAGGCTGCAAGCAGAATTGTGCAGAGGGTTGTGCCATTGTCCCCCTGATTATGTATCTTGACTGCTTGAAACTTTGCAAATTTTCAGTCATGCACACGTTGACGCCACATGCGTCATACCTGATGACCAAGGACCTGATGAAGTTATACAATGAGGATGTGCTTGTGAAGGGAAAGATTTACTTGGAAACTTACAAATTTAGGAAGCTGATGGTTAGTGCATCTGAGTTTTGAATATCAGTTTTTTTAAAGGCGCAGCCATTATAAATCTGAACTTTTATAGTACTCACATGTGTACTTCTGTTTGCCTCTTGTCTTTTTTTGTAGTGGAAGGCATCAGGTGATATTGTGTACAACCATCCTGTTGCAGTGGACTGCGGCAGCTCTGATGCGGGACCTAGCACTCATGCTAGGTTTTATGAGCCTATATGTAGCCAGCTTCCTGCCTGTGATGATGAGGTGCTGCGTACTCGTGGTTTCATGGATTGACAGATGTTTGATAATAGAAGCTCTTCTAAACAGACATTTGTTGGCAGCAAAAAACACGAGGAGATTGATGAGCTTCTTCTGAAGGTTTTGAAGTTGACTGAAGATTTGCCAACCTCCGGTGACAGGTTGATCACAGTTGCTGGTTTTTCCCCTGTTGGCCATGGCCCACGAGATGAAGATATTGTTGCTGCTCACAATTTTGATTGTGGCGTGATTGAAAGCCTGAAGATTGCAGTGACGAATGTTCGGTCTTCGTATGCTCAATTGAGACATTCACAAGAGGAAAAATGCGATCGGTATGAGAAGGATGCTGGGCATATTTTGGATGAAATGAACCGTCAGGACGCTGGTGTTGGCGCTGATAATGTATGTTCTAGGTTTTTTCTGGTTTTGAACCTCTTTTATGTACTATGTGGACTGCTCCTCACTTTTCATGTTTTTTTGATAGGCTGGAGTGGAATCTTCTGGTGTCCATGGAACTAGGGACGATGGAATTGGTCAGGTACAAGTACTTCTGCTATGTTTGTTCTGCCATGCGTCCCTCTTCTTAAACTTGCACTTGTTGCTTTCCATTTTTTATTGTATTTTTTTGTGTACTTCGCGGTTGTAAAGTGTGTATTGCTTGTGCATATTTGAAGTTTTTTCTTTTTTGGTCGTTACCATCTTATTTTTCATTTTTGGTTTGTTCTATGCCTGTAGAGTGGTGATGCTGCTTGTGATGTGCACAAAGAGACATACGATGGCTCTGGGAAGGATGAGGTCTTGGCTGATGCATCGTCCCCTCCGGATGTTGTAGCTGATAAGGTATAGTTGTTTTACTTGTTCTGTTAGTGTGTTGTAATCTAATTTTTTGTTTGTTGTTGTTGTAAACTTGATGTATGTTGTTATGTTCACTCATATGCATTTTCATTTACATATTTTAGCCGCAATATTTTTACATGTGTGAGCTTCAGTCTTTGACTGAAGTGAACTGCATTCCTTTTTTTGCATGCGTGTCCATAATGTTTTACATAAGTGAGCTTCAGTATTTAACATAACTGAACTGTATCGTTTGACAAAGTGAACTGCAGTTCTTTTTTACGTATATGTGGGTTGAAGTTGTAGTTGTTTTGATACACTTGGGTTGCAGTTGTTGTTGTGTTAATTATCCCCGTGCTCATTTTTGTGTTATTGTGTGTTTTTTAATCTTTCCACAGTCTGGAGAAGAAAACGTGGAAGTTCACGTTGATCTGAATCAGGGCGGTTCTGCTGTTGATGGTGGTGGCAGTGTTGGTGCTTCTGCATCGGTAGCTGTCGACTGTGCAGACGCTTCTGTAGCTCAAGAATACCATGATGCTCTTTCCCCCAGTCGGCATGAAGACTCTGATTTTGACATTGAAAAGCCGCTGGAGAATGTCGTCCCTGCTATTAGTGTTGTTGCTTCCCCTATTTGTCTGGCGGCCAATGATGTTCCTGAAGTATCGAGAATTGAGCCTCATCTAGCTGAAGTATCTAAGGACGTTGCAGTTGACCAGACTGTTGTAAATCTGGAGAATGCTAATGTTGCTGCAGAAGAGAAGTCCAGTGAGGTTGTTGTGGATTCGTCGCAATCTGTCCAAGGAAATGTTTCGGTGAGCTCTGAAGAACAACAACATGAAGACTCTGACACTGAAGGCAAGAGTTTTGTTTCGAACAGTGCAGTTGAAGTTTTTCTCATTTCATTTTTTGTTCAATTACTATGGTATCTGTATTAGATGTTTAATGATAAGTGAAACTTGATCTTTTGTTTATGATTTTCAAAATAGCTAGCAGAATTTCCTTATCTTAATATTTGAACTTCATTATTTTGGATAAGTGAACTTCATCTTTTTATTACAGATGACGAACTTCCTGTTGTGACACCGTCGAGCATTGATCCAGCTCTTCTGAAAAGATACAATGAGTTGTATGCTGCTGTTACGAGGGTTCGGAAGGACAAGAAGAAGAAGTATGGTTTTTTAGAAATTGTTTTGTTCATATGTATTTTCTAAATTTGGTTTTTAGCCCTTTTTCTTTGTTGTTATTTTTTTAGTATCTTATGTTTCAGTTTTTCATGAAAAATTCAGGGACATGATTGCTTTTAAAACTGAGTTGGGTGATATTACCATTGGCGAAGTTGGTCAATCCTTTTGGGATAAAGGGATGCTCACTACAAGACTTGTATATCTTGGGGTTTCTTTGCTGGTAGATAAGTTTAAGGGATCTCCGACATATTTGTGTAAGAATGCAGATTTTTTTGATTTTCTTTTCTGATTTCGTGCGATGACATGTTTTCTTGAGCACTATTTGATTTTAGGTTTTGTATTGGCAGACAAATATTTGGAATGGTGGTACTGTAGGCAGAAGTGTTAAAATGGTGTTCTCTTCAAAAGCCGAGGAGCGTGTTGATAAAAAGGATATGGTGAGTAACGTTTTTATGTGTCGAAGACTATATTTTTTTGCGTGTTTGTTTTTACAGTGCTCTGTTTCTTCTTCTTATTATAATTTTATTTTATTTTTTCGTGCTTTGAACATGTCCTTTTTGCAACTTTTGATCCACCTGATACAAGGGATGGCATTGGTCATTATTGTGTAGTTGCGTTAAATGTGAAAGAAAGGCGGTTTGAATTTCTTGACTCGCTCAATAAACCTGGCAGCCCTGGTGCGATCAGGGTTTTTAGGAGGATGGTTAAAAATATCAAGCGTGCATGGAAAGAAGGAAGCTCAAGTTCTGATGAGCCGCTAAATCCTCCTACACTTGATGGATTTGTGTTGAAACATGTCATTGTCCCAATGCAGCCTAATGGGTGTGTTCCGTATAGCCCCTCTTCACCATACTGCTCAAGTTTTTTAATTTTTCATTTTTGTGAAACTGATGTTTTTGATTCTTTTATTGCAGGCATGATTGTGGATTCTATATGTTTCAATTCCTGCAGACTTGGGATGGTGTTCGAGTTGCTCAGTTTGGGGTGGAGCACATTGGCTACATCAGAAAGGCCATGCTCTATAGTTGGCTCACATCGAGAAAGTGTTCCCTTGATTTGACATCACTTTTAATTTTTGCAGATCAAGGTTGTTTTAGTGAACTTCTTTATCCTTCCTTTATTTATTTTTTGCCTACTGCTTGCTTCTGGTTCTTACGGGCTTTTTTAATAGTTTATTTAGTTACGTTTGTGATTTAGATTGTATGTGTATTTTTATTTGTTGTGTTAATGAGTTGCATTTTTTATTTTTTGGGCAAGTGAGCTGCATTGTTCTTTACAAGTGGGCTGCATTGTTGTATACATTTTTTATTCTGCATTGCTGTGGACAAGTGGACTGCATTGCTGTAGACAATTGTGCTGCATTCTATTCGTTAGTGAACTGCATTATTTTATTTTAATGAGTTTTTTGGTTTTGTATTTTTTGTGCTGAGTGTTTCCATGTTTTTTCTTACACGGTTTTAGGTTTTGATGGGGGGCTTCATGAAGGCTGTACGTCACTGTTTGAGTCCCAGGGTTCTGATGTGGTTATGGAGGATTGCGCCATTGAAATCTCTCCAGATAATTCTTGTTCTTTGGCTGGAGATGGTTTGAACACAGCTGTGGCGTCTGGACCTAATGGTGGAAGTGTTTCCCGCCCTAGCTCCCCATGTGATGTGTTTGGTGTTGATGATGATGATTTTGTTATGCCGTGTCCTTGCGTCACGAGGACTCGGAGTGCAGCAATTAATCATCCTCTTGTGGATGATGTTGAAGTTTTTTCGAACAAGAGGGCAGGTGAGAGGGCTTTTAAGTTGAGATGCTCTATGGAGAAATTGAAGCCTCTGAGGTTCAAATATGTTGATGAGGCGAGGAAAATAAAGGATCTTGTTCTCAGCAAAGAATTTGTAACCAAATACCACGAGTAAGTTTTTATGTGTGTGCCCTTGATTCTTTTTGTGTGTTTTGTTTTTAATTTTAATTTCATTGATCCCATCTTTGTATGTTTACTGCAAGAATGCGTTCTTTATGGTGAACAGTCCTTTTGGTGATCTTGATACTTACAATGTTGACTATATCTATAATACATTTGGCAAAGGAGCTTTAATGGATTCGTATCTCATGGATTTTGTCATCAAGTACTAGAAGCAAGACGCTGAAATGGGTTTAGTTTATCATTCTGGTGAACGTGTGCTACTTTCACCCTTATTTATCACAGTAAACATGTGCTGTCATTTTTTTTCTATTTGTACTGGGTTTTTTATGTCCATGCCTGCATGCACTGTTTATTCTTTTTTTTCATGTCCTTTCTTTGTTCTTTTTTCTTTGTAGTATGTTCTTCAGATGGAAACATTTGTGACGAAAGATGAGGAAGGAAACCCTGTGTTGCCAGTTGTGCATAGCACGTTTGTTTTAGAAGATGCAGTTAACCAGTTCAAGGTTTTTGTGAGTGACGACGTAAACCTGTTGGATGCAAAACTGGTAAGTTCATTGTTTCCCGTCATTTATTTTTCTGGTTTATTGTATTTCTTTTTATATTTATTTTTTGGAGCAGTGGTTCTAGTGCTATGTGTCGAAATAAGTTTTCATTTTTTGTTTTTTTGATGTGAACAGATTATGATGCCACGCTCCAAGGATGGTCATTATTCCTTAAACACGATGAACCAGCATTGCCAGACGTTTGATATCCATGACACTAGGAAGTACACTGGCCATCCTGATGTCACGACAAAGTGGCGCAGGAGTGATTACCATTCAGATTGCACTAAAGTGGTATGTCATTTTTTCTTGCCAAGTGCAAAGCTTTTTTGTGTTTCTCCTATTGTATTTTTTTTATAAACTGCACATGCAATGTTAGCACACATAGTACCACACTTGTTTATGTAGTGCACTGCAACATACGCGTGACAAAACTGCATTTTTCTCAGACCCCCCATAATCCTTGTAAAAAAGGAGATAAAAGGAAATGACCTCATGTGCATTTAAAAGAGGGACTGTCTAGACGTCGAAAACAACTTTTGTATCTGAATCGTAATTTGATCTGTGGTGTGTGTTATTTTTACATTGTGCTTCCTTTTTTTTGCCAGATGAGGAGGATGACTCAGTTGCTGAAGGCGATTTATGGTGAAAAAATGTGTAAATCTAAGAACCACCCTGTCTGGGTTAAATTGGCAGAGAAGCCCTCTTACCCGGTCGTGCCAGCGCAGGGAGCAAACGAGTGCGGAATCTATGTTCTGAGGGTGATGCAGTTGTATGACGACCAACGTTTAGTTGAGAAAATTATCAAAACCGACGTAAAACCTTCTCTGTTTTTCTTCTTTTTCTTGTTACTTATTATTATTATTTTTACCTTTTCACTTTTTGTTCTTTATGACAACCTTTTTATTTAATCACTGTCTGCATTTTTTTTAATTTCTGTTTTTAGCCTGCTGTTGAAGATTGGAAGGCGGAGTACATGTTCCAACTGCTGTTCAATTCCTGGAACATGTTGTGTTATGAAGACATGCCGCTTGAGCTACGAGAACTGATTGCGGACCTCGGGCTTACTTCCCTGTGTATGGACAAGAACTAGGGGTTCATGTTGTGTGCTGTGTGGTGTCTAAGGTATATAATGTATGAAAAGACGTTTGTTTTACTATTTGTTGTGATTCTCGTCTGCTCTTTTGCAACAGTCTTTTATGGACGAATTTGTATCTGTACGTGTATTTTATATAAATAATTTATATAGTATATATATGTGTATATTTTTATTTTTTGTTGACTTACACGTTCTATGTGAATTGGCATTTTTGACACGCTTTATATGCATCTTATTTGTCCCATTTAACCGCATTGCATGTGATACCGAACTTCTTCGTCCAAGAAAAGCATTGCATTTTGTCTACAAGTTTGTGCTGCATCTTTTTTTCTGCATTTTTTTACCGCAGACCCTGCATTCATGTGTGTATCCTGGAACTGCGTTGCTTTATGATACCGCACTGCTTTGCCTAGCCAGGTGAAGTGCGTTGCTTTTATGATACTGCACTGCTTTGCCTAGCCAGGTGAAGTGCGTTGCTTTATGGTACTTCACTGCTTTTTTCTGCCTAACTAAGTGCACTGCTTTTTTGCCTATCCAAGTGCACTGCTTTTTTTGCCTTACCTTCAGTTTGTTATTTTTTTACTGTTTTGTTTTTGTAAGGTATGAGGGTGGGGGGTTGGGACCCCCCATTTTTTTGGTTGACT
>NC_041392.1:582484063-582514958 GCF_002162155.2 Triticum dicoccoides | reverse complement strand
ATGTGTTAGCGCGAGGCCGAGCAAGGGGGTGGGAGGGGGGTCGTGACCCCCCTCCCCACCCCCCCGCGAGGCCGAGCTTGGAACGAGCCGGAGCAGGCGGCGATGCGGCGTGCCGCGGCGCCGCATGCGCAGGCGAGCCGTCACACTCGTGCGTCTCCCTGTCTATCTTAGGGGTGTGGCTTTGGGGTTGCGTGCGTCCTATTATTGGAAAAACAGAATGTCTACACTGCGCCTGTCAACCAAGCGCACTACGTGCATTAGCGCGAGGCCGAGGAGGGGGTGTGTAAGTGCATCTAGTGCCACCCCTAGTTGGTTTTGGAGTATTGACGACAAACCTAGTTGAGGGACTAATGTGTTTGTGAGAATTGCAGGATAACACAGGTAGAAGTCCCTCATTGATTCGGTTTTCCTACCAGAGATGACCCCTAAAATTGTATGAAGACATTGATGTCAAAGGTGGTATGTGAAGATACTCACATTGAAGACTATGACAAGAGAAGACATCACATGAAGCCTATGGAGCTCGAAGACTTAGATCTTTCGTAGTTATTTTTCTTCTTTATTGAGTCATAGGAACCACCGTACTGTTAAGTGGGGTCCAAGTGAACCATTCAGAATGACTGAAGTGATGCTTAACCAAAACCTATGTCTTCGAGTGAAGACTATGAGAGCGAAACTTGTCCAGAGTCGGACAAGTCAGCTTTGCTTGTAGCCCAAGTAAAGCTGCCGCATGAGTTTGAAATCTGACCGTTGGAACATGTGTCAGTTCCTTAGTGACCCAGGGTCATTTCGGACAAATCAGGTCGGGTTGCCTAGTGGCTATAAATAGCCCACCCCCTACAACCATAAACGGTTGGCTGCTCAGAGTTAGAGTAACCACCCAGAGCCTAAGAGTGTTAGGCATCACTTAAGTCTTCTTGTCTGTGTGATCCGAAGACTTATTACACTTGAGGACTGTGAATCCTCCAGCCGGTTAGGCGATGCGTTCTGAGCATCCAAGAGACATTGTGGATTGCCGGTGAATGAAGTCTGTGAAGGTTTGGGAGTCTACCTTGAAGACTTACCTGAGTGATTGGGCGAGGTCTGTGTGACCTTAGCTCAATGGGAATACGGTGAGGACTGGGTGTCCTGAGCTGCGTGTTCAGGACTGGGTGTCTGGGACTGTGTGTCCTCAGGTTTAAATACCTAGCCGCCCTAACCAGACGTACAGTTGTCATAGCAACTGGAACTGGTCCAACAAATCATTGTCTTCAACGAGTCACTGGTTTCATCCCTCCCTTCCCTTTACTTACTGTTGGTCCTTGTGAAGTCATTGTATGATTGCACTATCTTTTGTCTTCACTGAGTGACTACGTGTTCTGTTTGGCTTCAGAATATCTTCCTACCTGATCCTTCCTACCTAGCTGCTATTAGTCACTGTGCTTTCACTTCATTGAATACTTGACTATGGTTTGCCTAGTGTAGTCTACCTTCCACTGCATGGTAATAGGTTTATTTCTGTTGTTTGTCTTCGAAACTTCCATGTTTTGAAGACTTTCATAAAAATCGCCTATTCACCCCCTCTAGTCGACATAACACACTTTCAATTGGTATCAGAGCAAGGTACTCCCTTGTTCTGTGTGATTCGGTTTAACCACCTGGAGTTTTAGCTATGTCAACTGCAGGGATAATCAAAGTCTCCGCTGTGTGCCCCGTCTTCGATGGAACTGAATATCCCTACTGGAAGAATAAGATGCGCATGCATCTTGAAGCCATTGACGTCGACCTATGGTATGTCGTCAAGAACGGCGTTCCCAAGGCTGGAGAAGGTGTCACTGCTGCTGACGTCAAGAAGTTCGTTCAACTGGACTCTACTGCCAAGACTATCATTTGTGGTCATCTGACCAAAGGACAATATGGCCACATGAGTGCTTTGGAAACATCTAAGCTAGTCTGGGACTGGCTCTCCAAGGTCAACGAAGGCGTCTCAACCCAGAGAGATCAGAGAATCAGTGTCCTTCGCAACCTCTTCAACCGCTTCAAGAGAAATGACAATGAGAATGTCCAACTCACATTTGATCGACTCACTGACATCACGAATGAGCTTCAAGCCCTTGGCGCTACTGAGATCACCAAGCATGAAGTCGTCAAGACACTACTGAGATCACTTGAAAGTTCGTTTGACACCCTAGCCCTGATGATTCAAGAATGTCCTGATTTCAAGACACTCGATCCATCTGACATACTTGAGAGGCTCAACACACATGAGTTTCATCTTTCTGAGAAAGGAGATATCTACAGTCCTAACTATGGGCGAACTCGTGCCTTGAAGGCAAAAGCTGTCTCCTCATCTGAAGAAGAATCTGACAGCAGTTCTGATGATCCTGAAGACATTGGAAGGGAACTTGCTATGCTTGTGAAGTTCCAAAAATTCACCAAGAAGAAAGGTTTCAGAAAGTCTTCCCGATCAAGCTCAAGGAATGATGAAGCTTCTGCTCATGACTACAAGAAGAAAACATGTCATGAGTGCAAGAAACCTGGCCACTTCATCTCTGAGTGTCCGCAGTGGGACAATGAGAACAAAAAGAAGAAGAAGAGCAAGGAATATGACTCTGACGACAAGAAGAAGAAGAAATACTCAAAGTCTTCTTCCAAGTCTTCCTCAAAGTCTTCATCACACAAGAAGATCTCATCTGGCAAGGCACGTGCGTTTGTTGGCAAGGAAATGGATTCAGAGGAGGAGTCCGCTTCTGAGGAGGCGGAGGTGGAGTCTGAGGAGGAGTTCGATTCTGGCGTCGCAAGTCTAGCTACAGCATACGTTGCCAAGTCCATCTTCAACACTGAAGGCAATGACTTCATCACCGACACCGATGCAAATGACAAGGACTACTCCGCTCCTACCTACTGCTTCATGGCACGCGGTGCCAAGGTAAACACACGCACTACTCACTATCAAACATCGAGTGACAATGACTCTGATTGTGGTTCAAAACCCAGCTTCAAAACACTTGCTAAAATTGTAAATGAACAACAGAAAGCCATGGAACATATTCAAAAACTGTTAGACAAAAGCGATGATCTGTTAGGAGCTGAAATGACTCAATCTGAGTCCTTAATTGAAGACATAAAAATCTTCACGTTAAGTATGAGGAACTTGAAAGTCGTCATGAAACGCTCTCAACAACTCATGAAAAGCTTTCCTATGATTATCTTCAAAGGAAGCAAGATCTTGAGAAATTGAGAGCGGCTCATGAAGATCTTCAAAAGGAAAACGAGTCACTTCACGCCAAACAGATCAGTTCTGCTCAGGAAGGATTTGAACCACCATGTCTTAAATGCATTGAGCGTGATAATACTACTTATGTTGCTGAATGTTCTACTGCTGCTACTGTTGCAACATCTTCAACTGTTGATGTAGAAACTAACCCCTCTGCTGAGGATACCACTACTATTGCTGATGAGAATGCTAGGTTGAAGACATTGCTTGAAACAGGGATGTACAAAATTCTTAAAGGGCATCAGACACTATGTGATGTCCTCAAAAAGTAGATCTTGAACCGAAACCCGAGGAAAGAGGGTGTTGGGTTCGTAAGGAAAATGAATGCTGATGGCTCTTACTGGAAACCTGAGCAGTACCCCAAAACCACATGGGTTGCTGCAAAGGAATTTTCAGCAGATCCATCCACTCTATCTGGCTTCACTTGTGCTAACCCCATTGTGATTGATGAATCCTTTGATGCAAACTATAAATTGTTTAAGAATTAGAATGGTGAAGTGTTTGCCAGGTACATTGGTACTAACTGCAAGAATGGAACGCCTATGAAGAAGATCTGGGTTCCGAAAAAGTGTCTGGAGAATCTTCCTGTGAATGTCATCATGACACCACACGTGAAGAAGACAAACCCCAGACCATAGGCTTCCTACGGTCCAAAGGCTTCATACAGACAGAGGACTCACCTGAGTTGCACTAACGCAAATGTTTTGCAGGGAAACCATACTCGGGCCTATGAATATGAGCGCGGTTCATCAAACCGCCATGTTCATAAGACCAAGAACTATTCTGCTTATTCCTATGAGTACTATTGTCCACCTGCAAGACTGTTTGCTAGGGCTCCAAAGCCAAAGTTCTCAGATGCTGCACTTAGACTTATTGCTTCTAAGCCACCCTTGAAGATGTGGGTGGCTAAGAAAGCTTAACTCTCTTTTGCAGGGAAAGGTCTCCAGCAGAAAACCAAAATCGTCTGACGCTATTGCTGGGGACCTTAAACATCTTGTAGGGCGCAAGATCAAATGCCCGAATGGTCTTACTATGTACTTCATTCCTGATTTGCTTGCTACTCTCCCTATTAGTCCTAATATGGATCTAAGCTTTCATAACCCACTGGTTCGTCAAATGTTTTTGCTTCACAATTCTCTTCGTGAAGCCTATCCCCCTAACTGCACTGTAGGGTACGACACCAGTGTCTTCAGAATGGATTATTGATAGTGGGTGTACCAATCACATGACTGGCAAAAGAAGCCTTCTTATGGACTCAACCCTACATCCATCCAACAAGAGTCACATCACATTTGCTGACACTGGTAAAAGTAAGGTACTGGGTCTAGGTAGAGTTGCAATCTCAAAGCAACACATGGATAAAGTCATGCTTGTTGAATCCCTTGGCTTCAACTTATTGTATGTCTCAATGCTTTGCGATTTGAACATGATCATAATGTTTGGAAAATATTGCTGCCTTGTTCTAATGGAATCTGACAAGTCTCTAGTGTTTGAAGGGTATCAAAAGATGATTTGCATGGTAGATTTCTCAGCAGGACCACAACTTGCCGTATGTCTTCTAGCAAAAGCTTCAGAATGCTGGCTCTGGCATCGAAGGCTAGGGCATGCTGGCATGAGGAACCTCCACACCCTTGCAAAGAAGAAGCATGTCATAGGCATCGAGGGCGTCAAGTTCAAGAAAGATTACTTATGCGGTGCCTGTGAAGCAGGAAAGATGACGAGGGCCAAACATCCCTTGAAGACAATCATGACAACCACTCGACCCTTCGAACTGCTCCACATGGATCTTTTCGGTCCCACTCATTACTCAACTCTTACTACTACTGCTTGTCTCTATGGATTTGTCATTGTTGATGATTATTCTAGATATACTTGGGTGCACATAATCCTCTACAAGACTGAAGTGCAGGATGTCTTCAGACACTTCGCCAATCGAGCAATGACCAACTATGGCGCCAAGATAAAGCACATCAGAAGTGACAATGGCACTGAATTCAAGAACACTGGCCTTGATACATATCTTGATACCTTGGGCATCGCACATGAATTCTCAGCTCCGTACACGCCACAACAGAATGGCATCGTCGAACGCAAGAACAGAACACTCATTGAGATGGCCCGAACAATGCTAGATGAATACAAGACTCCAAGAAAATTCTGGCCTGAAGCCATTGATACTGCATGCCATACAATCAATCGTGTTTATCTTCAAAAGCTTCTGAACAAGACATCTTATGAGCTCCTTACTGGCAAGAAGCCAAATGTCAGTTACTTCAGAGTATTTGGCGCCAGGTGCTGGATCAAGGATCCACATCACACTTCAAAATTTGCACCAAAAGCACATGAGGGTTTTATGCTTGGATATGGAAAGGATTCCCACACCTACAGAGTCTTCAATCTCTTTCATTATAAAGTGGTTGAAACAGTGGATGTGCGGTTTGATGAGACTAACGGTTCAGAAAGAGAGCACCTCCCAAATGTGCTAGATGAAGTTCCATCCAGCGAATCAATCAAGCTAATGGGAACTTGTAAGTGCATCTAGTGCCACCCCTAGTTGGTTTTGGAGTATTGACGACAAACCTAGTTGAGGGACTAATGTGTTTGTGAGAATTGCAGGATAACACAGGTAGAAGTCCCTCATTGATTCGGTTTTCCTAGCAGAGATGACCCCTAAAAATGTATGAAGACATTGATGTCAAAGCTGGTATATGAAGACATTCACATTGAAGACTATGACAAGAGAAGACATCGCATGAAGCCTATGGAGCTCGAAGACTTAGATCTTTCGTAGTTCTTTTTATTCTTTGTTGAGTCATAGGAACCACCGTACTGTCAAGTGCGGTCCAAGAGAACCAGTCAGAATGACTGAAGTGATGCTTAACTAAAACCTATGTCTTCGAGTGAAGACTATGAGAGCGAATCTTGTCCAGAGTCGGACAAGTCAGCTTTGCTTGTAGCCCAAGTAAAGGTGCCGTGTGAGTTTGAAATCTGACCGTTGGAACACGTGTTAGTTCCTTAGTGACCCAGGGTCATTTCGGACAAATCAGGTCGGGTTGCCTAGTGGCTATAAATAGCCCACCCCCTACAACCATAAACGGTTGGCTGCTCAGAGTTAGTGTACGACTTTTGTCGTTTGAGAGCAACCCACCTCGAAGACTTTGAGAGAGAATTCCTTGCGAGGATAAAGCCCTAACCACCCAGAGCCAAAGAGAATTAGGCATCACTTAAGTCTTCTTGTCTGTGTGATCTGAAGACTTATTACACTTGAGGACCGTGAATCCTCCAGCCGGTTAGGCGTCGCGTTCTGAGATCCAAGAGACATTCTGGATCGCCGGTGAACGAAGTCTGTGAAGGTTTGGGAGTCTACCTTGAAGACTTACCAGAGTGATTGGGCGAGGTCTGTGTGACCTTAGCTCAAGGGGAATACGGTGAGGACTGGGTGTCCTGAGCTGCGTGTTCAGGACTGGGTGTCCGGGACTGTGTGTCCTCAGGTTTAAATACCTAGCCGCCCTAACCAGATGTACAGTTGTCACAGCAACTGGAACTGGTCCAACAAATCATTGTCTTCAACGTGTCACTGATTTCATCCTTTCCTTCCCTTTACTTACTGTTGGTCCTTGTGAAGTTATTGCATGATTGCACTATCTTTTATCTTCACTGAGTGACTCCATGTTCTGTTTGGCTTCATAATATCTTCCTACCCGGTCCTTACTACATTGCTGCTATTAGTCATTGTGCTTTCACTCCATTGAATACTTGACTATGGTTTGCCTAGTGTAGTCTACCTTCCGCTGCATGGTAATAGGTTTATTTCTATTGTTTGTCTTCATGACTTCCACGTTTTGAAGACTTTCATAAAAATCGCCTATTCACCCCCCCTCTAGTCGATATAACGCACTTTCAATTGGTATCAGAGCAAGGTACTCCCTTGTTCTGTGTGATTCGGTTTAACCACCTGGAGTTTTAGCTATGTCGACTGCAGGGATAATTAAAGTCTCCGCTGCGTGCCCCGTCTTTGATGGAACTGAATATCCCTACTGGAAGAATAAGATGCGCATGCATCTTGAAGCCATTGACATCGACCTATGGTATGTCGTCAAGAACGGTGTTCCCAAGGCTAGAGAAGGTGTCACTGCTGCTGACGTCAAGAAGTTCGTTCAACTAGACTCTACTGCCAAGAATATCATCTGTGGTCATCTGACCAAAGGACAGTATGGCCGCGTGAGTTCTTTGGAAACATCTAAGCTAGTCTGGGACTGGCTCTCCAAGGTCAACAAAGGCGTCTCAACCCAGAGAGATCAAAGAATCAGTGTCCTTCGCAACCTCTTCAACCGCTTCAAGAGAAATGACAATGAGAATGTCCAGCTCACATTTGATTGACTCACTGACATCACAAATGAGCTTCAAGCCCTTGGCGCTACTGAGATCACCAAGCATGAAGTCGTCAAGACACTACTGAGATCACTTGACAGTTCGTTTGACACCCTAGCCCTGATGATTCAAGAACGTCCTAATTTCAAGACACTCGATCCATCTGACATACTTGAGAGGCTCAACACACATGAGTTTCAACTTTCTGAGAAAAGAGATATCTACGGTCCTAACTATGGGCGAACTCGTGCCTTGAAGGCAAAAGCTGTCTCCTCATCTGAAGAAGAATCTGACAGCAGTTCTGATGATCCTGAAGACATTGGAAGGGAACTTGCTATGCTTGTGAAGAAGTTCCAAAAATTCACCAAGAAGAAAGGTTTCAGAAAGTCTTCACGATCAAGCTCAAGGAATGATGATGCTTCTGCTCATGACTACAAGAAGAAAACATGTCACAAGTGCAAGAAACCTGGCCACTTCATCTCTGAGTGTCCGCAGTGGGACAATGAGAACAAAAAGAAGAAGAAGAGCAAGGAATATGACTCTGATGACAAGAAGAAGAAATACTCAAAGTCTTCTTCCAAGTCTTCTTCAAAGTCTTCATCACACAAGAAGAGCTCATCTGGAAAGGCACGTGCGTTTGTTGGCAAGGAAATGGATTCAAAGGAGGAGTCCGCTTCTGAGGAGGCGGAGGTGGAGTCTGAGGAGGAGTCCGATTCTAGCGTCGCAAGTCCGGCTACAGCATACGTTGCCAAGTCCATCTTCAACCCTGAAGACAATGACCTCATCACCGACACCGATGCAAATGACAAGGACTACTCCGCTCCTACCTACTGCTTCATGGCACGCGGTGCCAAGGTAAACACACGCACTACTCACTATCAAACATCTAGTGACGATGAATCTGATTGTGGTTCAAAACCCAGCTACAAAACACTTGCCAAAATTGTAACTGAACAACAGAAAGCCATGGAACATATTCAAAAACTGTTAGACAAAAGCGATGATCTGTTAGGCGCTGAAATGACTCGATCTAAGTCCTTAATTGAAGACATAAAAAATCTTCATGTTAAGTATGAGGAACTTGAAAGTCGTCATGAAACGCTCTCAACAACTCATGAAAAGCTTTCCTATGATTATCTTCAAAGGAAGCAAGATCTTGAGAAATTGAGAGCGGCTCATGAAGATCTTCAAAAGGAAAACGAGTCACTTCACGCCGAACAGATCAGCTCCACTCAGGAAGGATTTGAACCACCATGTCTTAAATGCATTGAGCGTGATAATGCTACTACTGTTGCTGAATGTTCTACTGCTGCTACTGTTGCAATATCTTCAACTGTTGATGTGGGAACTAACCCCTCTGCTGAGGATTCCACTGCTATTGCTGACGAGAATGGTAGGTTGAAGACATTGCTTGAAACAGGGATGTACAAAAGTCTTAATGGGCATTAGACACTATGTGATGTCCTCAAAAAGCAGATCTTGAACCGAAACCCGAGGAAAGAGGGTGTTGGGTTCGTAAGGAAAATGAATGCTGATGGCTCTTACTGGAAACCTGAGCAGTACCCCAAAACCACATGGGTTGCTACAAAGGAATCTTCAACAGATCTATCCAATCTATTTGGCTTCTCTTGTGCAAACCCCATTATCATTGATGAATCCTTTGATGCAAACTATAAACTGTTTAAGAATCAGAATGGTGAAGTGTTTGCCAGGTACATTGGTACCAACTGCAGGAATGGACCGCCTATGAAGAAGATCTGGGTTCCGAAAAAGTGTCTGGAGAATCTTCGTGTGAATGTCATCATGACACCACACGTGAAGAAGACAAACCTTAGACCACAGGCTTCATACGGTCCAAAGGCATCATACAGACAGAGGACTCACCTGAGTCGCACTAACGCAAATGTTTTGTAGGGAAACCATACTCAGGCCTATGAATATGAGCGCGGTCACACCGCCATGTTCATAAGACCAAGAACTATTCTGCTTATTCTTATGAGTAATATTGTCCGCCTGCAAGACTTTTTGCTAGGGCTCCAAAGCCAAAGTTGTCAGATGCTGCACTTAGTCTTATTGCTTCTAAGCCACCCTTGAAGATGTGGGTGGCTAAGAAAGCTTAACTCTCTTTTGTAGGGAAAGGTCTCCAGCAGAAAACCAAAATCATCTGACGCTATTGCTGGGGACCTTAAACATCTTGTAGGGCACAAGATCAAATGCCCGAATGGTCTTACTATGTACTTCGTTCCTGAATCGCTTGCTACTCTCCCTATTAGTCCTAATCTGGATCTAAGCTTTCATAACCCACTAGTTCGTCAAATGTTTTTGCTTCACAATTCTCTTCGTGAAGCCTATCCCCCTAACTGCACTGTAGGGTACGACACCAGCGTCTTCAGAATGGATTATTGATAGTGGGTGTACCAATCACATGACTAGCAAATGAAGCCTTCTTATGGACTCAACCTTACGTACATCCGACAAGAGTCACATCACATTTGCTGACACTGGTAAAAGTACGGTACTGGGTCTAGGTAGAGTTGCAATCTCAAAGGATCAACACATGGATAAAGTCATGCTTGTTGAATCCCTTGGCTTCAACTTAATGTCTGTCTCAATGCTTTGCGATTTGAACATGATCGTAATATTTGGAAAATACCGCTGCCTTGTACTAATGGAATCTGACAAGTCTCTAGTGTTTGAAGGGTATCGGAAAGATGATTTGTACGTAGTAGATTTGTCGGCAGGACCACAACTTGCCGTATGTCTTCTAGCAAAGGCTTCAGAATGCTGGCTCTGGCATCGGAGGCTAGGGCATGCTGGCATGAGGAACCTGTAAGTGCATCTTGTGCCACCCCTAGTTGGTTTTGGAGTATTGACAACAAACCTAGTTGAGGGACTAATGTGTTTGTGAGAATTGCAGGATAACACAGGTGGAAGTCCCTCATTGATTCGGTTTTCCTACCAGAGATGACCCCTAAAAATGTATGAAGACATTGAAGTCAAAGGTGGTATATGAAGATATTCACATTGAAGACTATGACAAGAGAAGACACCGCATGAAGCCTATGGAGCTCGAAGACTTAGAACTTTCGTAGTTCTTTTTCTTCTGTGTTGAGTCATAGGAACCACCGTACTGTTAAGTGGGGTCCAAGAGAACCAGTCAGAGTGACTGAAGTGATGCTTAAACAAAACCTATGTCTTCGAGTGAAGACTTTGTGAGCGAATCCTGTCCAGAGTCGGACAAGTCAGCTTTGCTTGTAGCCCAAGTAAAGTTGCCGTGTGAGTTTGAAATCTGACCGTTGGAACACGTGTCAGTTCCTTAGTGACCCAGGGTCATTTCGGACAAATCAGGTCGGGTTGCCAAGTGGCTATAAATAGCCCACCCCCTACAAGCATAAATGGTTGGCTGCTCAGATTCAGAGTACGGCTTTTGTCGTTTGAGAGCAACCCACCTCGAAGCCTTTGAGGGAGAATTCCTTGCGAGGATAAAGCCCTAACCACCCAGAGCCAAAGAGAATTAGGCATCACTTAAGTCTTCTTGTCTGTGTGATCTGAAGACTTATTACACTTGAGGACTGTGCATCCTCCAGCCGGTTAGGCGTCGCATTGTGGATTGCCGGTGAACGAAGTCTGTGAAGGTTTGGGAGTCTACCTTGAAGACTTACCAGAGTGATTGGGCGAGGTCTGTGTAACCTTAGCTCAAGGGGAATACGGTGAGGACTGGGTGTCCTGCGCTGCGTGTTCAGGACTGGGTGTCCAGGACTGTGTGTCCTAAGGGGAATACGTACAGTTGTCACAACAACTGGAACTGGTCCAACAAATCATTCTCTTCAACGAGTCACTGGTTTCATCTTCCCTTCCCTTTACTTACTGTTACTCCTTGTGAAGTCATTGTATGTTCGCACTATCTTTTGTCTTCACTGAGTGACTGCGTGTTCTGTGTGGCTTCACAATATCTTCCTACCTGATCCTTACTACATTGCTGCTATTAGTCATTGTGCTTTCACTCTATTGAATGCTTGACTATGGCTTGCCTAGTGTAGTCTACCTTCCGCTGCAGGGTAATAGGTTTATTTCTATCGTTTGTCTTCATAACTTCCAGGTTTTGAAGACTTTCATAAAAATCGCCTATTCACCCCCCCTCTAGTCGATATAACGCACTTTCAGAACCTCCACACCCTTGCAAAGAAGAAGCATGTCATAGGCATTGAGGGCGTCAAGTTCAAGAAAGATCACTTATGCGGTGCCTGTGAAGCAGGGAAGATGACGAGGGCCAAACATCCCTCGAAGACAATCATGAAAACCACTCGACCCTTCGAACTACTCCACATGGATCTTTTCAGTCCCACTCATTACTCAACTCTTACTACTACTGCTTGTCTCTATGGCTTTGTCATTGTTGATGATTATTCTAGATATACTTGGGTGCACATAATCCTCTACAAGACTGAAGTGCAGGATGTCTTCAGACGCTTCGCCAATCGAGCAATGAACAACTATGGCGCCAAGATAAAGCACATCAGAAGTGACAATGGCACTGAATTCAAGAACACTAGCCTTGATACATATCTTGATACCTTGGGCATCGCACATGAATTCTCAGCCCCGTACACGCCACAGCAGAATGGCGTCGTCGAACGCAAGAACAGAACACTCATTGAGATGGCCCGAACGATGCTTGATGAATACAAGACTCCAAGAAAATTCTGGCCTGAAGCCATTGATACTGCATGCCATACAATCAATCATGTTTATCTTCACAAGCTTCTGAACAAGACATCTTATGAGCTCCTTACTGGCAAGAAGCTAAATGTCAGTTACTTCAGAGTATTTGGCGCCAGGTGCTGGATCAAGGATCCACATCACACTTCAAAATTTGCACCAAAAGCACATGAGGGTTTTATGCTTGGATATGGAAAGGATTCGCACTCCTACAGAGTCTTCAATCTCTTTCATTATAAAGTGGTTGAAACAGTGGATGTGCGGTTTGATGAGACTAATGTTTCACAAAGAGTGCACCTCCCAAATGTGCAAGATGAAGTTCCATCCAGGGAATCAATCAAACTTATGGGAACCAGAGAAATCATACCCTCTGAAGCTCAACCCGACGAGGAACTTATCATCTCCGCACCTGATCAACCTGAAGACAATGCTCAGCCTGAAGACAATTCCACTAACAATGACAATGATCAGCAAAAGCAAAACCTTCGCCCTGTACATCCTCGTGTTGCCAATGAAGTGCATATTGAGAGAATAATTGACAGCATCAATGCACCCGGTCCGCTCACTCGATCAAGGGCAACTCAGCTGGCAAATTTTTGTGGGCACTTCGCATTCGTCTCAATAAAAGAACCCAAGAAAGTTGAAGAAGCCTTCATGGAACCTGAATGGATTCAAGCTATGCAAGAAGAGCTTCAATAGTTTGAGCTGAATAATGTATGGGAACTGGTTAAGCGCCCTGATCCTCAGAAGCACAACATAATAGGCACCAAATGGATATACCGCAACAAGCAAGATGAGCATGGTCAAGTTGTCAGAAACAAAGCTCGTTTTGTTGCTCAAGGATATACTCAAGTGGAAGGCATTGACTTCGATGAAACATTTGCTCTTGTGGCTAGACTTGAAGCCATACGCATACTGCTGGCCTATGCCAATCATCACAACATACTTCTATATCAAATGGATGTGAAGAGCGCCTTTCTCAATGGCAAGATTGAAGAAGAAGTGTATGTTGCACAACCACCTGGCTTTGAAGATCCAAAACATCCTGACATGGTATACAAGCTCAACAAGGGCACTGTATGGCCTCAAACAAGCCCCTCGGGCCTGGTATGACACACTCAAATACTTCCTGAAGAGCAAAGGCTTCATACCTGGTTCCCTAGACCCCACTCTCTTCACGAAGACATATGATGGTGAACTGTTTGTGTGCCAAATATATGTGGATGACATTATCTTCGACTGCACCAATCAGAAGTACAGTGAAGAGTTTGGATATATGATGCAAGAGCAATATCAGATGTCCATGATGGGAGAGCTGAAGTTCTTCCTCGGTCTCCAAATACGACAGCAACGCAACGGCATCTTCATATCTCAAGAGAAGTAACTCAAAGATTGCCTGAAGAAGTTCGGTATGCAAGACTGCAAAGGCTTCACGGCGCAAATGCCAGCCAAACATCATCTGGGTCCCGACGACAATGGTAAAGAGTTCGATCAAAAGGTATACCGCTCCATGATTGGTTCTTTGCTTTATCTATGTGCATCTAGGCCAGATATTATGCTTAGTGTTTGCATGTGTGCTCGATTCCAAGCGGCACCAAAGGAGTCGCATCACTTAGCTGTGAAGCGAATTCTTTGATATTTGGCTCATACCCCAACTCTAGGATTATGGTATCCAAAGGGCTCAGAGTTTGATTTGGTTGGATTCTCGGATGCTGATTATGCTGGTGACAAAGTGGATCGCAAATCTACATCAGGCACATGTCACTTTCTGGGACGATCACTTGTATGTTGGTCTTCAAAGAAGCAGAACTGTGTATCTCTCTCCACCGCTGAATCTGAATACATTGCTGCTGGATCTTGTTGTGCTCAGGTTCTGTGGATGAAGCAAACACTCAAGGACTATGGCATTCATCTGAAGCAAGTGCCACTTTACTGCGACAACGAAAGCGCCATCAAGATTGCCAACAACCATGTTCAGCACTCGAAGACAAAGCACATTGAAATTCGTAATCACTTTCTCAGAGATCATGTTGTGAAGGAAGATATTGATATCATACATGTCAACACTGAAGAGCAATTGGCAGATATCTTCACCAAGCCCTTGGATGAGAAGAGATTTTGCAAGTTACGGTGTGAGCTAAATATCCTGGAATCCACAAATGTCCTGTGATCAGGCGCACATCCTAACACTTATGCATATTGATGACTTAGATGTGCAACACACGAAGTAAAGTATATCTTCAATCAATGAAGACATACATTCTAAGTGTGAATACATTAATGTGGAATTTGACTTCGGAGCGCCATGATAATTGTGCGCCGTGTCTGGGTCTAATACTTCCTATACGGTGGGTAACGCCACCACCAAAATGTTCTGTTTGAAGTGTTTCACTCATGGTGTTACATTTGCTATGTCTTCACATTTGGTTTGGCTTCAATTTCAACATGTCTTCATGATTATCTTCACTATGTTGATTATATATATATATATACACTAGTGTTCTGTCCTCTACAGCATTCACTTATAGCTATGTCTTCTCGTTGAATCTTTTGAACTAAGTGAATGTGATCGGACCCTAACCTCTCTATGCTTTCTATCTCAAACTCTATCTCTCCAAATCATATGCATTCTATTGAAACTGTCGAATGTCTTCTCTGCGTCCTTGTCAGCAGAAGATACAGAGACAACCATTAAGTCTGTTTTCAATGCTCATTCCTTCACCTGAAACCCGGAGAAGTGGGAATGACCACCCAACAATCCAGGCGTGCGTGGGACGTGGAACAACCCCCGATATGCTGCATGATGGCCACGTGTTCCTCAGATGTCAATCGCCAGGGGCACCTGTGTAATAACGCAGTGCCGCCCCTGTACCTATAAATACACACCTCACAACAGTCATTATCTCTTATTCCACTCTCGCACGAACCCTAGCGCCACCGCTAGCCCTCGACGACGCCGGCGACGAAGCGCTTCGCTGCCGCAACCTCTCTGACGCCGTCTTCACGCCGACCGCGGACATCGTCTTCTCCGCCGTCGCCGTAGGTGTCCTCCGTCGCCAAGTTAGGGCACGGACGATCGAACTGCTCGGCCTCCTCTTCCACTCCGTCTAGCATTTCTTCGTGTGGTAAATAAAACCTCCTTTTTACGGCCCCTTTGATCCTATATCTTTATCACTTTCTACCATAAGCAGTTTCTATTCACACAAGTTGGATCTCTTTCATACTGCATCTCATAACATGCCTAGTATATTCACTTATGCTTCACAAAGTAGTTAGATTCCTCACTTGTACTGATCCATGGATTCATACAAATCTGGAACCAACTCCTTATCTATGAGTGAATGTCTTCGCACAATGAGGTCAATGTCTTCTAAACTGATTTATCTTCAAAATCTTCTGAGAATGCATATGACCTCTTCACATTCCCTCGCACCTTAATGCTGTCACAGGTACATGTCCGTGGGAGAATCCCTTGGTTCTCATAGTCTGCATTCATTTGCAGAATTCTTACAGTATCACATAAATTCTCCCGAAGCCAGTTCCTGTTTGTCCAGCAAGCGAAAACCTTTGAAGCCTTTGAATGTGTTGAAGCCTTTCAGTTTAAAGTTCATGGCTTCAGAAAAATCAGCAAGGAAGGGTGGCAGAAAGCGTCAAGGAGAAACATCAAGAGATCTGCCCGATGACCTCTCAGAGCTGTACAAGACAGATCCTGAAGAGGATTACAATCAGCGCAAGACGCGAATCCAATGGATTCGACGCTATTGGACAGAACAGTGGTTCAAGTACAGATTTGTGACCAAGGAATATGCTGAAAAGAATGCCATCAAGCGACCATGGGAAGACATCCTCTACAAAAATCTTCAACCCAGGACCAGAGATGAAGCCATTCAACAAGGCTTCTATCCCTGCATGGTTCGTGGACCACAGCCTGCGGATGCTGACCCATTGTCCCTGCTATGGTGTCGTGACGACAATCTGTTTAAGCGCAACTTCCAGTTTGCCCAGAACTCAGCAAAGCAGAACAAGAAGACTTTGGGTTTAGATTTCAACCCTGGTCCCTCTGCTCCCCGTGCCGATGGAACTCGCGAAGCTGAACCCAATCTTCTTGGGCCCTTCTACAATCTTGAAGGTCTCATCACTCACATCGTGGTTCAAGGGACAGCCGTGAATGAGCCTGCAGATGATGCTAAATCAGATGAAGCGCCTGCAGCGCCGAAGCCAAAGAAGCTGAAGCAGCCAAAAGCTTCAAAGCCGGCCTCTGCACCAAAAATCTCACGGGCGAAGCCACTGGCAACTGCACCTCCTAAAGACAGTGTGCAGTCTAAAGATTTGTCACGCATCTCCAAGCCCTAGAAGGTCAAGATGCCTCTGCCACACACCGGCCACGAGCTGACAGCTGCTGCCATTCTGCGCAATGACGCCATTGATCTGTCAAGTGATGAAGATCTTGCAGATGACGCTCTTGAGCAACTCATCAAGAGCAAAGAAGAAGCAGAAATCTTCAATGATCTGCCTCTCTTTGACGTGACAATCATCCACAACTTCATTAATGAGTGGTTTGACACGCCAAACATCAGCTTCGAAGATCTGCAGCTACCCATTGGCCTCAGTGTCGCCTTCCATGGCGCCATTGCTTCAGAGGTAGCTCTCGCTCAGCGCATCGTCGAACTGAAGCAAAAGATTGACTATGAAAAGGCTCAGTTCAAGAAGCATATGGCCAAGCTCAGCGTGCAAGAGGTGAAAAACTTCAAGATTATGCTGCACGAGCTCAAAGAAGCCTTTCTCAAGAAACGCAGAGAAGCTCAGGGTTCTCGGGAGCGCATGAAGAGCCTGGTTGACAAATGTGTGCAAGGCTACAATGAAGCTGAGAAGCGCAAGGCCCTTGGGCATCCGGGCATTGATCCCAGGATGGCTGCTAAGCAGAAGAAGAAGCCCATTGTGACCGAACCTCTCGCACCAAGGCAGGAAGCAGATCCCATTGTCTTCCCAACTAGAATGACTGGCTCGAAGCCAAAAGCCCGGTCAACCGCTTCAGAGCTAAAGAAGACGAGGACTGCTGAGGCTGAAGCCAGGAAAAGGAAACATCCTGAAGCCTCTCCTACTGCCCCCTCCAAGAAGAAGAGGAAGACCAAGAAAGAATGGGCTGCTCCCACAGAGGCTTTGATTGTTGAACCCATTTCCATGGTTCGTCCTGACGCTGAACGCAAACTGACAATCCATGAGCCTGCTTTCACAGAGGCTCATGAAGCTGAAGACTCACCAGCAGCTGATTCCATCGCTGCTGAAGACATTGGTCACCATGACCATGAAGAAGATGGTGCAGTCCTTCCTCAGCTCGAGCACAACGAACTCATCAGCATTGGTCATCCTCTAACGCCAATCGCTCAGGATGCTTCATGGGCTGATCGCCCACAAGAGGAAGAAGACTTTGAGGCCCAGCCAACTCTAACTACACAGGCGTCGCCTGCATTGCGCAGGCTTTGCAAAGGACCAAGGCCTCCAGTCTTTGCGTCTGAAGCTGAAACTGCTAAAGACATTCCGGCTGCATCAGTCGATGAAGGAGAAGTCCCACAAACTGCTACTCCCCTGTCCCACCAAGAAGCGGTTCTCGAGGAGAACGTAATTGTGACCGATCCTCCAGCTCGTCAAGTGGAGGTTGAAAATCTTGAGGCTGCCACCACCAACACCACTGAAGCCACTGACGCTGTCATGGCTGAAGCTAATGTGGAGCCCTCACCACCAAAAACACCAAAAGTCAGCGAAGCCACTGATCCCACTGCTTCTGTTCCCGCGCCTGCTGCCGGTCCTCAGTTCGACTATCATGTTGAGCACAGGCCTCAGGTACAGAAGCCAATCCCAAGATTGCCCAGGTTCCCAGGTCCTGCATCAGCACCTGGATCCTTCAATATCAATGGCTTCAGAGCATACAACACATTCTTCAATAGCTCCAGGAACCCCTACTCAAGGGAAAGAATATCATCTGATCGGTTCTGGAGCTATCCGCGGCGAAGCTATTACTCCTACATTCTTTACAATCAAGGTCGCATCTTCCCACACAAGCATCTTGACATTGAAGCAATAGCTGGTCTGCCCTGTCTGGAAGAAGCTCTGGATTGCTTCAAGGAGGTTGGATTGCTGCCGTTCGTCACTGACCAAGAGCATTGGAATGAAGAGTTGCTGCTCCAATTCTATGCCACACTTCACATCCGCGGGTATAACAGAGATCTGAAGACTTGGGTCCTGGAGTGGATGACAGGAAACGTTCATCATGAAGCCAAAGCCTTTGACATCATTGAGCTCACTGGTCTACCCACTCCCGGCGATCTCTACGAATCCGGCTATCAACTTCACAGTGAAGCTGTGGAGAGAATCTTTCACAAGCCTGGACCTAACATGAGTCAGATGCTCAGTATGATGAAGCCATTACCCCAAGATGCTGCATACCCCAAAGAGTTCTTTGTTGAAAACCTAGAGTATCTGCCAAGGACTATTTATCACATCATAAGGCGAACTCTCTGGCCCATCAAAGGGCACTCTCCACATGCCAAGCTGGAAGGTGCAATGAAGACTTTGGTCTTCTATATTCTTCATGGAAAATGCTTCAATGCACATGACTTCTTCATTCGCCAACTTGCTGCATCAGGCTCTGATCTGTTTGGCTTGAAGTTCTACGCCCCATGGGTAATGTGGCTGATCAAACTTCACTCCGCTATCTCATATCAGCCATCTGCTCGCAATCATCGAATTTTTCTGCCTGATGTGGATATGTCTATTGAAGCCATCTATCCTGAGCCTTCCAAGGAACCTCCAAGTCCTCAGAATGCAGAGCATCAAAGTTTTTCTCAGAACATTGAAGGAGTTGAAGCAGTCACTCGTGTGTATCCTTTGGCTGGCACTACACATGCACCACATCCTGCTCTCACTGAAGCCACTGACAGTACAACTGCCCCACGACCCAAGAAGCGCACCCGTGTTCTCAATGACCGAGACCTTCTTGTGGCTCTTCATCAGAAACAGGATAGGCATCATGACCGGCTGAAGCGTCAAATGCAAAGCCTCTTGGTGGATGTTAATCGCATTCGCAATCTTGCCACCAAGAATGCCTTTGTTGCCCAGGAAACCTCTCGACGCACATGGAAAGGGCTGACGCTGATGTGTTCTGAAGATGATCTTCAAGAGGATGGCTTCTCTGAGCGCTTCAAGTTTGACTCCACACCCTCTCGAAGGGCAGTGCTGTGACGAACTCCATCTCTTGAAGACTCTGAGTTCTCTTCCTCTGCTGCAACTGTGAATGCCAGAGTGATCGAGGATGAAGACGATGCTACTTCACCCCCACCTCCCTCAGCACACTTTGACACTGCTCCAAGCTCTTCTGCACCGCCGAACACCACCGCCGACCCTGCTGCTTCACCTACTCTTCATGGGAACGAGTAGATGCTCTATGTATTCAAACCTTTTTGGTCCTTACTGACAAAAAGGGGAGAAGCATATGAGTTTGATAATCTTCAAGCGGGTCCATATGGGCGGGTGCTTCATATTTTTGCTTCGTGTTTACAACTCTCCTTTTGATACATTTGGTTCTTTGAGTTGTAACACTTAAACATGATGGTCGTCTGCTACTTATTTGCCATTTTGTGATGCGATGATAAATTCCGCATGTGCGACAATAAATTCCGCACTTAGATCATTTTGCAAACGTCCATTTTCCGTTATGCATGTCATTATCTTCACATACCTTCACATGCATAGTGGATTGTCATCATAAGTTGAAGAGGATCTCCACAAGCACAACCTGCCATGTGCATTTGCATTCCAAAAGCAAATTACTTATATGCACATCTTCACGGGGAGCCCTTGCACCTTATGAAGACAATTCCTTATCCTTTACAATTTCACATATTATATTCCCCGTTGAAAACTTCAACTAGTTTGTCATCAATCACCAAAAAGGGGGAGATTGTAAGTGCATCTAGTGCCACCCCTAGTTGGTTTTGGAGTATTGACGACAAACCTGGTTGAGGGACTAATGTGTTTGTGAGAATTGTAGGATAACACAGGTAGAAGTCCCTCATTGATTCGGTTTTCCTACCAGAGATGACCCCTAAAAATGTATGAAGACATTGATGTCAAAGGTGGTATATGAAGACATTCACATTGAAGACTATGACAAGAGAAGACATCGCATGAAGCCTATGGAGCTCGAAGACTTAGATCTTTCGTAGTTCTTTTTATTCTTTGTTGAGTCATAGGAACCACCATACTGTCAAGTGGGGTCCAAGAGAACCAGTCAGAATGACTGAAGTGATGCTTAACTAAAACCTATGACTTCTATTGGAGACTATGAGAGCGAATGTTGTCTAGAGTCGGACAAGTCAGCTTTGCTTGTAGCCCAAGTAAAGTTGCCGTGTGAGTTTGAAATCTGACTGTAGGAACACGTGTCAGTTCCTTAGTGACCCAGGGTCATTTCAGACAAATCAGGTCGGGTTGCCTACTGGCTATAAATAGCCCACCCCCTACAACCATAAACGGTTGGCTGCTCAGAGTTAGTGTACGGCTTTTGTCGTTTGAGAGCAACCCACCTCGAAGCCTTTGAGAGAGAATTCCTTCCGAGGATAAAGCCCTAACCACCCAGAGCCAAAGAGAATTAGGCATCACTTAAGTCTTCTTGTCTGTGTGATCTGAAGACTTATTACACTTGAGGACCGTGAATCCTCCAGCCGGTTAGGCGTCGCATTCTGAGCATCCAAGAGACATTGTGGATCGCCGGTGAACAAAGTCTGTGAAGGTTTGCGAGTCTACCTTGAAGACTTACCAGAGTGATTGGGCGAGGTCTGTGTGACCTTAGCTCAAGGGGAATACGGTGAGGACTGGGTGTCCTGAGCTGCGTGTTCAGGACTGGGTGTCCGGGACTGTGTGTCCTCAGGTTTAAATACCTAGCCGCCCTAACCAGATGTACAGTTGTCACATCAACTGGAACTGGTCCAACAAATCATTGTCTTCAACGTGTCACTGGTTTCATCCTTTCCTTCCCTTTACTTACTGTTGGTACTTGTGAAGTTATTGTATGATTGCACTATCTTTTATCTTCACTGAGTGACTGCATGTTCTGTTTGGCTTCATAATATCTTCCTACCCGATCCTTACTACATTGCTGCTATTAGTCATTGTGCTTTCACTCCATTGAATACTTGACTATGGTTTGCCTAGTGTAGTCTACCTTCCGCTGCATGGTAATAGGTTTATTTCTACCATTTGTCTTCATAACTTCCACGTTTTGAAGACTTTCATAAAAATTGCCTATTCACCCCCCTCTAGTCGATATAACGCACTTTCAGAACTGGAGAAATCATACCCTCTAAAGCTCAACCTGAAGAGGAACTTATCATCTCCGCACCTGATCAACCTGAAGACAATGCTCAGCCTGAAGACAATCCCACTAACAATGACAATGATCAGCAAGAGCAAAACCTTCGCCCTGTACATCCTCGTGTTGCCAATGAAGTGCAGATTGAGAGAATAATTGATAGCATCAATGCCCCTGGTCCGCTCACTCGTTCAAGGGCAACTCAGCTAGCAAATTTCTGTGGGCACTTCGCATTCGTCTCAATAATAGAACCCAAGAAAGTTGAAGAATCCTTCATGGAACCTGAATGGATTCAAGCTATGCAAGAAGAGCTTCAACAATTTGAGGTGAATAATGTATGGGAACTGGTTAAGCGTCCTGATCCTCGGAAGCACAACATAATAGGCACCAAATGGATATACCGCAACAAGCAAGATGAGCATGGTCAAGTTGTCAGAAACAAAGCTCGTCTCGTTGCTCAAGGATATACTCAAGTGGAAGGTGTTGACTTCGATGAAACGTTTTCTCCTGTGGCTAGACTGGAAGCCATACGCATACTGCTAGCCTATGCAAATCATCATAACATACTTCTATCTCAAATGGATGTGAAGAGCGCCTTTCTCAATGGCAAGATTGAAGAAGAAGTGTATGTTGCACAACCGCGTGGCTTTGAAGATCCAAAACATCCTGACATGGTATACAAGCTCAACAAGGCACTGTATGGCCTCAAACAAGCCCCTCGGGCTTGGTATGACACACTCAAATACTTCCTGAAGAGCAAAGGCTTCATACCTGGTTCCCTCGACCCCACTCTCTTCACGAAGACATATGATGGTGAACTGTTTGTGTGCCAAATATATGTGGATGACATCATCTTCGGCTGCACCAATCAGAAGTATAGTAAAGAGTTTGGATATATGATGCAAGAGCAATATCATATGTCCATGATGGGAGAGCTGAAGTTCTTCTTCGGTCTTCAAATATGACAGCAATGCAATGGCATCTTCGTATCTCAAGAGAAGTATCTCAAAGATTGCCTGAAGAAGTTCGGTATGCAAGACTGCAAAGGCCTCATGACGCCAATGCCAGCCAAACATCATCTGGGTCCCGACGACAATGGTAAAGAGTTCGATCAAAAGGTATACCGCTCCATGATTGGTTCTTTTCTTTATCTATGTGCATCTAGGCCAGATATTATGCTTAGTGTTTGCATGTGTGCTCGATTCCAAGCGGCACCAAAGGAGTCGCATCACTTAGCTGTGAAGCGAATTCTTCGATATTTGGCTCACACCCCAACTCTAGGATTATAGTATCCAAAGGGCTCAGAGTTTGATCTGGTTGGATTCTCGGATGCTGATTATGCTGGTGATAAAGTGGATCACAAGTCTACATAAGCACATGTCACTTTCTCGGACGATCACTTGTATGTTGGTCATCAAAGAAGCAGAACTGTGTATCTCTCTCCACTACTGAATCTGAATACATTGCTGCTGGATCTTGCTACGCTCAGCTTTTGTGGATGAAGCAAACACTCAAGGACTATGGCATTCATCTGAAGCAAGTGCCACTCTACTGCGACAACGAAAGCGCCATCAAGATTGCCAACAACCCAGTTCAGCATTCAAAGACAAAGCACATTGAAATTCGTCATCACTTTCTCAGAGACCATGTTGTGAAGGAAGATATTGATATCATACACGTCAACACTGAAGAGCAATTGGCAGATATCTTCACCAAGCCCTTGGATGAGAAGAGATTTTGCAAGTTACGGTGTGAGCTAAATATCCTGGAATCCTCAAATGTCCTGTGATCAGGCACACATCCTAACACTTATGCATATTGATGACTTAGATGTGCAACACACGAAGTAAAGTATATCTTCAATCAATGAAGACATACATTCTAAGTGTGAATACATTAATGTGGAATTTGACTTCGGAACGCCACGATAATTGTGCGCCGTGTCTAGGTCTAATACTTCCTATACGGTGGGTAACGCCACCACCAAAGGTTCTGTTCGAAGTGTTTCACTTATGGCGTTACAGTTGCTATGTCTTCACATTTGGTTTGGCTTAAATTTCAACATGTCTTCATGATTATCTTCTCTATGTTGAATATATATATACTAGTGTTCTGTCCTCTACAGCATTCACTTATAGCTATGTCTTCATGTTGAGTCTTTTGAACTAAGTGAATGTGATCGGACCCTAACCTCTCTATGCTTTCTATCTCAAACTCCATCTCTCCAAGTCATATGCATTCTATTGAAACTGTCGAATGTCTTCTCTACGTCCTTGTCAGCAGAAGATACAGAGACAAACATTAAGTCCGTTTTCAATGCTCATTCCTTCACCTGAAACCCGGAGAAGTGGGAACGACCACCCGACAATCCAGGCATGCGTGGGACGTGGAACAACCTCCAACATGCTGCATGATTGCCACGTGTTCCTCAGATGTGAATCGCCAGGGGCACCTGTGTAATAACACTGAGCCGCCCCTGTCCCTATAAATACACGCCTCACCACAGTCATTATCTCTTCTTCCACACTCACACGAACCCTAGCGCCACCACTAACTCTCCACGATGCCGGCGACGAAGCGCTTCGCTGCCGCAACCTCACTGACGCCGTCCTCACGCCGACCGCGGACATCGTCCTCCGCCGTCGCCGTAGGTGTCCTATGTTGCCAAGTTAGGGCACGGACGATCGAACTGCTCGGCCTCCTCTTCCACTCCATCTAGCAGTTCTTCGTGTGGTAAATAAAACTTCCTTTTTACAGCCCCTTTGATCCTATAGCTTCGTCACTTTCTACCACAAGCAGTTTCTGTTCACACAAGTTGGATCTCTTACATACTGCATCTCATAATATGCCTAGTATATTCACTTGTACTTCACAAAGTAGTTAGATTCCTCACTTGTACTGATCCATGGATTCGTACAAATCTGGAACCAACTCCTTATCTATGAGTGAATGCCTTTGCACGATGAGGTCAATGTCTTCTAAACTGATTTATCTTCAAAATCTTCTGAGAATGCATATGACCTCTTCCCGTTCCCTCGCACCTTAATGCTGTCACAGGTACATGTCTGTGGGAGAATCCCTTGGTTCTCATAGTCTGCATTCATTTGCAGAATTCTTACAACATCATATAAATTCTCCCGAAGCCAGTTCCTGTTTGTCCAGCAAACGAAAACCCTTGAAGCCTTTGAACGTATTGAAGCCTTTCAGGTTAAAATTCATGGCTTCAGAGAAAGCTGCAAGGAAGGGAGGTAGACAGCGTCGTGGCAGAACATCAAGAGATCTGCCTGATGACCTCTCAGAACTTTACAAGACAGATCCTGAAGAGGATTATAATCAGCGCAAGACCCGAATCCAGTGGATTCAAAGATATTGGGCAGAACAATGGTTCAAATACCGGTTTGTGACCCAAGAATATGCTGAGAAAAATGCCATCAAGCGACCGTGGGGAGACATCCTATACAAGAATCTTCAACCCAGGTCCAGAGAAGAAGCCCTTGAACAAGGCTTCTATCCCTGCATGGTCCACGGGCCACAGCCTGTAGATGCACACCCATCGTCGCTACTATGGTGCCGTGACGACAATCTGTTCAAGCGCAACTTCCAGTTTGCCAAGAACTCAGCGAAGCAGAACAAAAAGTCTTTGGGATTAGACTTCAACCCTGGTCCCTCTGCTCCCCGTGCCGATGGAACTGGCGAAGCTGAACCCAATCTTCTTGGGCCCTTCTACAACCTTGAAGGTCTCATCACCCATATAGTGGTTCAAGGGACTGCCGTAAATGAGCCTACAAAAGACACTGACTCAGATGAAGCGCCTGCAACGCCGAAGCCAAAGAAACTGAAGCAACCAAAAGCTTCCAAGCCTGCCTATGCACCAAAAGTCTCACGAGCAAAGCCATTGGCAACTGCACCTCCTGAAGACAGTGTGCAGTCTGAAGATTTGTCACGCATCTCCAAGCCCCAGAAGGTCAAGATGCCTCTACCACACACCGGCCAAGAGCTGATAGCTGCTGCCATTCTGCGCAACGATGCCATTGATCTGTCCAGTGATGAAGATCTTGCAGATGACGCTCTTGAGCAACTCATCATGAGCAAAGAAGAAGCAGAAATCTTCAATGATCTGCCTCTCTTTGACGTGACAATCATACACAACTTCACTAATGAGTAGTTTGACACACCAAACATCAGCTTCGAAGATCTGCAACTACCCATTGGCCTCAGTGTCGCCTTCCATGGCGCCATTGCTTCAGAGCTAGCTCTCACTCAGCGTATCATCGAACTGAAGCAAAAGATTGACTATTAAAAGGCCCAGTTCAAGAAGCATATGGCCAAGCTCAGCGTGCAAGAGGTGAAAAACTTCAAGATTATGCTGCACGAGCTCAAAGAAGCCTTTCTCAAGAAACACGCAGAAGCTTAGGGTTCTCAGGAGCGCATGAAGAGCCTGGCTGACAAGTGTGTGCAAGGCTACAATGAGGCTGAGAAGCGCAAGGCCCTTGGGCGTCCGGCCATTGATCCCAGGATGGCTGCTAAGCAGAAGAAGAAGCCCATTGTGGCCGAACCCAACGCACCAAGGCAGGAAGCAGATCCCATTGTCTTCCCAACTAGCATGACTGGCTCGAAGCCAAAGGCCCGGTCAACTGCTTCAAAGCTGAAGAAGACGAGGACCGCTGAGGCTGAAGCCAGGAAGAGGAAACATCCTGAAGCCTATGCTATTGCCCCCTCCAAGAAGAAGAGGAAGACCAAGAAGGAATAGGCTACTCCCACAGAGCCCTTGATTGTTGAACCAATCTCCATGGTTCACCTTGACGCTGAACCGCAAGAACGTCAACTGACTGTCCATGAGCCTGCTATCACAGAGGCTCATGAAGCTGAAGACTTTCCAGCAGCTGATCCCGTCACTGCTGAAGACATTGGTCACCATGACCATGTTGAAGATGATGCAGGCCTTCCTCAGCTCGAGCACCAACAGGTATCATCGCCTGTGCTAACGCACAGCGAACTCATCAGCATTGGTCGTCCTCTGACGCCAATTGCTCAGGATGCTTCATGGGCTAATCGCCCACAAGAGGAAGAAGACTTTGAGGCCCACCCAACTCCAACTCCACAGGCGTCGCCAGCGTTGCGCAGGATTCGCAAAGACCAAGGCCTCCAGTCTCTGAGTCTGAAGCTAAAGCTGCTAAAGACATTCCGGCTGCATCAGCCGATGAAGAAGAAGCCCCACAAGCTGCTACTCCCCTGTCCCACCAAGAAGCTGTTCTTGAGGAGAACGTGACTGTGACCGACCCTCCAGCTCGTCAAGTGGAGGTTGAAAATCTTGAGGCTGCCACCACCAACACCAATGAAGCCACTAACGCTGTCATGGCTGAAGCTAATGTGGAGCCTTCACCAACCCAAGCACCAGAAGTCAGCAAAGCCACTAATCCCACTTCTTCTATTCCTGCGCCTGCTGTTGGTCCTCAGTTCGACTATCATGTTGAGCACAGGCCTCAGGTACAGAAGCCAATCCCAAGACTGCCCAGGTTTCCAGGTCCTGCATCAGCACCTGGATCCTTCAATGTCAATGGCTTCAGAGCAGACAACACATTCTTCAATAGCTCTAGGAACCCCTACTCAAGGGAAAGAATATCATCTGATCGGTTCTGGAGCTATCAGCAACAAAGCTATTACTCCTGCATTCTATACAATCAAGGTCGCATCTTCCCACACAAGTGTCTTGACATTGAAGCAATAGCTGGTCTGCCTTGTCTGGAAGAAGCTCTGGATTGCTTCAAAGAGGTTGGATTGCTGCCGTTCGTCACCGATCAAGAGCATTGGAATGAAGAGTTGCTGCTCCAATTCTATGCCACACTTCACATCCGCAGGTACAACAGAGATCCAAAGACTTGGGTCCTGGAGTGGATGACAGGAAACGTTCATCATGAAGCCAAAGCCTTTGACATCATTGAGCTCACTGGTCTACCCACTCCTCGCGATCTCTATGAACCTGGCTGTCAACTTCACAGTGAACCTATGGAGAGCATCTTTCAGAAGCCTGAACCTAACATGAGTCAGATGCTCAGTATGATGAAGCCATTGCCCCAAGATGCTGCATATCCCAAAGAGTTCTTTGTTGAAGACCTAGAGTATCTGCCAAGGACTATTTATCACATCATAAGGCAAAATCTCTGGCCCATCAAAGGACACTCTCCACATGCCAAGCTGGAAGGTGCAATGAAGACTTTGGTCTTCTATATTCTTCATGGCAAATGCTTCAATGCACATGACTTCTTCATTTGCCAACTTGCTGCATCAGGCTCTGATCTTTTTGGCTTGAAGTTCTACGCCCCATGGGTAATGCGGCTGATCAAACTTCACCCCGCTATCTCATATCAGCCATCTGCTCGCAATCATCGGATTTTTCTGCCTGATGTGGATATGTCTATTGAAGCCATCTATCCTGAGCCTGCCAAGGAACTTGTAAGTCTTCAGAATGTGGAGCATCAAAGTTTTTCTCAGAACATTGAAGGAGTTGAAGCAGTCACTAGTGTGTATCCTTTGGCTGGAACTACACGTGCACCACATCCTGCTCTTACTGAAGCCACCGACAACACAACTGCCCAACGACCCAAGAAGCGCACTCGTGTTCTTCATGACCGAGAGCTTCTGGTGGCTCTTCATCAAAAACAGGATAGGCATCATGACTAGCTGAAGCGTCAAATGCAAAGCCTCTTGGTGGATGTCAACCGCATTCGCAATCTTGCCACCAAGAATGCTTTTGTTGCCCATGAAACCTCTTGACGCACATGGAAGGGGCTGACGCTGATGTGCTCTGAAGATGATCTTCAAGAGGATGGCTTCTCTGAACGCTTCAAGTTTGACTCCACACCTCCTCAAAGGGCAGTGCTGCGACGCACTCCATCTCTTGAAGACTCTGAATTCTCTTCCTCTGCTGCAACTGTGAATGCCAGAGTGATCGAGGATGAAGACGATGCCACTTCACCACCACCTTCTTCAGCATGCTTCGACACTGCTCCCAGTTCTTCTGCACCGCCGAACACCACCGACGACCCTGCTGCTTCACCTACTCTTCATAGGAACGAGTAGATGCTCTATGTCTTCAAACCTTTTTGGTCCTTACTGACAAAAGGGGGAGAAGCATATGAGTTTGATAGTCTTCAAGTGGGTCCATATGGGCGGGTGCTTTATATTTTGCTTCGTGTTTACAACTCTAGTTTTGATACATTTGGTTCTTTGAGTTGTAACACTTAAACTCAATGGTCGTCTGCTACTTATTTGCCACTTTGTGATGCGATGATAAATTCCGCATGTGCGACGATAAATTCCGCACTTAGATCATTTCGCACACGTCCATTTTCCATTATGCATGTCATTATCTTCACATACCTTCACATGCATAATGAATTGTCATCATAAGTTGAAGAGGATCTCCACAAGTACAACCTGCCATGTACATTTGCATTCCAAAAGAAAGTTACTTATATGCACATCTTCAGGGGGAGCCCTTGCAACTTATGAAGACAATTCCTTATCCTTTACAGTTTCACATATTATATTCCCTGTTGAAAACTTCAACTAGTTTGTCATCAATCACCAAAAAGGGGGAGATTGTAAGTGCATATAGTGCCACCCCTAGTTGGTTTTGGAGTATTGACGACAAACCTAGTTGAGGGACTAATGTGTTTGTGAGAATTGCAGGATAACACAGGTAGAAGTCCCTCATTGATTCGGTTTTCCTACCAGAGATGACCCCTAAAATTGTATGAAGGCATTGATGTCAAAGGTGGTATGTGAAGATACTCACATTGAAGACTATGACAAGAGAAGACATCGCATGAAGCCTATGGAGCTCGAAGACTTAGATCTTTCGTAGTTCTTTTTCTTCTTTATTGAGTCATAGGAACCACCGTACTGTTAAGTGGGGTCCAAGTGAACCAGTCAGAATGACTGAAGTGATGCTTAACCAAAACCTATGTCTTCAAGTGAAGACTATGAGAGCGAAACTTGTCCAGGGTCGCACAAGTCAGCTTTGCTTGTAGCCCAAGTAAAGCTGCCGCGTGAGTTTGAAATCTGACCATTGGAACACGTGTCAGTTCCTTAGTGACCCAGGGTCATTTCGGACAAATCAGGTCGGGTTGCCTAGTGGCTATAAATAGCCCACCCCCTACAACCATAAACGGTTGGCTGCTCAGAGTTAGAGTATGGCTTTTGTCGTTTGAGAGCAACCCACCTCGAAGCCTTTGAGAGAGAATTCCTTGCGAGGATAAAGCCCTAACCACCCAGAGCCTAAGAGTGTTAGGCATCACTTAAGTCTTCTTGTCTGTGTGATCTGAAGACTTATTACACTTGAGGACTGTGAATCCTCCAGCCGGTTAGGCGTCGCGTTCTGAGCATCCAAGAGACATTGTGGATTGCCGGTGAACGAAGTCTGTGAAGGTTTGGGAGTCTACCTTGAAGACTTACCTGAGTGATTGGGCGAGGTCTGTGTGACCTTAGCTCAAGGGGAATACGGTAAGGACTGGGTGTCCTGAGCTGCGTGTTCAGGACTGGGTGTCCGGGACTGTGTGTCCTCAGGTTTAAATACCTAGCCGCCCTAACCAGACGTACAGTTGTCACAACAACTGGAACTGGTCCAACAAATCATTGTCTTCAACGAGTCACTGGTTTCATCCTTCCCTTCCCTTTACTTACTGTTGGTCCTTGTGAAGTCATTGTATGATTGCACTATCTTTTGTCTTCACTGAGTGACTGCGTGTTTTGTTTGGCTTCAGAATATCTTCCTCCCTGATCCTTACTACCTAGCTGCTATTAGTCACTGTGCTTTCACTTCATTGAATACTTGACTATGGTTTGCCTAGTGTAGTCTACCTTCCGCTGCATGGTAATAGGTTTATTTCTGTTGTTTGTCTTCGAAACTTTCACGTTTTGATGACTTTCATAAAAATCGCCTATTCACCCCCCTCTAGCCGATATAACGCACTTTCAGGGTGGGGAGGGGGGTCGTGACCCCCCTTACCACCCCCCTACGAGGCCGAGCTTGGAACGAGCCGGAGCAAGCGGCGACGCGGCGTGCCGCGGTGCCGCATGCGCAGGCGAGTCCGTCACACCCCTGCGCCTCCCTGTCTATCTTAGGGGGTATGGCTCTGGGGTTGTGTGCGTCCTATTGTTGGAAAAACAGAATGTCTGCACTG
>NC_041392.1:582483107-582484053 GCF_002162155.2 Triticum dicoccoides | reverse complement strand
AAAACAAAATGTCCACACTGCGGCTGTCAACCAAGCGCATTACGTGCGTTAGTGCGAGGCCAAGCAGGAGGGTGGGGAGGGGGGTCGTGACCCCCCTCCCCACCCCCCTGCGAGGCCGAGCCTGGAACGAGCCGGAGCAGGCGGCGACGCGGCGTGCCGCGATGCCGCATGCGCAGGCGAGTCTGTTACACCCCGTGCGCCTCCCTGTCTATCTTAGGGGGTGTGGCTCTGGGGTTGCGTGCGTCCTATTGTTGGAAAAATAGAATGTCCGCACTATGCCTGTCAACCAAGCGCACTGCGTGTGTTAGCGCGAGGCCAAGCAGGGGGGTGGGGAGGGGGTCGTGACCCCCCTTCCCACCCCCATGCGAGGCCGAGCCTGGAACGAGCCGGAGCAGGCGGCGATGCGGAGTGCCGCGGCGCCGCATGCGCAGGCGAGTCCGTCACACCCCTGCGCCTCCCTGTCTATCTTAGGGGTGTGGCTCTAGGGTTGCGTGCGTCCTATTGTTGGAAAAACAGAATGTACGCACTGCGCCTGTCAACCAAGCGCACTTCATGCGTTAGCGCGCCCTCCTGCGAGGCCGAGCCTAGAACGAGCCGGAGCAGGCGGCGACGCGGTGTGCCGCGACGCCGTTTGCGCAGGCGAGTCCGTTACACCCAGTGCGCCTCCCTGTCTATCTTAGGGGGTGTGGCTCTGAGGTTGCGTGCGTCCTATTGTTGGAAAAATAGAATGTCCGCACTACGCATGTCAACCAAGCGCACTGCGTGTGTTAGCGCGAGGCCGAGCCTGGAACAAGCCGGAGAAGGCGATGACGCGGAGTGCCGCGGCGCCGCATGCGCAGGCGAGTCCGTCACACCCCTGCGCCTCCCTGTCTATCTTAGGGGTGTGGTTCTTGGGTTGCGTGCGTCCTATTGTTGGAAAAACAGAATGTACGCACTGCGCCTGTCA
>NC_041392.1:582464056-582482641 GCF_002162155.2 Triticum dicoccoides | reverse complement strand
CAGGCGAGTCCGTCACACCCGTGCGCCTCCCTGTCTATCTTAGGGGTGTGGCTCTGGAGTTGCGTGTATCCTATTGTTGGAAAAACAGAATGTCCGCACTACGCCTGTCAACCAAGCGCACTGCATGCGTTAGCGCGGGGCCGAGCAGGGGTGGGGAGGGGGGTCATGACCCCCCTCCCCACCCCCTGCGAGGCCGAGCCTAGAATGAGCCAGAGCAAGCGGCGACGCGGCATGCCGCGGCGCTGCATGCGCAGGCGAGTCCGTCACACCCTTGTACACTCGTGCACTGCTTAGCAAAACAACTTTGTACTGCATTTGTCAGGGTTCTGTACTGCTTAGCAAGACAACTTTGTACTGCATTTGTCAGGGTTCTATACGGGTATGCACTGCTTTGTTGCCTCTGTGTGCACTGCATTTGTCATAGTCTTGTGCTGCAGGTGTAAATATTTTGCACTGCATGCATCCTTCTTTGTGCCAAAGTTATGAGTGGTTATGCCAACTCTGCGGACTGCATAACTTACATTTAAGTACTTCAACAGGTGCACTAATTTTGTGTTGTGCACTGCGTAAAAGTGCTTCTATTGTGGTTCATTTTGAGCATGTACCGCACTTCATGCACACATATAGTGAACTTCCTTGTAAGACTTTGGAGAAGTGCACACATTTTGTAGAGACCTATTATGGGACTAGCTGGGGCCTGGTTGTAACTGGGTGGTCAATTTTTTTCCTTATCTAAAGCATTTTTTCTTTTGGAGTATATATTTTTCGTGGTAGTACAAATGATATCATTTGTACTACTTGCACCAACGTTGAGTACTGCACTGTGCGTACCAAGTTTGTATTTTGTGCACTGAGCGAAAGTTGCTGCAGCCCCTTCGTTCTGCATTTGTGCACATACTGCACTTCATATTTACACTTTGTGAACTGCCTTATATTTATTATATGAACTGTATTTATGTTTCTTTATAAATATTAATATTAATGTTCTTTTTCTATAATTACTTTTGTGGATACTTTGTTCAATGAAAGCAATTGATCAGAAAGAAACTGTGATACATAAGCAAACAACAGAAATAAAATTTAATGATAATTCTAAAACAACATTGTTTTTACAAAAGAAATGTTTGATGTGAAGCAATGGACATAATCAAAAGCTTGCATACATGAAACAAAGAACAACACAACGACTAAAGTAAAGTGAAACTAAAACATAGCCCTAAATTATTTCTAGTTGCTGCATTGGATTACAGCCTTATTCTTCTTCTTCTTTGCTTCTTTGTCTCTTTTTGCCCTATCCAGTCCCATGATGACATCGTAGATGATTCTCCATGACTCATATGTTGCGAATGCATCTATTGCTGCATACTTGATAAGCTTTTCTAGCAGTGGGCAAAATCCCCACAGAGTATGGTCCTCCTTGCGGTCAATTTTTTTCTTCATTTCATGGTAGTGAATGTTTATCATCCTGCCGGCAACATCAGCCAAAGAGTCAAACTTATTTTTATTATATGAGTCTCTCCATTCCACCTGAATATCAATGTAGTTGTCGGAGTTGATCTCCAAACCAGATAGCTTCAGCTTGCTTTTGTCTCCTTCAATGGCGAATCCGACGAAGGTGTACTCACCATTCATGAGGAATTTGTCTAGTTCCATTGGCCTGCAAGATGTTTGTATAGAGTGAATATAGTTTATTTTCTTAGAAGTACCCATGTTTTTTTATTTTTTCTGAAACTGAACTGCAATATGAATATCTGAATCTGTTGCATTGAGTAGTTGCTAATACTTTGTTCATCATAACTAGTAAATCTGATAATATATTGCATAAACAATGCATGTGTTGTGCATGATTATATTCTTGAACTGAATTTCATACATGTTTTGTATAGTAATGTTGCACTTTTCTATTTGTTCAGTTAAATATTTGTATTTGGTAAAACAAAATAAAACTGTGTGTATTGCTAGATCATATAATTCAAGAATCGAGCACATGAGTGACATACATGGAGCCAGATGAAAACTGTCAATGAATTCATATGCCATGGTTTTCAAAAATGAAAACCAAAGTTTAAATAGTGGCGATTGCAGTGAAGAAAATTTAAAATCAATATTGACAATCAATAGTACAGATTGATAGTTATATTTTGACCTGTCTTTAGCTGCAGAGATGTGGTAGACAAGGCATTCTTTTTCTACACATAGCTGGAGCACTGCTTCCCGCTGTGGCTTCACGTAGTGCGTGTACTCGACATCAACGCCGACTAGTTTGACGGGCATTCCGCCGAGCTTCCTCCTGAGCGTGGACAGCATCTTGTCCATGTCTTCACCATTGCTTATGCAAACGACGTGGAGCTTGTGGTTGCCGTGTAGATCGACGTCGTGGAGCTCCCTGGTGTACCTGCGGCGCTGCTTGTAAAGAGGTGCATCCGCCATGACTATCCTCTGCTCTCTCGTGTTTGTTCTGGAGAGAAGAGGTTGGTGAAAGGAATTGTGGAGAAGAAGATGCAATGGGGTTTTTTGGGGCACAAAGCAGTTGTGTTTTCTCCTCTGCTCTCCTTGACCGGACGTGGGAGAGGTGGAGTGGGGTGGTAGCGCGGTGGGGCTCTGTTTTAAGTTACGTGGCAACTACAAAGAGGTTCTGCTGTGAGGAGGCTCTGTTAGTGCGTTGGAAATCCGAAACGTCGTGTCCTCTTTTTTCGTGACTTGTTTAGGTATGCACGCAACTGTCAGAAAATGTGATGATTGTGTTTTCGGTGAATTTTCCTATTAAGTGCACTTCTTTTATATCAGAACATAACTGCGTATGTCCACATAGTGTACTGCATGGAAATGAAATTTATTCTTCGTGCAATGAATTATATCGGATTAGGATTGATACAGATGTACGCACATTTAGTTTTTTTATGGAGTTCTTTCATGCAGTTCTTTATTTTATAACAGGCTGCTTTGCTTAACTAATAGAGCTGCATTCTTCATTTTAGCCATACTGCAATGCAGTAGAAGGAGAACTGTATGTCAGAAAAAATACTTCATGGAGAACTGCATTGTTTGTCGTCGCGGACTGCATTTGTACTTTTACTTCTGGCTTTCTATGTTTTATTTATTAATAACAAACTATAGTTTCTGGCTGTGCCCACGCAAATTATTCTTTTGTTGTTGTTATTCATTAAAAAAAATTCTATTTTTTCTTTGATGTTTTCTTTTTTGAAGTTATTGTTTTTTCTTAGTGGGCCTTGTTGGCCTGTGTTCATGGAGTGAAGCGCATTGGGCCCAAGACGGCCTATGAGCACGGATGGTTCCCGGTGCGCTGTGTGCAGCCTAATGTTTAGTCCCACCTCACCCGCGGAAGGCACGCACGACCTGTTTATAAGCGCTGACGAGGCAGCTGTATCGAACTCCTCTGGTTACTTATTTAAGCGCTTATACACGGCGCTCGCTGCTCTATGCTCTTTGACCCGTGGGCCCATGTGCGCCCGACCCTACGCATCATGGCTCAGAATGACTCACCTGCTATTGGCGCAGACCTACAACGAGACTGGCTGGGGCTGGCTGCACCTGGGTGGTCAATTTTTTCTATTTTGGTTTTTTTCAATGTAAGGGCGCGCACTGCTTAGCAAATCGTCCTTGCACTGCATTTATCAGTGTTCTGTACTGCATGTGCAAGCATTCCGTACTACATGTACATTTCTCATTTTTTGTTTTCGTGTTTTTGCTCCTTTGTAATCTTTTTTTCCAGTGTAGAGGAGTGCATTGCTTAGTAAACATACATGTACTTCATTGATTATGTTCCTGTACTGCATGTTCATATATTTCCGCACTACATTTTTTTTCAATGTAGAGGCGTGCACTGCTTTGTAAACCATGCGTGCACTGCACTGATCAGCGTTCTGTACTACATGTGCACTTAGTCCGTATTACATGCACAATTCTCATTTTTTGTTTTCGTGTTTTTGCTCTTACGTAATTTTTTTCCAATGTATGGGAGTGCACTGCTTTGTAAATTATTCTTGTACTGCATTGATTTCGTTTGTGTGTTGCACGTTCATGTTTTTCAGCACTACAAATGCAGATTGCATTTTTCTTTTTGTGTTTTTTCTCTTATCTATTTGTTTTTCCAAATTTAGGGGCGTGCACTGCTTTGTTGGGTATGTGTAAACTTCATTTTGACAAAGTCTATACTGCATTGGTACACAACTTGCACTGCATGCGTCCTATTTGCACACTGCTCGAATCTAATGATACATGAGCAAACAACAGAAAAAAATTATCACATGCATTCTGTATGACAAGTTCATCATGAGCAAACTAATTTCAACAGAAAGCAATTTAACACAATCAAAGTTCACATCATTACAAGCGATTTTGCATGACAAGCAAACTAAGTTCAGCAAAAGCAAATGATCACAAGCAAACTAACGATACATAAGCAAACAACATAAAGCAAATTTGATGATAATTATAAAACGACGGTGGCATTGGTGGCTCTATGGCCGACACCATCTTCTTCTTCACCAGTCAGCGTCTCCCCATCCCCAGCTGCTCCTGGCGCGCTTCTTAGGGGGCTCCTCCTTCTCCAGCTTTGCACGGCGAAGCCCGTCCTGGGTGAGGGTGATGCGGTTCCATATCTTGTACGCTGCGTAGGTGTCCTTTGCCGCGTACTCGATGTGCCTCATGGACAGAGGCAGGGTGGCCCAGCGCTTGTGCTCGTCGTCGGTGATCTTCTTCATGTTGTTGTAGTAGTCATCGATGAGCATGCCGGAGACGTCTCCAAGGGAGTCCAACTCCTTGGTTGCCTCGGGAACCCTCCACTCCTTCTGGATGTCGACGAAGTTGGCGACCTCCAGATTGGCACGCTCTAGCCTTTTTTGTTGTCGTCGATGGAGATGCCTGCAAAGGTGTACCTAGGGTCGGCGAGGAAGTTGTCGAAGACGGTGCACCTTTCAGCGGCGCTTAGTTCGAAGAGCAACACCGGGTGTTTCTTGTCGATGGAGAGTTGGCAGAGGGCGGGTTTCTGCGTTGCTTCAGACTCGTTGTTGTACTCGAGATCAATGCCGACGATATTGTGGCGCTGGAGGCTGGGGTGGCGCTCGTACTGCGCGAGGGTGAGGGTGATCGCCACATACTTCTTGTCGTTGGTGTGGATGACGTGCAACTTGGTGTTGCCGTGGGCCTCCACGTCCTTGTAATCGTCGGTGAACGCCATCGCTGGTAGTGGGGCTTGGTGTTTTTGCGTGGAGATGGATGTGATGGAGCGATTTGGTGGCAGCGCGATGAGTACTTGTGTTGTTTGTGGATGAGATGGCCTATAGCAGGGGTCTGAATTTAAGGGGAGGCGCGGTGTGGGATGGCCACAACGGATGAACTGCATGATCTTGGCGACGATGCGGTTTGTGCAGATCGTGGGTTGGTGTTGCGTCTGTGATCGTGGGCTTGTGGCGATGGAACCACTCCGATTGGGTGGTTGTATGCGAACGTGGTGTTTTTTTATCAGTAGATTTTTTTAACCACCACTTTTCTGTGCGAACGGGCATTTTTGTGACGTTTATATGTATTCTGCGTGATAACGAAACTGCAATGGTTAGAGTACCGCACTGCATCACGTGCAATGGAGAACTGCATGTTGTCTGCAGGTGCGTACTTCACAGTATTTTTTGCGTGTCCTTGCTGGAGCCCCTGAATAAAGTACAATGTATTCCGCATTTTTACGAGTTTTTCACTGTGTTCTATACCGTGTTTTATTCATGTAGGTAATCCGGAACTGGATTTGCTAAACCAAACTACTTCGTGTAGCTAAATGGACTGCATCTTTGTAGTGCTGCGTACTGCATCATTTTTTTGCCTGTACTTATGGCAGTCCCTGTACGGGAGGGGTTAGGGGGGGTTGGAGGGGGGCCCATTTATTTTTTGAAGTTATTGTTTTATCTTAATGGGCCTTATTGGGCTGTGTTCGGGGAGTGAAGACGCATTTGGGCCCAAGTCGGCCTGTGAGCATGTTCGTTTCCCGGTGCGTTGTGTGCGGCCTAATGTTTAGTCCCACCTCGCCCGCGGAAGGCGCACCCGACCTGTTTATAAGCGCTGACGCGGCAGTTGTATCGAACTCCTCTGGTTACTTATTTGAGCGCTTATACACGGCGCAAGATGCTATATGCTCTCTGACCTGTGGGCCCATGTGCACCCGGCCCCACGCATTGTGGCTCAGAACGACTCGCCTGCTGTGGGCGCATACCTACTACGAGACTGGCTGGGGCCGGCTGCACTTGGGTGGTCATTTTTTTCTATTTTGTTTTTTTCAATGTAAGGGCGCGCACTGCTTAGCAAATCATCCGTGCACTGCATTGATCAGTGTTCTGGACTGCATGTGCATGCATTCCGTACTACAGATGTTTTTGTGCTACATTTTTGTGCACTGCATTGGTAAGGGTGTGCATTGCTTTGTTGCCTCTATGCACTGCTTTCTTCATGGTCTTGTGCTTCAGGTGTACACATTTTTTCACTGCGTGCATGCTTCTTTTGTGCTAAAATTGTGACTGGTTATGCCAACGCCGCGGACTGCATGGCTTACAGATAAGGACTGCATCAGGTGCACTAATTCTGCTTTTGTGCACTGCGCGAAAGTGCTTTTCTTTGTGCTTCATTTTGAGCATGTACTGCACTTCATGCACACATATAGTGAACTTCCTGGTAAGACTTTGAAGAACTGCACACATAAAATGGTTTGTGGGTTATAATTTTTCAGAGAATTATTATTTAATGATCTGCGGTTAGTTCGTGGGAATTTCTGCAGTCAAAGTCTTTGTAGAACTTCCTGGTAAGACTTTTTCGTTTTGGTAACATAAACCTTTGTTGATTGTCCTTCATTCTTGGTAACGTAATTTTCATTAACTCCTCTTTAATTTTTAGTTTTGACCTTTTTGCATTCCTCTCCTATAAATGTAGGCCAACTTCTACCCTTCCTTTGCAGTTCATTTCTCCTCTAGCCGCAACTTCTCTCCTTTCTCTAGCCTCTCTTTATTTTTTACCTTCTATAGGTTTTTGTTGTGATGGATCTAGGCCCCTGCACGAATCTCTCCTGTTGCGGGCATGGTTGTGGTGTGCCGACACACTGCGACTGCTCAGCTTGCTCGCATGCGCATCGTGCTCATCGTGGGAGGAAGGTATTGTGCCGCGCTGGGTGAGCTGAGCAGCTTGCATATGGCACAGTATTCACAAAAGGATTGGATATGGGCCACATCAACGTTTCTGCGTTCCATTCCGCCCTGCTTCGCCGTGGTCTTGGCCGCACAAGTCCTTTTGTCCATCAACTTACGCCAACAGATGTTGAGACTCACTACAAGATGGCAATTTTCGCTTTGATCTGATTTTTTCTTTGTGTTTTATTTTTTTGTATAATTCCATACTAGTCTGATCTTCTAGTTTTTTAGGAATGTACTTATTTTGTTTTATTGAAATGTACTGCACTTTGTACTTATATCTTGTTTTGATTTCTTTGCTTGTGTGCATGGAGCTTGTGTTTTATTTTGCATGGTTACAATATGTGAACTGCTTAGATACTAGATGAAAAGTAATAGTTTCCACAATTTCCCCCGCTAGTATGTTTTGTACTACATGCAGGTGGTCTCAAGATCTTCATAATAGTTGTAACCGTACTTCTTTGTTTGCAAGTTCCGCGCTGCACATTAGATTGCATTTAATCTGTACTGATTTTTTTGCAGAAAATTCCCCAACGAGCTGTTAGGTATCTCCGGCTCAAGAAGAAGGGAATTCTCCAAGTTGTTCTTGGTAATGGACACCTTCAACCAGCCAAGTACCGTGTAGGCGTTGACGGGCGGCTATGTCTGCAGAAAGGGTGGAAGGAATTTGTGATTGATAGTGGCCTGAAGTCTGAGCAAGTTGTTGTCCTCAACTTCTTTGAACTCGAGGATCGTACGGTTAGAATCACGTTTGACGTGATTGGTTAAGGTTATGAGGTTGATTTGTAATAATTACATTTGCGTGTCGAACGCTTCATCTTTTTGATGTGTTTTGTAATAAGCACTTTTCTGATTTGAACCGCTTCAATTATTATTTCTGAACTTCGTGCTTTCCAGTGAGCTAACTGCATTCTTTACATCGTTTTTGGATTAATATGTGTCAAAGTTTTACTCTAGACTACTATATATATGGTATACTCTATACATCATTTCTCTTTAAATGGTTTAGTTGAATAACTCATAGTCAGTGGGAAATTTGTGTTTACACAAAATTTAAACTGATACATAAGTCATGTAGATAAGCAAACTGCTATGCATACGATTAATTTATTAAAGTTCATCTATTTGGTCGTTAACCTGCTGCTTCTCCGCGGTGACTGGAGCGTGTCTAATGTTGCACTTTCTTTTGTTTTCTGTGGCGGTGTTGCTGGTTCTTGTCTCTGCACCGCTGTGTTTGTAGTCTCTTGCGTGCTGGTTGATGGCTGCTTTCGTTTTCCAGTGTTGTGAACTGCATCCTTCCTTGCTCCCTTGTTGATGGCTGCTTTCGTTTTCTGGTGACGTGAACTGCAACCTTCCTTGCTCCCCGCGTGCTTGTTGATGGCTGCTTTCGTTTTCCGGTGATGTGAACTGCATCCTTCCTTGCTCCCCGCGTGCTGGTTGATGGCTGCTTTCGTTTTCCAGTGCTGTGAACTGCATCCTTCCTTGCTCCTACCTTTTTTTTGAAAGTGGTGTCGTTCTTGGTTGTTTCTGTACAGCAGCATCCCCTTGTGGTGGTCTTGTTGACATTGTTTCTTCATGTTCTTCGTCCTCTTCACTCTCTTCTTCCTCCTCTTCTTGCTCTTCCTCATCTTCATCATTTGTTTCTTCATAAGCCACTGCTTCTTCAGTTTCTTCATGTTCTTCGTCCTCTTCACTCTCTTCTTCCTCCTCTTCTTCATCTGCTTCTTCATAAGCCATTTCTTCTTCAGTTGTGTCACCATCTTCTTCTTTGATTTCTTCTTCTTCGTCTTCCTTATTTTCTGATCTTGTTCTTTTGGGGCAGGTTCTTGAATTGTGTCTTTGAATTGTGTCTCTTTCTCTTTTTGTAGATGCTACAATGTCTCGGTTTCGTCCATTTCTTAGTGTTGTGAGTGGAATTTCTGTTTGGTTGTGCATCGCCGTTGACGGTGTCCTGGACTAGGGGGTACTCAACACGTCATCTCCCGATCTGTTAGATTGGGCCGAGGACCCCCATGGCCGTATACTCATGGACCAGTTCGGATAGTTGCCGCATACATGGAAGATTCCACAAGACTTAGTGATCAGGACAAGGACTCCTCCCCACCGGCGTATTCGGCTAGGACTCTTGTTATCTTAGGCCTCTGGTGCATTATATAAACCGAGGCCAGGCTAGTCGATAGATCATATACATACAATCATATCATAGGCTAGCTTCTAGGGTTTAGCCTTATGATCTTGTGGTAGATCAACTCTTGTAATACTCATATCATTAATATCAATCAAGCAGGACGTAGGGTATTACCTCCATCAAGAGGGCCCGAACCTGTGTAAACATCATGTCCCCTGCCTCCTGTTACCATCAATCCTAGACGCACAGTTCGGGACCCCCTACCCGAGATCCACCGGTTTTGACACTGACATTGGTGCTTTCATTGAGAGATCTGCTGTGTGATCGACAAAAGGATCAATGGCTCACCCGCAGGTCAACTGCGACGCCGGCATCTTCGTCACTGGCTCGACTGGTCACCTTGACTCGGCCGAGGATCATGCTCCATCTCCGATCGTCATGTTCGGACGGGGGCCTTCTTCAACATCAACTCCGATCTCTATCATGATCATAGAGGAGTCATCCATGGAGCTCGAGGGCTCAACGTCAACATTGCCCTCGGGCGGCCGTGCTGTTTTTATGGACAACAAACTTGTATTCGCCGTCGCCACCTCCTCGAGTGTCGGTTTGACGATTGCTTCGGTGGAATAGTGCGGAATTACGTCTACAACAGCCATGCAAAATTTCGTCGAGTTCCGATGGAGGAATCTCCAACAATCTACGATATACCGGAGCCCTGTCAAATCTGGACGGGAATCTGGGCGAGTTTAGGGCGTGGTCTCCAAATCCCAGCTCGGAGATCCTTTGGAAGATCCAACCATTCATCTACTGCGGAATTCCCATATGTACCACCCCTCCAAATTTCAGCTCGATCCGACGGTTCAAACTCCGGGAACCTTCCGATGGGTGGACCAATTTTCGGATCCATTTTCTGCGCAAATACGGATCTGACCCGAATTCATGTTTCTTTATGAACGTGATATTAGACAACCTTTTTTAAGGAATTTTCTTCTATGTTATTGTGCGTTGTTTTTAAACACATACCCATAAAATTTTAAGCATCCTCCGAGGTAATCTTCACCATCACGCTGGTAACAAACCAGTCCGGTAGTATTGCTCCGCGGCCGCCGACCTGCGCTAGACACGTCGCCGCTTTATTGAGCCGAGCTCAACCCCCTTCGATCATCATCTCGGCAAGCCGAACAAGAGTTCGGCATCGCGAAGGATAAATCATCATCAATGTCGCTGCCCCACGGACTACACGGAGCGGGCACACCGGCATCGCCACGCGGTAGCTGCATCAAGCAGCGTCGATCGCGTCACAAGTCTTGACCTGCATCGGCATCACCATGCTGCCTCTTCTTCAAATCATCATCAAACACGCTGACCTGTTTCGACACATCGGCTGACAGGTAGACTCCGGCATCTCTTCAGCGAGCCGCTCCAACACCTCGGCTAAACCGGGGGCTTCATCATCTCTTCATCAACATACTCCGATGACTTCGGTGTCACCAGCCGACCAGCTTCGTCACATTAGCTGGATTGAGGGCTTCACCTCGGCAAGCCAACCTTTGCCAGCATCACCAGGCCATCGCTTTATCGCCCATCAGGCAATGGGTGTGCGGATCGATTCCCGATTTTGGGAGTCGCTTTTCTTTGGAATGCTACAACAAATAAACCAGGTGCTATCAATCCGAACAATTTTTGCTTGTTGGGTTTATTTTTCTTAAGGAATTATTACTCTGGTTTGTTCCATCATCTGTACACAGGTCTATCAAATGGCGGCCACATTAAAAACGGTCGCGTGGTGGTTCGGTCAGTTTCCGTACATAGTTCGGCGAACACCGCATCCGGAGCCCAGACCGCTATGTGAATTCAGGCTTTGCCACACCTTTACCGCATCACGTCGACGCCCTGCATCGACATTGACTTCGGCGCCAGGCCATATTTCTTTTATTACTCACTTTGCATAAATTATTTATTATGCAACGATTTTTTTATTATTACTATTATCTCCAGTTTGCACTATTTTTTGTGCATAGGAAAATGATCCAGCCGGACTATATCCTTTGGCGTCACCTCAGCTGGACGGGGGGCTTCGTCAACACTTCATTACCCCATGCCGAGGACTTCGGCATCACTCTGCCGACCTGCATTAACCGTGCTATGTCACCACTTCGGAGTGCCGAGCTCTTTGCTCCGCCACCTCGGGACCGGCTTGGGGGATGGAACCTCGTCCCGCATCAAGCTCGGACCGCGTCATCAATACCGAACACATTAACCAGTTAAGTTGCCTTCATGCTCAAAGTTTTAAATTTTTAACTTGTGTTCGGTTCGACCAAACATTATACTATTTTGGAAAAAAGTTGCTTGTAAAAAATTTCCTTGTCCAAACTTTGTTTGTGACGCACAAATTCAAATACCCCGTTTATTTGGGGGCTTCCTTTATGAAGCTTTTCCTCTTGCATATGATTATACTTGTACGGCTTCGTTCCTTGTTCGTGTATTACGCCACAATATGCACCATATTGACTTAAGCGATTTGCAAGCTGGGTTGCCTGGCTCTTGTGCTTACCCCTAGGTTCCCGATTGTTCAGCTAGGGAGTAAAGGGAGCACCTCTGCGATTGTCACGACCGGGTCCTCCGAGCTCTGACCTTAGACTGGGTGAAGCCGAAAGCTAGCGCTCTTATTGTTTTCAATCATGGTCGGCACACAACGGAACTCATGAGTACAAAAAATCTATTGCACAAGTCTCATAGTAATAATGAGCACCGAAGAAAGGTATTGGTGGGGGTACTATTTTCTTCGAAGATGCTTCTTACACTTTGTCTTTAATATAGCATAAGTTCCCTGAGTGCGCTTTGTCTGTTACAGCCTTATGGCCCGGTTGCCTGGTTATCGGAAACACTGTCGATATTCTCGACATGTGGAGTACATAACACTTTTCGGTCCTTGACCGAAGAGGGAGAAGCCGACGGTCGGTTAAGACGCGTTTAAAGTTCAGGTGAACAAAGATATGATATTAGTACTTCGGTACATACAATCATTATACATAAAATTCTTACCCAAGTCACGTGGGGGCTCTTAAAATTTATATATGAGCTGTAAATGTGTTTTCTTCTTGGTTGTTGTCAAAACACGACATAAGCACAATTTTTTCTTTCTCTTCCAATTTTCGGATTGGCACCGAACACTTGATCTTGTTCGGACGTCCTGTTTTTACTAACGTTTTTTGGCTTTCCAAGCTTTTGGCACTTTTAAACTGTTTGTGTGTTTCCAGCACAAGTCTCACAGTGCAATGCCGAACACCTTTATAGATTCGGCAAAAACATTCTCGGATCTCACTATATATGCATTAGTTTCGAATTGTGTCTTCGGTCAATAGTTGGGTTGCCCGGCTCCTGCGCTTGCCTCCTACGTTCCGCTTTGTTCGGCTAGGTGTGCAAAGGGAGAACCACTGCGATTGTGCTTCCAGCTCACATGGTTAAGCACCTCAGTGGAGAAAGCCGAAAACTGACTGCCACAATAAGCATAAACTGGTCAGCGATCCGATGACGGTGTTAAATGACGGGCCATTCATAACAATGGCCGAAGTGTTTACGGCTTGACCTCGACTGGCACCGAACACTACCGGGGGCTATTAACTGGCCTCCCAAACTAAATCCTCGAATATTCACACGCATTATGTGTAAAGTAAGCAGATGCAATTCAAGTTAGAAGCAATACAAGCTAGACATCATACGCAACATGCAACCACATATAATAGTGTCAAGTTAGAGCAAGCACCTGTGATGGTGGAGTAGGGGAGATGTGCTCATCATGTTCACAGCTACGTTGACTGTCCAACCTTGTGTTGTCTTGCGAATCTTGTTGGGAGGATGGCGGAGTAGAATCTGTAGAGACCCCCAGTTTGAGTTGCTCCGAAGGACCACCATCATCCACTGCTGGACTAATTTCCTTCAGTTGTAATGATTTTGCATTATGAAGTCAAACTAATAAGAAAAAGGAATAAAAATCGCTTTTCAGAACTCATTCATGCATGATACTAACGAACACTACTCAGATGAAAGGCAAACACATGATGCGAGGATGTAATATGTATGAAAAACAGGATGGTGTGACATATTCACACCTATGATGTGGTAACTAAGAAGAAGGCATTTCAACAAATTAGAAGCACTACAAGCTAGACACCATATGAAAGATGCAACCAATATCACTCTGCCAAGTTCAAACTGTATGGCGTTTCAACAAATTAGAAGCAGTACATGCTAGAAATCATATGCAAGACACAACCAATATCACAGTGTCGACTTAAAGGTGCCTTATCATAAGATATAGTATGTACCAAAAACAGGAAAGTGTGTCATATTCACATGTATCATGTGTAAGCTAAGTAGATGCAGTTTACACTAATTAGGAGCAATACGAACTAGACACCATATGCAACATGCAACCAGATATCACACTGCCAAGTTAGAGCAAGCACCTTGGATGGTGGAGTAGGGGAGCGGAGACTTGGACCTTGTAATGCACTATCAGTACAAGGAGAATCGGTACAGATGCTCCGCTTACATTGCTGCAGAGGACCACCATCATCGCATTCCTTACTCTTTTCCTTCCTCTTTCTTGATTTTGCCTTGTCAAGTCAAACCCACAAGAAAAAGGAATAAAATTTGCTCTTCAGAACTCATTGATGCATGATACTGACGAACACTACTTTCATGTAAGGCAGCCGCATGATAGGAGGATGGAATATGTATGAAAAATAGGACGACGTGACATATTGACATGTATGATGTATAAAGTGTAAACTAAGCACAAGGTGCTTGAACTTGTTAGAATCGATGCAAGCTAGAAACCATATGAAAGATGAAACCAATATCACTCTTCCAAATTAAAAGGGTGCCCTAACAAATGTATTTGACCAAATTAGAAGCAATACATGGCAACAGGCTAGAAATAATATGCAATATGCAACGAATAAAGGTGACTCATCGTAAGTGATTGATGCAGGATACAGAAGAGAGGTAGTTTCATGTAAGAACAAGGTTAACACATAGATGTAGTGTGTACCAAAAATAGGAAGGCATGTCATATTCACAGGTATAGTGTGTAAACTAAGCAGATGCAATTTACCCTAATTAGAAGCATTACAAGCTAGACACCGTATGCAACATGCAACCACATATCACACTGCCAAGTAAGAGCAAGCACCTGCGATGGTGGTGTGGGGGAATTGCGGTGATCAACTAGAGAGCTACGTTGACTATCTTCATTTAGCCTTGCTGTTTCTTGAGAATCATGTGGGGAGGATGACACTTCACTCTTTAAACGAGTATGGGGTCTCACAGTAACCCACCCGGGTGACTGTCTCATCATAAGTGATTGACGAGGGATACAAAAGAGCATTAGTTTGATGTACGAACATGGTTAATAGACATATGTAGTATGTATCGAAAACAGGAAGACATGTCATTATCAGAGGTATAATGTGTAAAGTAAGTAGATGCAATTTAACCAAATTGGAAGCAATACAAGCTAGACACCATATGAAACATGCAACCACATTTGACAGCGCGAAGTTAAAGCAAGCACCTGGGATGGTTGTGTGTGGCAATTGAGATCATCAATTGCAGAGCTACGTTTACTGTCTCCAACTGCTGACACTGCACCCGTTAGAGCGCTGGAACGCTTAGTGCTTATCTTTGAATTACACTGGAGCGACTTCTGTCTTTTCTTTTCTGCATTCATCAACACTGCGTCAGAGTCTGAAATACCCATGCATAAAAAACAATAGTGTGAGTATGGGTGAAGTGTGTGCACAATTAGTATAGTGTAAAGGTAGCAGATAGCAGGTCGGTGAGAAATAAATGACGGGAGACATATGATAGCTCTACAACATGCATGGCACACTAAATTACTACAGGATTCTATGAAAATAACAGTCGACTGAAAGCAAATAGGCCAGTCCATTTTTTCTGCACCGTCCGATGTACAAAGAACGGGCAGATCGCCTTCATCTACCTCCAGCTAGTCAGTGTTGTCGATCTTCCTCGAAACGCCAGCGACCACCGGCCGAGTATTCCTCCCCTGCCCGCGCCCTCCCCTCGACCTCACCGCACCGCCGTGATTGGCACTGCCCCCCGACCATCCATTCAAGCCCCACCGACCTCCAGATCAGGCGCAAGCAGCTCCTGCTCCCCACACCCCGCTTCCCCGGGGAGCAGGCGGACTAGGTGCTCCGCGTGCCTAAGCGGGTGCTGCTTCTTTTAATTGCGGTTCGACTGACCCTGAATTGAAATCCAGGCGGGCTACTGACCTCTAGCAAAGGTGAAATAGTAAAAGGGAGGAAACCTTGTGCATTTAGTATCACGAAGAAGATGCAGTAAGAAGCGCTCAACTAGTTTCTTTCGTGGGATGAATACGGTGTGAGCGGAGGCGTAAGATTTGCACAAATATGGGAAGAGGAGTACCTCTTTCTGCTGGCAGTGCTGTGTCCTCCTTCTGTTTTTCCGACGATCTTCTTGTTGTTCGCCGGAAACCAGAACTTGTGGAGGACGGTGCAGCCTTGGACGAACCCATGGCCAAGTTGTTGAGTGTGGTGCGGTGGCCGTCTGTTGGCAGCGGGGAAGCAGATCCGAGGCGGCGAACGACGGCGTAGCGAGAACAGCTCCGGTGCGGTGGACGGTTGCGACAGTGGAGCCGCAGTAGTGAGGCGCAGGACGGCGTGGTCGGAGTGGTTCTGGTACGGCGCACGTCGACGTCGGTGTCGTGGAGGCAGCTCTGCCTCGGCTTCAGCTGCTAAGTCCTTGAGGGCGTTGCGGTTGCTGTTGCGTTGGACGACGATGTCGGGGTACCGGCTCCGGCGTGATGGAGGAGGGCGGCGGTGGATTGGCCGCTATGGGGTGGAGGACGGAGGAGACTGGGGTTTCACGGCTGGTGGAGAGGGCATTTTCGCACCCACAGAGTATGAATGGGGAAACGGAGGGAGGTGGGGAACTAAGGGGGAACAATGTTTCGGTTTGAGACGCGCTTGTTTGAAATTTGGGGAAAGTTACAAACTTTCCCCCCATCTAAAATTTCGGACATATTGCAGGTTGGGGGTAGGACAGTCATGTCAGGTGTCCCAAATGTGGGCGGGATAGATTTCGGCCGAGCGCATGGGTAGGCGCCCACGACGTATGAATGCTTCTCTAGCGTCTTGGTGAAGTTACAAACCTACCCCGTTTTAGACCTTTGGACATCGGGCCGATATGCTACACGGGCCAGAGTCAGGACAGTAATTTCCTGCCACCAAAACATTGGTCTCGCGCGGTTTCGGGTGACCAGAGGCCTATTTGGCGCTTCATTCAATATTTGGGAGCAGAAGCATTAACGTTTTCGGTTCTCTTGAATTGAAATTTCAGGATTTGTCAAACTTCACAAATCTTTACTCTTGAAAATCCTAAAGCTACGATTATTTTGGAATGGAGGGGGTACATTTGAATATACATTGTACACGAGTATATATTACAAAATATGCAACTTACCTCAGTTCATGCATGGTTCCAGATATAATCTCCTTGGTTGCAAAAAAAAGTTAGATATGCGTATGAATATATATAGCATGTTCAAACTCACAACAAAGATTGATGCCCCCTTTTACATCTGATTTACAAATGCCATTATCTCGGGTTCAAATAGATGAATGCACTTCCTATGAATTCGAATCTTCGAAACCCCCTTTATGTTGAATTCGACATGTATTCTATTTCGTAGCTAGAAATTTGGAATGTATCCATGCAAGTGACAAATGTATAAAGTTCTTCACACTAACAACATGGAGTGCACTAATTAATGTTTATATATGAATTGCAAAAGCATCCATTGCCTGTATTTCAAACTGCTCTCACTCTATGGATCGATAATATGAAATGAACACATGCACATGCTAGAATTCAATTGTAGTTGAAGAAAGAGCCTACTCCTGGTACTGTATATTAGTGATAGGGGTGTGTACAAAGTACACATGAATACCAGGCATTATGCGTGTGTGGATACTATCGACGAACTATCCCCCAAGCTTGTATAACATACTAAGGGCCTAGGGTTACAAATCATATATAGTCGGCTTATCACCAGTGGGGATAGAGTCCTCCGCGACTCTAGTAGCTTCGTGTTGTACGCCGAGTCCTCCACATGGGTCTTCGTATAACACGTCTCGGTCCAACCTATATGTGGCGCAGGATGGAACCGACCCATGAGTCTTCATGTTGACCCACCACAACTAGAAATGATGTGCCCACCACACCACACACGCAATCGGCCACTAAGAGAATAAGCATATACAATAGTGCAACGGTATCTAGCTCACGATACGTCTCCATATTTTGTTGATGACACTGACGGACTTTGCATTTGATGCGTGCTCCGTATTTTGTTGATGACACTTACGGTCATTGTATTTGAAGCGAAAGCACGATATGGTCACTGGACTTCAGAATAAGCTCATCACGGTCACCGCATACATTTTGTCGTGCTAACCAACATGTGGTTCGATGGTTAGAGGACAGTGGTTTCTCGAGCCCACCAAGGTTAAAGTCCTGGTGCTCGCATTTATCTTGTGTTAATTTCAGTATTTTCCGGCGACGCACGTTCAGTGGGAGGAGACGTTCCACTCAACTACGAGGCACCTATGGTGACTTCGTAAAATCTCAAGATCATATATGCTGGCCCACTCTCTCGAAGGTGCTCATAGGGGTCGGGTTCACGTGTGTGCGCTTATAGCGGTGAGTGCTTGCGCGTATATATGAGCCCTTGCGTCTGTACCGTGTTAAACAAATACATATCATGATTTTACGGTCACTGGCTCACCCGTACAACTCCGTATTTTGTTAATGACACAATCAATTGACCAGTCAAACGTTCCACGCGGCGCAACTAGTGTTGCACCATTGGGGCGCGTAACCATGGGGCCCACCTGTCAGCCCGTATATGAAAGAAAGAAATGGTAGTTTGAGTTTGTACTGTGTTAATAAAATAGGAGTACATTTTAGGGTGATCGTACGGTCACTGGCTCACCATACAGCTCTGTAATTTGTTGATAACACGATCAATTGACCAGTCAAACGGTCCACACTTAGCAGCGCACATTACCATAGGGCCCACCCATCAGCGCGTATATGAAGGACAGAAATGGTAACAAATTAGTGGTAGCGGGTATTCGAAGTCGTGAGACCTCTGGTTGGCAGTCATCGGCAGTTGGGGGCGTTCATTGGGCGGTGGGGTGGGGATCCCCGGAGAAAAAG
>NC_041392.1:582446006-582463681 GCF_002162155.2 Triticum dicoccoides | reverse complement strand
CCGGAGGTGGGGAGTGGTTTCAGGAAGGGCGGGCCGGCCGCGGGCGGCGAGGGCTGGCGGTTTGGCCGGTGGTGGCTGGTGGCTCCGGGGGGTGGAGTTTGATGATAAACTGGAGGCCCTTGATTTCGTATCCAACGGCTGGAAAATCTAATGACCAGAGATGAAAAAGTCAGTCGACTGACGTGTAGCCTCACCCCGCACATACACATGCACGCACGCAAGACACGCACACATGTAGGCATGCAACACTGACACGTACACACGCACACATGCTGGCGTGCAACACTGACACATACACATGCACTCATGAACACACGCACGTACGCACCCATGCATGCAACACTGAAACGGACCCTTGCACGCACGCAACACTCGCACGCCTGCATGCACACAGCACATGACGCAAGACACACGTTCAACCTATACTTGCATGCACCCTTTGTTAAGGACATGGATTGTTACGGGTATTAATCAATCTTATCTGTGATAAGTAGAACATTGATGTTTGCAGCAGTCTTTATGAATCACAACGTATCGAACGGGCTATCAACATAGTAGGCTTATCTACATGAAAAATATGACATCACACTCAATGAACAATCATTGGTTTATGAAATGCCCGCTTCTGACCGCCCTGGCCCACCAAAGGTTCCTCTGCTGTGCGCTGCCTGCGTTGGGTCACTGACACGCAGGCCATGCACCCAAAGAGCCCACACGTTAGTGGAAGAAATGGTGCGATGTCCTAGGTCAGAGTCGAGGGCGCCACTCGCGGCACGCCCGGCTGAACATGCCTCCGTGCAGCATTCAAATGCCTCCATGAAATCCGCCCGTGTGGAAGCCGAGAAACCCACTCTGGACACACGTCCGTTCATGACCGGGCCGGCGTTAAACGCAACGTCGGCCGAGCTCCTCCTGTCCGTCGTCTATTTAATCTCCTATTTAAACGAGGACAAACGCCGACCAAGAATCGCACACCTCCGCCGCTCCCCTATTGTCGTGGAATTGTCACGGCAGATGTCCTTAGTGTCAGGACTTAGTCGTGAGGCCAACGCATCTATGTGGTAGCTTGAGAGGGGTTGAGCGGGACGAGAGACGTGATGTTTTACCCAGGTTCGGCCCCTCACGGTGGAGGTAAAAGCCTACATCCTGCTTCATTGATATTGATGATGATGATCACGATTACAAGAGTGCTCTATCTCGAGAGCTATTGTCTAAACCTAACTTGTCCAACTTGTGGAACTTGTGAATCCTGTCCCCCTTTGAGGAGCCCTGCCCCTCCTTATATGTTGAAGGGGCGGTTTACATGTGGAGTCCTATTAGGATTAGGACTAGTCTATCTCTAATACAAACCGGATACATGTCCAGGTCTTAACTCTTTGTAAGACAAATATTCCTCATGCCTTTCCTCTTAAACCGGCCCACCATAGTATGAACCGGCCTTCATGAACCGCCCGTTGGGCCACCGGGTCTTGTCGCTCCTCTGACTCGCCTGCCGGATTACCAATGAATCATAAACCGCCAGGTCCAAACGGGTCACTAGTGAATCGTCAAGTCTCAGCCGGGCCTCAAGTAAACTGCCAAGTCCGGCCGGGTTATACTTCCGGCCGGTTTACACTGCGGGGTATATCCCCGACATTAGCCCCCAAGTTTAGCTTGGATTTATCCATGGTAAACTTATGCTGCAAAATAAACACAAGAACAAATTTGACAGGTTATGCTCCGGGTTAAGAATTCTTTGTAAACCGGTACCTGGTCATCCTTAAGTCCTTGTTATTTCCTCCTTCTGGGAAATCCGGGTCAACAGACCAGCTTCATAATCAATTTGCCGACATTGGTTTGTCACCGAGAAATATTGTGAAGAATAACTCCTTTGACTCAGCTCCCAAAGCGCCGGTTTAAGAAATATGGGTCTGAAAATACTTATCTGATATTCAGCCGGTTTGAAGATGTAAAACTTGCCGGTTTAGTATTATCAAAATGGCCGGTTTATAAACATTGATGGCGCCGGGTCATAATTGTTGTCGACACCGGGTCATGTAATTGATCTTCCTGATTTGCTCAAAACTGATAAAATGAAGATGTTCCTCCTTTATATGCATAATACCTATAGCCCCCAAGTCTTAAGAGGAGAACATAGTGATAACTTAAGACTTGCTCCAATAAGTGTTTCAACCTTGAAGAAATCCGGTTTGTTCATCTCAAAACTGAATACTCCATATATGTAGCCCCCAAGTGCCGGGTTGTCATGTTTGCAGCAACCTGGGACTTGTAATTGCTTGATGCTCATAAAAACTTCAACCAGTGTAGCCCCCAAGGGCCGGGTCATTATGCAATAATGAGCAGGGACTTTGTAAATATAATCTTGTAAACTTTGAACAGCAACGTGTAGCCCCCAAGGGCCGACTTAGTAAGATAATACTGAACCGGGACTTGATATATATACTTTAATGAAAATAACATATTATAATGTAGCTTCCATCGTAGGGCTTGAACCCACGTCCACAAGGTTAAGAGCTTTGTGCTTTACCAACTGAGCAATGGATTCTTCAATATTATGGACGAAAACTTGTGTACCTTGAATTGTTGACAGGAGCAATTGGTAGCCCCCAAGGGCCGGCTCATTATAATATGATGAGTCGGGTCTTCAATAAGACTAGTAAAAATGACTTTGCATTAGCCCCCAAGTGTCATGGTGCATGCTTGCAGCGACATGAGACTTGCATGTAATCTCAATTTGAATAATGTAGCCCCCAAGTGCTGGGTTGTCAGCCTGCAACGACTCAGGACTATTCCTTTCATTGTAGAATAAATCATATCCTTTGATAAAATAATAGCCATTGCGCTAAAGCGACTTTGAAAACTTAATAATACCGGTTATTAATAACCACAAAAATCCAGCCATGTTGGCTATTCAAGATAATATAATCCGATATGAAAACCTTATTCATTCAATATCATAATGAAAATTCAGCCAAGTTTGGCTATTTGAATAATATGACCCAATGATTTATAAGCGCATGATTCCAATGGCACAATCCAAATATATATACTGGCGACTTATAGTCCAAAGCCAGGCCGGTTTAACAAACCTGTTTCTGCATACAACAAGTTTAAAGTGTCCTGGCGGTTTACCGCCGGACAGGTCATAATGCCCAACATATAACCCGGGTTTATAACCAAGGTTGCACTTAAGAATAATCAAATATGAAATATATCATACCTGTGACATTGAATCACATTGTTGGTTTTACCAACTTTTTGTAGTAAGGGTGATAACCCAAATCTTGAGTACCGATAACTCCTTCCATATTGTGTCGGTTTATGATAAAACCGTGCCGGGTTGTGATAAACACCAGTTTACTCCATAATAGGATGGTAACAGAAAATCAAACCGGGCAGATAGTCTCCGGATTAAAATGGACCATGTTCCGTCAATTGACAGTTTGAACCGGCTTAAACTTTGTCGGTTTAAAAAACGCAATAAAAAGAAAGAAATGTCTTTCAAAGAAAAATGTGAAGCAAAGGCAATGACAAAACCGTTTGCAAAAAGAGGCTTATTTGAGCCGATCAGATGGCGTTACCATGGTCGTACACGACCAAGCTCCCGATAGGTGTAGCTATGGTTCAAGTCAGCCAGGTCCCCAAATGAAACCGTGGCATTTATGCCGATCAAGTGGCATGGCAATGGTTCGGGTTCGACCAAGCCCCCAAGTGATTCTGTGGCCTTAGGCCGATCAAGAGGCATGACTGGTTCAGACGTGATCAAGTCCCCAAGTGATCTGGTGGCTCTCGCCTATCAAGAGGTATTGCATTGGTTCGGACACGACCAAGCCCCCAAGTGATATTGTGGCACTAGGCCGATCAAGAGGTGTGACTATGGTTCATACGTGACCACAAGTCCCCAAGTGATCAATAATACGATAAGCCAATAAGGCATGATACCCATGTTTGAACTGCGCATCATGGCAGCAGGTCCTCTTTGGCACCTTTTAACTTTTTGCAAGAAATAAATCCTTCTTGAACCGGATGTTAAACCGGATATTGAGAGCTTCAAAGCTTTGTGGGAGACATCTTTCCCTTGAACCGGATTTTAAACCGGAATCTTCATTTTCAGCCAGAAATTTTCTGACGGCCTTTAACCTCGAACTTGCGAGAAGTTAATTTCCATTTGAACCGGACATTGTTAAACCGGATTTGAGCGCTTCAGAGCTTTGTGGGAGAACAGATTTCCCTTGAACCGGACTGTAAACCGGATATTTGAGAGCTTCAGTCAGACTGACTTCCCTTGAACCGGATTTTAAACTGGAATTCTTTCTGATGACCCGGATCTTCTTCATTGAGCCGGGATTTTGTAACTGTCATATACTTTCTAAACCAGAAATTTTCTAACGGCTCTTAAATTTTCATCAATATAACAGTAGCCTCTAGGACTGGGTTATCTTTCCCTCCATCGTCCTGGGGTTCTTAAACCGGCTGAAACTGGCAAGATTTGTTGAGTCATGTCATCATAGCCCCCGAGTCTCAAAGGTGACTCGAGGAGTTGGCTTGACACTCTCCGTATTTGACCGTGATATAAACCGGCATAACTTGTATATCATTGGCGCTGATAGCACGATGTGAATCCACAGAAGGTTGAGGTGGCTGCGGCGGGTTATAAATGATCACGTATGACCGTGTCAGCAACTCGGCCAATGGTTCCTTCCAACTGACGATTTGAAATTAACCAAACTATAGTGGCGGCGACTTGTGCGCCTACCCATTGAACCATCCAGTGCAGACGGCTGCTGATAATATATGATAATTTACCTTCAATTTGTTGGAAAAAAACCGGGCTTCCCAAGTAGTGACTTGCTCATAGTCAATAAACAGTTCATCCAGACAAGTGCGGCCCGGTAAGTTGATGTAGACCAGGCCGCGAGAGACGGACGACAAAGACGACCGCAGCATCAGAGGCGGCTCAGACAGATAAGTCGGCCGTGGCATTGTACGCTGATGCGGACGGGAGAATCAATCGCAGACGTGGTAAGGCGCGTGGATGGGCGAGGCAGCGGCGTCGTGTTGATGTAGCGAACAATTATCCTGCATCAACAATATTGCAGACCAAGGCAAAGATAAAAGGTGAGTCGGCCGCGGGAGCGGACCGATGAACCGGTCGTGATATTATAATCCGGTGCACTCGGGCGAGTCAATCGCAGGCGCGGTCCCGGTGAGTCGATGTAGTCCAGGCCGCAGGGGCGGCGACTTGCGCGCGTTCCATTCATCGATTAATATGTCATGGGCTATCGCCGAGTGAAACGTTACCAGCCCGTGCTCCATGCCCGTGGTATAAACCACAATTGTAGTGAATAATTATCCTGTATATAAAAATACATAGACCAAGGTAATTGTTCTTTGACAAAACATCATGTGTTTAATAAGACATATTTAGAGAGATATCACCTGATTCGTTCAGACAATGAATGATCCGTTCAAGGCGACAGAGGCGGCTCAGATAACAGAGGCGGCTCATTGTGACCTCGACGGCTCAATCACAGCAGAAACGGCTCAACATGGCGATTCATCGCGGCGAATCCGGGTCACGGATGTAGGCTCCCGGTCATGATTGTCTTCCTTTTCTGGTTGTGCCTCCAGTTCAATCCTGGATTCTGCTCGTCCGTAAGTCGCCATACGCGCATACGCAGAGGCGAACCGGATGACACTGCACTCATATACGCCCGCGGGGTAGCAGCAGAAGCGGCGCTTCAAGGCGCAGGGAGGCCAGCTAGAGCTCTCAACAGGTGGAGGCAGCGCTGGGTGTGTGCGTCGGCTCAGCGTTGCGCTGACCCCACGCAGAGTAGTATACTGATTGATTTTTTCTTTTACCTGCTACTTATGGACGGCACGCCTCACAAGATGAGCCATGGCCACTCGGATTTGGCTTCCAAGTAGGTACTAGTAAGTAGCCATTGACTCTTTGCCTTTTTCGTTAGATCCCTATTTGAGTCAGAGTAGTATTCATCATGGATAAGCTGTTACACCCGTCCGAGTCTATCTTGGTTTTGATGATTCAACTCCTTTTTCTGTGATAGTGCTTTCCTTAACACGTCTAGAAATCTATTAAAAGTTGCAGCAACTTTTCGGCCAGATGTGACCTTGATCGATTTGTCCACTTGAGCGTTGCAGTGTGTCTTCCTGGAATAAACTGTAGCCTCGATTGACGGCCCCTGGACTTGCAGTGCCGTAGTCAAAAAACTCCTTATCCATCAACTTGCATCCTGATGAATCGCCCAGGCTGACTCGGACCCGGCGGAATCACCACGGCGCGTGAGGCAGCCGCACAAGTAACCCTAAAATAATCTCAATCTCAAGCCCATCGCAGCAAAACGCTTCGTCAATCTTGACCAATGAGCTCATAGTTGATATAAATTTTTCCACACCGGCTATTGTTGAGCCGGAAAATTGCGAACCTCTTGAACCCTAGAAAAGATCCCTCCAAGAACTCAACACCATCCGTGCGTGAGCCCCACGGTGGGCGCCAACTGTCATGGAATTGTCACGGCAGATGTCCTTAGTGTCAGGACTTAGTCGTGAGGCCAACGCATCTATGTGGTAGCTTGAGAGGGGTTGAGCGGGACGAGAGACGCGATGTCTTACCCAGGTTTGGCCCCTCACGGTGGAGGTAAAAGCCTACATCCTGCTTCATTGATATTGATGATGATGATCACGGTTACAAGAGTGCTCTATCTCGAGAGCTATTGTCTAAACCTAACTTGTCCAACTTGTGGAACTTGTGAATCTTGTCCCCCTTTGAGGAGCCCTTCCCCTCCTTATATATGTTGAAGAGGCGGTTTACATGTGGAGTCCTATTAGGATTAGGACTAGTCTATCTCTAATACAAACCGGATACAAGTCCAGGTCTTAACTCTTTGTAAGATAAATATTCCTCATGCCTTTCCTCTTAAACCGGCCCACCATAGTATGAATCGGCCTTCATGAACCGCCCGTTGGGCCACCGGGTCTTGTCGCTCCTCTGACCGGCCTGCCGGATTACCAATGAATCATAAACCGCCAGGTCCAAACGGGTCACCAGTGAATCGTCAAGTCTCAGCCGGGCCTCAAGTAAACCGCCAAGTCCGGCCGGGTTATACTTCCGGCCGGTTTACGCCGCGGGGTATATCCCCGACACCTATCTCCTCCACCATTTTGTCCACTCTTACAATGGCTTACGAAGAGTAGTTATTCCGCATCCAAGCCGGCTGGGTAGCCCGCCGGATATGAGCTATGCAGCTCGCTAATCCACCTCCCTCCCCTCGCCCGACGGAGCCAGTTGCCGCCCCAAGCCGGCGCGCGGTTCAGCAACTCGCTGCTCTAGGCCAGCTCGACGAGAGCGGCACACGGGCGTCGTTGCTGCCGTCCACGCCGCCGCCTCGTACCGCATCTCCCGTTTCTGTGGCCGAGACTCCCATGCCGGCGGCCGCGCCATGCAAGCAGCGACAGAAGCCGGGTGCGCGGAGAGCGGCGAGTCGGTGGCCAGCGCCTCCGCGTCTGCCGCCATCATCGAGGAGAAGTAGAACACGAGAGGCCGCTGCCGCTTGGGTCCCATGAAGGCCACCGCGGAGGCGACGCCGGTGTACACAGCAGGTGTCTTGCCGGATCCTTTTGTTGCGAGGACCTTCGTCGACCCCGCATGGGCTCCACAGAAGAGGGCAATGTTAGGATGAACTCGAGCCAGTGCCGGACATGGCGAAGTAGTCGCCAATATTTCGGCTACCCTGGGCAAGATCCAAACAGCCCCTCCCAACAGATTCAAATCCCTCGTTCGTCGTGGAATTTTGCCATGTGTTGTTTTCATGGACTAAATATGCCCGTGCATTGCACGGAACATCAAGATGCATTTTTTTACAAACTCCCGCATGCATGCAAGGGATAATTAATGTCCTCCTTTGCTAGTACCATGAGGCAAACACCATTAATATTGCATCAATTAGTGTTAGTGGCCTTGTATATCTGCAAATTGTAATTTTGATAGTGGCCCCTTGTATATGAAAATGGAGGGAGAAAGATGAGAGATAAGGCGAGGAGGAGTGGGGTGTGGTGGTTACTAGTGGTCGGACTGGGCGGAGGCATGGGGATGGACGACGCATTATGTCTAGGTTTGTATCTCTCTCACACACACCCACGTAGGTGGGGGACGTGCACGAAGAGAAGAGGTGCACGCGCGGCGCACATACTCCCGTCTCTTTCCCAACCACACCCGCGCGGGTACACGGTGGAGCTCATTTCTGTACGAAAAAGGCAGCCCATGTGGTAATTTGGCACATGTACTGGTTGTCCACTTGGTGGAGGGAGGATCGTCTACCACAGGTGAACAAACAAATTGCGACTTGACGTGTTATGTTAAATTAAAAAAAGAGGCAAACCATGTGGGGCCTACCTTAGAGGCAAGGCTCTATACACTGGAGTACTTTTGATGTGTCCCGTCAACTCGCAGAACAAGGAGAAGCTTGCTTAGTACGCCGTCTCCCCCTCCCACGGGCGTGGTGGCTCGCAGGATGAGGTGAAGCTTGCTTACCACGCCTTATGCCCGCTCCCTCACCCATGCGCGCGGTGGCTCGCATCCCGAGGAGAAAATTTTACTACTCCCTCCGTTTACTCCTCGTCCCTACTACGTACTTTGGTTAGTACTCCCTCCATTTACTTATACAAGGCCACTATAAAAAATACATTTTGCATCTATACAAGGCCACAAATAGTAATCGAGACAAAAGTTACTACTCCCTCCTTTCTAGTTTATGGCTCAATTTCAAAATCTTTCCAACCAAGGTAGACGGTGAGTGGTCGAATTAATTTCGTAGTTTGCACAAGTAATTAGTATGCTCATTTTTCTCAAGAAGTTGTGTTTACCGAGGCATTAATTAGAACGAATGCATGAATGACCACTAAATTTCCATGAACTTGTACATGCATTGGTTAGTTTCCTCTTGACACTGCTTGCGTCGGGTGATCTAACACACCTCGAAATCCAACATGTAATGGTACTACTAGTAGTATAGTGGAGTAGAATTGAGACTTATCAAACAGAAAAATGAATGTTTTTTAGATGAGCCCTATAAACCCTAGTGGGTAGGTACTCCGTAAAAACAGATTTTTCCAAAACTAAGTCGCTCCCTTTTATGAATTCTGTAGTAGTATAATCCTCCGTCGACGCTCCCTTTCATGAATTCTGTACTTCCTGTCACCGACATGTGGGACATATGGCAACCGGGTCGACGTGTGAAGCACCAAACAATAGTGCAGAACAGCAGGGGGATGCACCCCACTCGTACCGGCCCAGTAGTAGTAATGAGCAATGAGACGTCAAATCACAATGCCGCACTTTCCCAGACGGACGAAGCAACCCTTATTTCACACTTCGGCCCTGTTTGAATACTCTAACTCAGTTAGAGGTTAGATTTAGATTCTAACCCTGAACTAACCCTGAACTAACTCTAACCAAAGAGGTGTTTGGATGGCAGGGTTAGATGGAGCACGGATACAGCGAGGCGCCTTCACGGACGGTGCGAGAGGGAGGGAGTGAGAGGAGGGTAAGCTTCGAGGAAGTGGGGAGGGATTTGCTGTGGGGAGAGCGAGAGAAAAATATATTTTTTAATGGCCTTGAGAAGAACTAACCCAAATAAACACCTCTTGTATGGGTTAGTGTTTTTGGATGGGTTAGATGCATCTAACCCAAACTAACCCTCCCGTTTGGATCTTTTTGAGTTAGTTGAGTCCAAACTAACCCAAACTAACTCTAACCCATTGATCCAAACAGGGCCTTCGGTTCGCCATCATCTCAAACCACGTACTAGTATCGCTTCTACCTCAAGAGGGACACACACATCGCCTTGGTACATCATGACACGTGGGACCGCATGACAGGCCATGCTCCCTCGCCGATCGCTCGGTAAAATCACCTCATTTACTATACTTCCTCCGCATCGGTTTACTACATGGCATGCACGTTGTTCTAGGTTGAGAATTTAACTGGCTATATATGTGATGAATAGTACTCTAGCCTTTTAAAAAATGTATACTTTTGTACAGTAGTACTATCGATGGATTGCGCCATGGAGCAAAACTTGAAATTAAAAAAAAGGTGGTACATATAGAGAGCGCTCATCGCCAAATTATGCATATAGTACTATTAAAAAAGCTAGTACATGCTTAATTGGGGTGCTAAATTCAATTAAAGAAATACTAGTAGTATGTACATACTGAAGAGTTAAAGTAACGAGAAGAAACATAACATAGTTCTGCTGGGGGCTCAGCACAACACACCCCTCAAATTAAACTAAGCACACCTGAAATTAAACTATGCAACTAATTCGGTAGACACTGCATTAGAAGTTTAGAACCACCATGAGCAACGACACTACCACCTTACTCGGAGTCCTCGTCCACGTCCTCGACTTCGTCCTTGTCCCTATTCCTCTTGGCCGATACTTCTTTACTTGAACCGCACACTTGGCTGTTGCTCTTCATCCAACCCTTGTAGATATTGAAGCAAAGGTAGCCATCCATTGCAGCGTAGTGGATGTGGGCTATATCTAGTAAATTCCGCTATCATGCATGACGATGAAACGTGTATGGAGGTTTCACCAGTTTACCGTACGAAGGATGAACCATGGCTCCTGGCAGGGTCAGCATTGAAGGCTGACGAGAGGGCACCAGCCGATTCTTCTGGAGGTCGAAGGGGTTGCCTACAACGAGGCCTATCCGACCCAAGATTTCTTTGTCGTTACCAAAGTCTATAGTAACGAATTTGACTAGGTTGCTCCCGAGGAAGTCCTTAAAATCCTGGCACTCAACATCGGCATGGCATATGTGGTAGACCAAGCATAAGTCATGCACGCAAACCTGGATCACGATGGGCTTCTTCCTCTCTTCGTCCTTTAGATCCTTCTCTCGTCCCAGGACTGTGCTGTACTCAACATCTAGCCCAGTGACCCACTCATCATCTGAGTTTTCGAACATGCGTCTGAAGCGAGAAAGGCATCATTTCACCATCGCGGAAGAACGGGTGTAGATGACGTCGAACTCATCGCCGGTGATGGTTCTAACCTTGTACTCACCGCCGATCATGGAGATTTGGGAGGAGGGTTAGGATTAGTGGAACTGCCGTAATGTGAATGGACGGGACGACTAGGAGCGAACCACCGTAGTATTGAAGGACGTGTGTGGACGAGTAGGAGCGAACTGCCAGCGTGCGAACGGCAGGGTATTGGCTTTCCATTCTCCCTTGATACGGGCTTCCGAGAGCCCTTGGATCTGAGATCGAACGGTTGCATGGCGTGATTCTAGACCTATGGGTGAATATCCTATCCTGGAGGGTTATTCTGCAAATTTTCAACAACTTAGCATGCGACCGTTTGATCTCAGATCCAAGGGCTGCCAGCAGCCCGTATCATGGTCGCACCTACCACGACCGTCGCGTCGCTCGCGCGGTCGCGCCCTTGGAGATTTAACACGGTGCGTTAGGCTATCTGATGTTGGCATATCATACATAGTCATCACTTAGTCACTCATACTACAACAAGGTTGGCTATAAGTGTATTTTTTGTTACTCCTCTCTATCTCTTTCTTCGTACTCAAGGAAGAAACGGTGCTAGTAAGCGCGTGTATTTATTGCATTTGCCAAAGAGTGGCCTCTTCCAATGAAATGGTGTTGCTAAGTTTGCTTCATTTAATTAGCTATAGACTCAAAATTGTCTTTTCACCTAGGTACACGCTCTTAGCACCGTTTCTTCCTTGGGTCACCAAACTAGTCTCTCTCTTCTTGATTAACTTGCCACACCAGACTTTATGCCTATGTGGCAAGCTTAAGCACTTGTAGGAGCAAGTAAAAGTAAGTACAATAGTGCGCTTTACATGGCATTTTTGCATATGTGGAGGAAAGAGAGGCAAGGAAAAGTGGAGAAGTGGGCTCTCATGCAAGAGCCAGCCTCTACTACATGGTGGAGCATTGGGAGAGGCACCTGTATGGAAGTGGTCAAGAATCTGGGAGACTCACGCCGGTCGTAGCGCCGTAGTTAAAATGATAATGGAAAGTCAAATCACGGGGCCCCACCTGCCAGCAGTAACTCGCTGTCAAATCACACAGCCCTACGTTTGCAGCAGCTACTCCCTCGTCTTCTCGCGTCTCTGTCGAACCGACTAGGCGGAACTACCCCGCCGCCTACCGCGCAGGAAAAGCCCCGCCCTCGACTTTTAAAATCAACTACATCCACTTAAGAATCCAATGATATACTTTTTGTGACATAGTAACTCCTATTTAGTTAGTCAAATGGATGACCTAGAACTACGTGCAGGCCCTATAAACCGAGACGCCTAAAAATAAAAAAACCGAGACAGAGAGGGTAGTTCAGCACATATCTTTTTAGATCAATATAGTCGGGATTCACCAAGGAGCAAAACCAAGTGGTAGGCTGCTCCTGTCGTGTTGGAGTAGCAACTCAAGCAGGGTCAGTCCATACACGAAATGGCGACACACTTAACAGGACCCCTTTGGCCAACATGTGGCTCATCCACTGTCTTGTTCCACGTGCGATGCACTAAATTACAGTTCGGAGCAGCGGTTGGAATTGGAGGCACCCCGGTCATAGCACCGCAGTAGTAGAAAATGAGCGACGAGGGGTCAAATCACAAAGCCCCACCTTTCCCGCATTAAGCTGGATGGACGAAGCAACCATCATTTCACTCTAGGGCGCAAGAGCATAAAGAAAAGAAAAAACAATGATGCGTGCGGCAGCTACCTAGGGCACCCTAGGGTAGGGGTCTCCACTACAGATCCTTTTTTTTGAAAGCGCCTCCACTACAAATCGGCTTCTCCCTCGTCCTCTTGAAGAAAACTGATGATGAGTGCGGCGGTAGGGTTTGTAGGAGTACTACGGCGTGCGGGGCCACGTCGTAGTAAATGGGTTCGAGCCGACGCCTTAAATATGTGTGGGCCGCTTGGGTTTACGGGAACGAGGCAACATTTTGGGTTCGGGGACCAGTGGAGATATAGTACGTACAAAAAATTGTGGACGTAGGTTCGACCGAAAGGCAATGATGCATGGGCCCTGCATTTTGATATACCCGGGGCCGCGTGAAATTTGCTACTCTACTCAAAACTACTAGTAAGGTACTCCCTCTGTCCATGAATAAGTGTACTTCTAGCTTTTGTCTTAAGTCAAAGTTTTAAAACTTTGACCAACTTTATAGGGAAAACTAGCAGCATTTATGACACTAAATTAGTATCACTAGATTCGTTTTGAATTGTAATTTCATAATATATCAATTTTATGTCATATATGGTACTACTCTTTTGTATATATTTGGTCAAAATTTTAAAACTTTGACTTAGAACAAAGGCTAGAAGTACACTTATTCGCGGACGGAGGGAGTACACATGTATTAAACGCATGAGATTTCGAAACCAAATTATGAATAAATACACACTATAGCATGTAAAGCTTTGAGTCGTATATGCATGATGTAGATGTTGGTTTAGTTCTTATAGTTCATATCATTCAAAATCAATAAGTTTTATAAAAATGTTAAGATTCATGGGGTTGTGCATTGTACTCCCTCTATTCCAAAATAGATGACCCAACTTTGCACTAACTTTGAGTTAGTGCAAAGTTGGGTCATCTATTTTGGAACAGAGGGAGTAAATCATAAAGTAAAAAACAAATAATGGCAATTCATTTAGAAAAAAATAATCAATTATGATACAGAAGATTCTAGAACAAAGGAGAAGTGCTTGTGTTTTGAGGTTTGTGCATTATGCTTAAGTTCAACCATGGAGTCTTCTAAATTGTACATGTGGCAGCTCTGGTGGAATGTTGATGATATCCAATGGCCAGTAGTGCTCGGATTTGCCTATCTCTGCACTGTCGGGTTAGCTTCATCCATCGACCATCTTTCAAAGTTATTGGCACACTATATAGTTCTTGTGCCATAGTTGCATGTTTTGGAAAAAAGCTACTAGTGGGTTGTACTATCTATTTAGGAATAGAAGATGTATACATGGAACTTGTAGGGAAAGAGATGACATGGAGCATCTCAATTCCTATGAATAGGGATTGGAAAAGAGATGTCATTTGGTTCACATCATCGGAACTTTTCTCTTGAATCTAGAGATGACATGTATCTCAATTCCTATGAGGAGGGATTAGAAAAGAGATGTAATTTGGTTCATATCATAGGAACTTTTCTATTGAATATACGCTAATGTTTATTTTCCTTTGAAATTAAGGGAGTATAGGAATCCATTCATATGAACCAAGTGGCTCTAAAGCTATAGAAATGATATCATGTTTATTTCCTTTGAAATGTGGAGTATATGAATATATTCCTATGAACCAATTGGCTCTAAAGGAAAAAATCCTATAAAAATCATATCATATAGAGTTCCTATGATATTCCACAACACTAAAGGATGCTTGAAATTGCTGCGGGTGATACAATGGTCTTTCTTTGTAGACTCCTCACCCAACTTTATAGTTACCTCTCGAAGATGAATGAAATGACATATACATGGTATTCTACATGTGCAATTTGGTACATGAAAACTCGGTAGAAGTTTGCGAGGTTCGAATTTTCAATAAAGCTATATGCACTGCATTTCGGAATGGATGGAGCATACGGCAGTTGCTAACACTCACGTGGAAGGAGTGGCTATTCTGTTAAATGACATGGCAAAACTGACATTGTCGGATGCCGATCTAACGGTTCTTACGGCGTTCGTCAAGAAAAGGCTTGTGGCGAACGTTTGTCAGATAATGATTTACGGACACATGCATTGCATTGATATGTGCCCCTCTCTCTCACGCACATGCACCCTCACGAGTCATGACTCTCCCGAGTCCTCTCGCAGACTCGCACGTCGCACCCACCGTCTATCTGCAGGTAGACGTCACGCACATATGTGCTCTTCACACCCTACCCTCAGAACTTCTAAAAAACAAAAGATGGCGCGCACATTTTATTTTAGCTCACACGTCACACACTTGTACTATTACTCTTGCGGCGAACGTTCTTTGGGCATAGTATATGTACTAGTTCTCTCACACCCACTGGCAGGTACACGTAGGAGCGCATTTTTTTGAAGCTGGTATAACAAAATCACTCCACTATATATAAAAGTAGGAGCCTTAGCGCTTGCTTTACTAGGGTTCCTCTCGTTCACTCTCTCATGCTCTCCAGATCTAAGCAACACATAGGTGGCCACACTCTCTCTCAGCTCATGGCTGGTCACAAATCCGGCCGGACAACCTCGACCGGGGCAGGGGTGTAGGTGCATCGTTCACACTATCGTCGGCGGCAAGGGAGGAGATCAACGGCTGCCCGCGCGTCCCGATCGGCGGCCGTGCCGTTCTCTCCGAGAGAGCGCCGGCTCAGGAGGGCCTCCAACCCCTTCTTCCTCCCCGTGTTATTGTTGCCAAGATGCAGCCTCCTGACGCCGTCTTTGCGACACGCCGACGACCCTCAGGTATATATTCCTTCGAAACCTGCCTTGCTCTACTGCCACAGCTCCCTTCGTGTGGATCCTTTTCTACTTCCGTCCGCTGTTCCAAAGCCACCTAGACTTCTACTATTATTAGAAGTAAAGCTATTTCATACAGTCGACTCAAAGCGTTGGTTCAAACAGGGAAGAAAGTGGGAAAGCTGTAGCATGAATCTAGGACTTGGTTCTAAGAGGAAATGGGGGAAAGTAGTAATATCTATCACTGTTTAAATAACCGTAGTTCTTATTTGCGCAAATAGGGATGTCTGTCTCCATATCGTTTCGGGATGTCTGTCTCCGTATCATTTCTATCCGCGCAATAAAAAGCACACACCTCAGTTTTAGTACAACTGCGCAAAATGAGATGGCTATCCCTCGTTGTCGTCGTCTAACCTCCTGTCTTCAAGGTATCCCTACATTGGTAGTAACTAAGGTAGAATGACCAACGCAATCTAAAAGAAGCTGATTCGTACGTTTTACTTCCTGATTGCAGTGCAGGGACGAGCGAAAACAACTGCATCCTAGTCCGGAATGCACTTTCTACCAATTCATCCATGGACCGAGGACTAGCTGGCATGGCTGCACGGCGGTTTTTTGGACAGGTGCGCAGACAAGAGGCATTGTGGTCTGCTATTTCTGCAAATAGCGGTGCTTAAATTTAGTGGAATGCACAAGAATTTCACCTGGTCAGTACACTGCATGGTTCAGTTCAGCATTCCAGCTGAGACCACAATTATAATTGGTTATTCTGGAATGAGAGAACCGAACCCTGAATGGTGGCAACAAGAAAAAACCAGAGTGAACTCCAGGAAATTTAAGCCTGCCGGGAGGCCCTTTGCTCAGAGAGAAGCCTTGCTTGTTTTTTTCCTGATTTGTAAACCTTCTCACAACTTTGTCTTTTGATGTGAACTAGTATATGTTTGATATGTTCTATGAATCATTGAGATGTATAAAATTGCTAAACTTATGCTTTTCAAGTTTTTTATGAAGACGAGTTTAATGTGAGTGTTCCACATGAGCGCTGGACTAGCGTGTGAACGTTTGGAATTTATTACATTGTGGCCTCAATTAACTGCATGAACCACTGTAACAAGATACATAGTTGCTTATATGTCAGACAGCAGATTGTTGATTGTTAGCTGGTCGATAGCCTAGTGTTGAAGCGAGCTGAGCCAATGTGCCGTGTTTTGCACAACTGCTTACAAGTGGGGTAGCACCAACAGTGTTTACAAGTACTTATGTATACGTCGTCGCACGGTTCTCGAACGAGTGCTCTATTTCATCAAAACACACACACTGCTCGTATGATAAACCGTGACAACTTATGTCTTACCATGCCATATTCATGAAAAAACTAGTGAGGACGCATCTATTTCGGCAACAATTACGATGGTTCTCACATGATTCACGGGCACACAAAAGTAGCAGCAGTTCCCATAGACGGATTCAAACAGAGTACTAGCCCCGGAGGGGTCGATAACAGGCAAGGTTCGGATAATTAGACACAATCCAAACTACTATTAAACCTAGCTGGGGCAACTATTTCATGCCTCGATCTAATTTGGGCTTGACACAAGACGGACCTTGCCATGAACATCATCGAGGACGTCCCGCAGCAGCTCAATCCTGTGAAGCTTCATGAAGACAACCTTGTGGCCTTGCCACTGATAAACTTGTTTGTGGAGGCATGCCACGTCATCTTCCTGCGTAAGCTTGACAAGAACAGTATTCCTCACAAACGAAGGAGTAGCTTTGAACTTCTTGTGCTTCAGTACACCCTGGACAACACGCCTGACAACAGTGAGGCTGGAATACAACTCTTCATTGGTATAACCGCAAATGGCTTCCAGGATCCAACAGCCTAAGAACTCTGCTTTCCCAGTGCGTATATTCAGGTCGTTCGCCTCATAGCAAGTGACATGTACAACCACACAATCCTTGTCTGCATCAGGGCTCTAATTGAAACAGAAACAAATTCTGAATTACTTTTCAGTATAAGAAACACAAGTTATTTAAACCACTACGTATACCATGGCATCGAAGCTAATAAAATTTTGCACTATTAATCACCACATACTTCCTTTTCTAAAAAAATAACCACATACTTAGATGAAAAACCACAATCGAGATCGGCAAAGAAGGAAATCACCTTGGGCAACTCAGCGGG
>NC_041392.1:582444956-582445797 GCF_002162155.2 Triticum dicoccoides | reverse complement strand
AACTGCTCCTGCAGTGCCACGGGGGCTGTAACTTCAAACGGGGCGTTGACCATCTCAGTATCTGGGGTCGCCTCGGTGGTTGCATCTATCTTCTTCGAGCTCTCTGTCTCGTGGGGATCAGCCTCCCGCGTCTGCTCCAATATCGGCAGATCTTTGCCTGGTTCTCCTCGGTCCATCATGAAACTGACGAATACTAGGAGACCACTGAAAGGAAAACACAATCGCAATGACAATGAAACAAAAAAAAGAGTGAGGATCGGTTACTGCTTTGCAAAAGTTCTTTTTTTCCTGTGAACGAAAATATACCAACATCACGGATCCGCTTACCTTCCCTTCATTCGGAGAGAAGAACAGTGGCAGATGCAAGTGTTGCCTTTCTTGAAGACGGTGAGGGAGAAGGGGATTTAGCGAAGAGTGAAATGATGGTTGCTTCGTCCGTCAAACTTAGACTGCGGGGAGGTGGGGTTTTGTGATACGACGGCTCGTTACTGCCGCGCTACGACCGGGGTAACTCTCTACCTGCATACTGCCTTCTAATTTGGTGGATGGCATTTGGGCCCACACGCTGCATGGCCCGCATGTCGGTGAACAAAAGTATCACGACATTCAGTAGAGGGAGATGTTTCAATGACCTAGGAGGAGCCAGAAGCGGTAGAGTGTCTCCACTGTACTAGTAGTAATTGTTTTTCTGGGTAGCTGTAGAGTGTCTCCACTGTACTAGCAGTAATTGTTTCTCGGGTCCCAAGACAAAACAGCCCATCCACACTAGTAAATAGTAAAATCAATTCAAAAGCCCATATATTTACTGAATGAGATGCGCTACCCACACCCAGCACACCAC